>NC_132911.1:2134044-2470294 GCF_047675955.1 Chlorocebus sabaeus | reverse complement strand
CCTAGGAGGGTCTTGGGATCTGTAATGACCCGGAAACACCTGGGGCAGGTTCCACAGCAGCCCCAGGGCACCAAAACCTGGTCCAGGAGGACAGAGATTTGCTGAGTCCAGACTCCAAACAGAACTACACAAACGGGAAGGTGTGGAGAGGGACATGGGTCCTGATTTGCGACTGGGGCCTCCAAGCCTTGGACTGAGGAAGTTAGGAAGAAAGGAGACAAGGAGAATTCAGGGACAGCTGGAGACAAGGCCTGGAGTTCCTTCCAGTCTACGGGAAAAGCAGCAATCTTGTGAGTGGGAGCACCATCCGGAGCTGGGTGTGTGGGAACATCATCAGGGAGGCTCGGGGCTGGGCGGGAGATGGCCCCGCCCTCCTTCCCCTCCCCTGCACAGCAGGCAGGTCTCTGCATCCTGTCCTCACTGTACTTTCGGCTTTTGTTTTTTAAGAGCTTGACTGCAACTCCCTGCCCCCAGATGCTGGCGGTAGGGCTGGAGCCAATGGAGTGGTTAAGCCCAGACTCCTCCCCTTCCTGGCCCCAGTTCTGGGGAAGACCTAACCTGGGCCTCCTCTGACCGGTGTCTTACACCCCAGGGGGAACACACACACTCCAAATACCTAACACCTGAGGACTGCAACCCCTGAAAAAGAAACAAGTTGAGCTGAGGATATTGTTTAAAGTTTTATTTGTCTATTTTATTTTATTTTTATTTTTTGAGACGAATCTCTCTGTCTCCCAGGCTGGAGTGTGGTGACGCAATCTCGGCTCACTGCAACCTCCGCCTCCTGGGTTCAAGCAATTCTCCTGCCTCAGCTTCCTGAGTAGCTGGGATTACAGGCCCGCACCACCACACCCGGCTAATCTTTGTATTTTTAGTAGAGACGGAGTTTCACCGCGTTGGCCAGGCTGGTTTCAAACTCCCGACCTCAGGTGATCCACCCGCCTCGGCCTCCCCTGTTTAAAGGTTTAAAACAGATGCACCAAGAATTTATACAAATAAACATATTCAAAGAGATAAGGGCAGATACCAGAGGCATAAAGCAGGAAAGAAGGAATGTCTAGCATCCAATGAAATAATTGAAATAAGGAACATGATGAGGCCAAATGCGGCCAAAGCCAGGTGAGCGGGCTAGAGGCAACTCGCCCAAAAGGCAACAGGAAAAGAGAGAACCTATGAAAGAATGGTTAAATGTGATTAAGATAATTAAAGAAGTGGCAATGTACAGATAATGGAGTTCCAGGAACAAAGAGACAAATAAAAATGGAGGAAAAAATACTTGAAGGTAAAATGAGAAAATATTAAACAGAGATGAAAGCTCTCAAACTGAAAGGGCTTAGAGAGTGTCAAATAGGATGGATGGGAAACTTACCCGTAATTGATAGTGAAACTCAAGAATATCATAGAAAATTCCAAAAGTTTCTATGAAGAGCAGATCACCAACGAAAGAGTAAGTTTGGTTTCAGAGTTTCCAGCAGCCACACTGGGTGCCAGAAGACACTGGAGTAATATTTTTAAAGACCTCAAGGAAAAGAATTTGACATAGAAGCCAGGTGCAGTGGCTCACACCTGTAATCCCAGCACTCTGGGAGGCCGAGGAAGGTGGATCATGAGGTCAGGAGATGGAGACCATCCAGGCCAACATGGTGAAACACCATCTCTACTAAAAGTACAAAAATTAGCTGGGTGTGGCAGCGCATGCCTGTAATTCCAGCTACCAGGGAGGCTGAGGCAGGAGAATCCCTTGAACCAGGGAGTTGAAGGTTGCAGTGAGCCAAGCCGAGATCACGCCACTGCACTCCAGCCTGGGAGACAGAGTAAGACTCCGTCAAGTAAATAAATAAATAAATAAAATAAAACATTAAAAAAAGAATTTGACGTAGAATTTTATAGCCAGCTCAACTGTCACTGAAGTATGAGCACACATCAAATTATCTTCCAATATCAAAGGCCTCAGAAGATCCACTTTTCCAAGACCCACTTTGAAAACATTCTTCAAGGAAATTAGAAGATAAATAAATCCAGGAGGATGTTGATAGGAACTATGGGTATAAAAAGCTTTAGATCAAATAGATTTTAGTAAAGTCTATTGTTATCTAAAAAAGTCAGGACTGGCCGGGCACGGTGGCTCACACCTGTAATCCCAGCACTTTGGGAGGCCAAGGAGGGCAGATCACGAGATCAGGAGATCGAGACCATCCTGGCTAACACGGTGAAACCACGTCTCTACTAAAAACACAAAAATTAGCCGGGTGTAGTGGCAGCGCCTGTGGTCCCAGCTACTCGGGAGGCTGAGGCAGGAGAATGGCGTGAACCTGGGAGGCGGAGCTTGCAGTGAGCTGAGATCGCACCATTGTACTCCAGCCTGGGCGACAGAGTGAGACTCCATCTCAAAAACAAACAAACAAAAAGCCAGGACCAAAGTGAGGAGAGAGGATGAAGTACATTTACAACAACGCAAAAGTAAATATCTAAACAGAATCAACATGGGAGTCCAAAGATTTAATATTAATTAAATTAAATTATTAATTAAATTAAATTTTATTATTAAATTAATATTAATTAAATTAAATTATTAATTAATTAAATTAAAAATTAATTAATGCTCACGAAATCAATAGGATTAGATATGTATCAATGTGGATCTTAAACTAAAGGTAACCACTATTAAAATCTATAGAAGAAACTTGGGGAAAAAGAAAGGAACGTAAAAGCCAATTATGAACGAAGGAAGCAGAAATAAAGCCCCTGCTGCAACCACAGTCACGATCAACTTAATGAGCTAAAACACCAATACGAAGCTTGGATTTATAAAAAAAGAATCAACAGTTTTCCAAGGAAGCATACTTGAAAGTAAAGGACACTAAAAAGTTTAAAATAAATAAAAAAGAAGCGCTAGGCAAATTCAAATCAATATAAAACTAGACAGTAGCCCTGCTATCTGCAAAGTCCAAAGCAAAGTAATCACCAAAGAACAGCATGATGTTATATACTTGAAAGAGGAAACAAATGAACAAGATGCAACCATCATGATCATATCAGTACTTAAGAATGTTTCTTTAAAAAAGTAAAAACTGGCCGGGTGCAGTGGCTCACGTCTGTAATCCCAGCACTTCGGGAGGCCGAGGCAGGCAGATCCCCTGAGGCCAGGAGTTCGAGACCAGCCTGGCCAACATGGCGAAACACTGTCTCTACTAAAAATGCAAAAACTAGCTGTGCGTGGTGGCACGTGCCTATAGTCCCAGCTACTCGGGAGGATGAGGCGGGAGAATCATTTGAACCTGAGAGACAAAAGTTGCAGTGAGCCAAGATCGCGCCACTGTACTCCAGCCTGGGGACAGAGGGAGACTCTGTCCCAAAAAAAAAAAAAAAAGCAAAAACTCACACAACTATAAAGAGAAAAACATAAGTTGGCAATTATATTAGATATTTCTTAAAACATATAAAATAGCAGACATCAAAGGTTTGAAATATACAAATTCTAAATCATTATATTTACATAGAACTCTCATCCAATGAAGACTATACTTATAAAAATGCATAGAATGTTTATACAATTTGATTATATATCATGAAAAATGTATTTAGAAAGAAAGAAACACAATAAACTCTAAAGCAACAAAGTGTTCTAACATAACAGTATAATAAATCTTGAAATAAATAACAAAAGGATAGAAGTTTTAAAATACCACATGTTTGGAAAAGAAATGGCATTACTAAATATCCCTTGGGTTTAAAAGTAAATCAGAAGAGGGTTACAAAATATTTAGAACCAAATTAAAATAAAAACAAAAATGTAAAACTTTGTGGGACAATGTTAAATTAGCACTTAAAAGAAATTTTATAATTTCAAATGTATTTACAGGAAGCAAGAAAACTTCAAAATAAAACAAAATATTCAATACAAAAATCTGAAAACTCAATAGAAAAACTGAATAAATTGAAAACAACAAGAAGAAAGGAAATAATGAATATAAGGACAGAAACAAAAAATTATCAAAAAAAGATTAACCAAAAAACCCCCTTACTTCTCAGAAAGATTAATAAAATAAATAGAGTTTGAACAAGACCAATCAAACCAAAAAACAAGCAAGTAAGCAACAAATCAACAAAATACAGAACAAAAGACCCTGCAGATATAGAGAGATTTGCTAACATAAAAAAGTACATTTTTAAAAACGGTATATTAGTTAGGAAGTAAAGATGAACGACATATGGTTTTCAAAAATATAAATGCTGAAATTGTAGCAAGAAGGATTTTTGTAAAAAAAAAAAAAGGACGGCCTAGAACAGACTGACTAATCTGAGGAGAAACATAAACTAGAAAGGGATCAAAGACCTAAATGTAAAAAGTAAAACTCTAAAACTCTCAGAAAAAAATACGAGTGTCAATCTTTGCAGTCTCAGGTTAGGCAAAGTCTTTTGTGATACGATCCGAAAACCACAAACAACAAGAGGAAACTTCCAGAAACATCAGTAGAGTGAAAAGACAAGCCCCAGAGTGGAAAGAGGTCTGTGCGGACCAGGTGTCTCATAAATGGTGTGCATCCAGAGAAGATCTAGAACTCTCCACTCCACGGGGTAGGAATTACCCCACTGGGCCAAGCGGACACAGGATGTGAAGCGGCTTTGCTCTCAGGAAGACACACGAAGGGGCCGGGTGCCAGTGAGGACACTCGGCGTCATCAGCTGTCAGGGAAATGGGAATCAAGCCACACCCAGGCACCACCGCACACCCACTGGCATGGCGGTCAGGACGCAGAGGGATAGAGACTGGGGTTGCTGAGGATGTGCAGAGCCCGGAACCCTCATGCACTGATGGAAGCATAAAGCAGCCAAGAGTGCAGGTGCTTTAGGAAATGCTCTGACAGTTCCTCAGCATCTAACCATAGAGCTAATGTAGGACCCAGCAGTTCCACTCCTGATGGAATACATAAGAGAGGGAACACCTATGTCCCCACAAAAACATGCCACCACGTTCATCACAGAGTTGTTCATAACAGCCAAAAAGAGGAAACGATGCCAATGGCCATCCACTGACAGACAGCTACATAAAACGTGGTCAGTCCACACTATGGGGTATGATTTGGCAATAAAAGGGGATAAAGTACTGATATACGCTACAACACGGATGAACCTTGAAAACATGATGCTGTGTGAAAGAAGTCAGGTGCACAAGGCTATGTATTGTATGATTCCCCTTAGAGGAAACATCCAGAATTGGCAAATCTGCAAAGACAAAAAGATTAGCCGTTGCCTAAGGTCAGGGAGGAGGACTGCTAAGGGGATCCGGTCGGGGTCGGGGGCGGGAAACGGGGAATAGCTACTAATGGGTACAAATTCTTTTTTTTTTTTTAGTTGATAAAAACGTTCTAAAATGGATTGTGGTGGTTTCGCAATTCCATGAATACTAAAACCCACTAAATACACTTTAAACGGGTGAATTTTACGGTATGTGAATTATAGTTCAGGAAAGCTGTTAAAATAAAAATAAACGAACTGCTTCCTTTTGGAGAAAACGGGACAGAAGAAATAGAAGACATTTCTCTGTGCACAGCTTTTTGAATAGTTTTAACTTTTGGAATCATGACATTTTACATATTCAAATAATAAAGTTATCAAGAATTGGGGAAAATGCTACAACAGAATGCCAACAAAGGAACCCGAGTGTCTTTCAAATAATTAGCCATCATCTGAAAGAGAGTTGGGACAAAACAAATTTAAGTAATTTTTGAAGACAGCACTTTGACTGCATACCCTCAGACTAAAGAAAAAAGCTGCAAACAGATCTGGAACTCTCACTGGGTTTGTTTCGTGGGGTCCTGTGGGTGGAGCCATTCCAAACCTGCTCTGTGTTATGGCGTGTTTGAGCCATGCGTGATGCTCCCTCTGCGGCTGTGAGCCAGGGTGGTCACCATGCAAGACGGGACGCACAGGAGTGAGGCAGGTAAGGAAGTGCCGTGGGGCTGGGTTGTAGTGGAGGTAGAAGGGTCTGGAGGTTCTGATGGCCCACTAGCAACAAGCACATCTCCCACTCACATCTTAACTTCAAATCCCATTCCTCACTAAAAAGAACCAGAATTCTCAGAGAAAGGGCTGGATTCAGCGGCACAGCAGAGAAGGTGCATCTGCTGCATAGAAAATAAGGACGTGGTCACGTGCGTGGCTCACGCCTTTAATCCCAGCACTTTGGGAGGCAGAAGTGGGCGGATCACAAGGTCAACAAATTGACACCATCCTGGCCAACAAGGTGAAACCCCATCTCTACTAAAAATACAAAAATTAGCCAGACGTGGTGGCATGCGCCAGTTGTCCTAGCTATTCAGGAAGCTGAGGCAGGAGAATCGTTTGAACCCAGGAGGCAGAGGTTGCAGTGAGCCAAGACCGTGCCACTGCACTCCAGCCTGGCAATAGAGTGAGACTCTGTCTCAAAAAAAAAGAAAAAAGCAAGCAAGAAAGAAAAGAAAATAAGGACGTGCTCCATATACACCATGGAATACTATGCAGCCATAAAAAAGGATGAGTTGAAGTCCTTTGCAGGGACATGGATGAAGCTGGAAATCATCATTCTGAGCAAACTATCACAAGGACAGAAAACCAAACTCCGCATGTTCTCACTCATAGTTGGGAACTGAACAATGAGAACACTTGGACACAGGGCGGGGAACATCACACACTGGGGCCTGTCATGGGGTGGTGGGAGCGGGGAGGGAGAGCATTAGGAGAAATACCTAATGTAAATGACGAGTTGATGGGTGCAGCAAACCAACACGGCACACGTAAACCCATGTAACAAACCTGCACGCTGTGCGCATGTACCCTAGAACTTAAAGTATAATAAAAACAATAATAATAGAAAGAAATGCAGACATGTAAAAAAAAAAAAAAAAAAAAGAAAAGAAAAATAAAATAAGGATGTGCTCAAAACAAGGACTGGTCCAAAGAAAGATGCTGGAACAGCCTGGACAGACCCCCACAGCAAACCTGGAACAACGGAAGCAGCAATATCTATCAGAACAACAGTCAGTTATAACCCACTATAAACAGAATAACGTTGCCGAACAGAGAATCCATGAACCCACAGGGATAGTAAACAAACACTGGGAAGAAAGTAGCCCTTCTTTATCGAATGCTGTGAGAAGTGACCGAGGTGGAAAATCAACACATTGAACCGTTACCGTAACAGTTGACCCAGTTGAGTGCAAACATGACTTGGTGCCAGTGAGGCCAGCTTGGGGCAGGAGGCGGCTTTACGGGCAGACAGGGCGTTCTCAGCCTCAGCAGATCTCCCGAAGGACACCCAAGGATGAGGAAAATCAGTGACTATTCAGAGGAGGAACCACCTTATCGGGGACCAAAATTATCACTGCCAATCAGGGCAGGCTGACAGACGCCTCCGTGTTCCGTATCTCAAGGACATTGTTTACAGAGCACTCCAGCCGGAAACACGTAACTCGAATTCAACCCTGACAAAATACCAGACCAAACTGAGGGCACGCTTTAATACAACCGGCTGGTATTTTTTCAAAAATATCACTGCCGTTAAAGACGAAGACAAGCTGAAGAACTGCAACAGATTAAAGAATAAAGAGATGTGATTACTAAATAGAGGATGTGATCTGGTCCTCTGTCCTGGACCAAGAAAAAAAAAGGATAGGAAAGAAACTGTCAAAGTTCGAATGAAAACTGTAGATGAGATAAAAAGTATGGCTCCACGTTACAGTTCTTGAATTGATAGCTTGTGTGGTTACATAAGATAACATCCTTATTCTTAGGAAATAAACACTAACTTTTGTTTTTGTTTATTTTTTAGACATAGTCTCACTCTGTCACCCAGGCTGGAGTACGGTGGTGCCATCTCGGCTCACTGCAACCTCCACCTCCCGGGTTCAAGCAATTCTCCTGCCTCAGCTTCCCTAGTAGCTGGGATTACAAGCATGCACCCGGCTAATTTTTTGTATTTTTAATAGAGACGAGATTTCACCATGTTGGCCAGGCTGGTCTCGAACTCCTGGCCTCAGGTGATCCACCCGCCTCGGCCTCTCAAAGTGCAGGGATGACAGATGTGAGCCACCGCGCCCAGCCAATAAACACTAAAGTATTAAGGGGTAAGGGATACAAAGTAAGGTAGGGGAAAGAAAGAAAGAGAGAGAAAGAGGCAAGGAGAGAGAGACAGAGGGAAAGGGAGAGAGACTGCTATGACGTGGCAAAAAGTTAAAAATGGATAAATATGCATAAAGAGTATATGGAAGGTTTGTTTTTTTCCCTTCAAATTTCTGTAAGTTTGAAATTAATTCAAAATAAGCCAAAAAAAAAAAAAAAAAAAAAAGGAACAGAGTAACTTCCTTTAAACAAGGAAGCCTCCTTTTGAAGCTGCAGCATCTGAGACACAGGTGACGAGTCCAGGCCCCCCAACTCTGTCTCCCCTCTCAGCCAAGATGATTTTTAAAAGTCCACAGTTGCAAACTGTTAGTGTCTCCTAGGGAGGGTTTTCTCATCATTCTCATGGTTAACATGCTTAGCAGGCTAACACTCTTCATCCTGTGTGTTTAGGAACCTGTGAGAAAGGGTAAAGGTCAACACGGCAGGTGGGGTGCTTCCTGCACTGCTGCCATCAGGCTGGTGTTTTTCTTGCGTGACGGGATCCCAGGCTGGCAGCCCAGGGCTGTGCCACCCCTTGCTGCCCGTGCCTGAGTGTGGATGTGGATCCTCACGCCTGCCCCTCATGGTGCCAACAGCAGGTGCCCCTGTAGGCTTCGGGACTACATTTCAAGCAAAAACGAGGCAGGAAGGGGTGGGAAGGTGTCCTCGACCCAGCCTTGCCTTCACTTGCAAAGGAAACTCACTCAGCCACAAGCCCTCCCCTTCTCAGTGGCCAGAGCTGTGCTGTGTGCACACCAAGGGCCAGAAGACAGACACCAGCTGGCAGAGGACTGGCTGACCAGGGACCCACGCTGGCAGGACGCAGTCTCAGTCCTGCAACTAGCTCCAAATTAAGGTAAAAAGCCATGTTTAGCAAATAAGATTTTTCCTGAGCTTTTTTTTTTTTAAGGGCTGCGTGCTTTCTATTTGAGATAATCTGAAATTACAGAAAACACACAATGGGAATATCGCATGGTGGCCTCGACCTTTCTAAGCTTTGGCTGTTGCACAAAACCACTCTACGTCTCTAACGTTCTGTGCTCTGTGGTTGTTTTGTGTGGAAACAAAATCTCTGGGGTTTACCAGATATGCTTGGAAATTCCTTGTAACCAATGAAACTGCGGCTAAAATGCACTGTGTTCCAATTGGGATTTTGCATTTCACATATTATTTTTGAAAAACAACACAGAAAACGTGAAAGCTACAAAGGCTACAAAAGTTTTCTATGTAGGCCGGGCACGATGGCTCGTGCCTGTAACCCCAGCACTTTGGGAGGCCAGTATGGGAAGACTGCCTGAGCCCAGGAGTTTGAGAGCAGCCTGAGCCAGATAGCAAGACCCCCATTTCTACACAACAAATTTAAAAATTAGCTAGGCGTAGTGACATGCACCTGTGATCCTAGCTACTTTGGAGGCTGAGGCAAGAGGATTGCTTATGCCCAAGAGTCTGAGGTTGCGGTGAGCCGTGATCACGCCACTGCACTTCACGCCACTGCACTCCACGCCTGGCTAACAGAGACCCTGTCTTGAATTAAAAAAAAAAAAAAAAAAAAAGTTTTTTCTGTAAAGTTTTGGCAGAAACTTTTCAGATTGAGACTTGACATTTAATAACTTTCTGTAATAATGGAGGATTTTAACTTTGGTTCAATTTTTGGAATCTTTCGATGGGTTTGAGGTTGCAGGTATCAAACCCTGCAGGAATGGGCTATGCACGGCTTCAGGCGGGCTGGAGTGTAACCGAGGCTGCCAAGTGTGAAACAGCGCAACAGTAAAAGCAAAATACACGCAGTGAGAAGAGAAAAGAAATGAATTCACACCATGGGCCTGCAGATGTGGAAATGAAGTGTTACTAAGGCCAGGCGCCTGTGCTCTGGGGTTCCTGGCCAGGTTCCCAGAAGGAAGGGTGTGGTTTCTTTTTCCTCTTGGACGGCTGGCTCCGGGCCCTGGATACCTCGGAGTCAATTCCAGACATTTGGGGTTGAGTCATCAGAAGAAAGAAAATAGAGACATCTGAATTGTTCACATCACTGTATTTTAAACATGTTTAGGCAAGTATATTTTTGTTACTAAAATAGTAAATACATTTTACTAATAGTGGAATACATTTTGTTACTAAAAAGGGAAAAAGTTATTCAAAATGATAAATACTGAATTAATAAGCTCTTGCATTAGAAGAAAATAGGAAGAAAGTTAGCAAAGGAAGGGGTGAACTGAAAGCGTCGACATGCATTCGTGAAAGTCCAGGTGCGGTTTATTCTCATTTACTCTGAAGTGAGCTGAAATCAGGACTGCAGGGCGGGCGATGCATCTGTGACAAGGCTGTGAGAAAGGGTAAAGGTCAACACGGCAGGTGGGGTGCTTCCTGCACTGCTGCCATCAGGCTGGTGTTTTTCTTGCGTGACGGGATCCCAGGCTGGCGGCCCAGGGCTGTGCCACCCCTTGCTGCCCGTGCCTGAGTGTGGATGTGGATCCTCACGCCTGCCCCTCATGGTGCCAACAGCACCAAGGCTGGACAGACTCATGGGTGCCCGCCCCACCCTCCTCCTGCAGCCACTCCCCCAGGGCAGGCCTCCTGTCCGGGGAGCCAGGCTGTTGGCATGCCACACAAAATCACGCGTGCTGGGTTCTGCACAGAGCAAAGCCAGGCGTGCAGCACAAGGCAGGCTGTCTGGCTCTCGAAGACCCCGCAATGGAGCCCCTGTAGCCTGGGCATGTTCTGACCCCAGAGGTGGCAGCTTCCTGCAGTCCCCCGACCTGTCATTCCTGTCCCGTGACTTGCAGAAAGGGGCAGCTCCTGGGAGATCCTGGGTGACACCTGGGACTCTGCCCTTCCTTCCTGGGCTGCTGTGTGAGGGGGGCCAGGGTCTGGAGACCCTGAGGGCTGCCCCAACACCAACACCCCTGCCTGTGCTCCTCTTGTGACGTGGGTGCATCCTGTCCTTACTGCCAAAGCCACAGCAGGGGTGTGGGGAGCCCGTGCATCTGACCGGTACCGGTCTAACCCCACCGCCCGTGCCACCGTCATCTGACTGGTACCTGTCTAACCCCACAGCCCGTGCCACCGTCATCTGACTGGTACCTGTCCAACCCCACACCGCCTGTGCCACCGTCATCTGACTGGTACCTGTCCAACCCCCCACCGCCTGTGCCACCGTACGTAATCTGACTGGTACCTAACCCCACACCACCTGTGCCACCGTCATCTGACCGGTACCTGTCTAATACCCCACACCGCCTGTGCCACCGTAATCTGACCGGTACCTGTCTAACCCCCCACCGCCTGTGCCACCGTCATCTGACTGGTACCTGTCTAACCCCCCCGCCTGTGCCACCGTACGTAATCTGACTGGTACCTGTCTAACCCCACACCACCTGTGCCACTGTAATCTGACCGGTACCTGTCCAACCCCACACCGCCTGTGCCACCGTCATCTGACTGGTACCTGTCTAACCCCCCACCGCCCGTGCCACCGTAATCTGACCGGTACCTGTCTAACCCCCCCGCCTGTGCCACCGTACGTAATCTGACCGGTACCTGTCTAATCCCACCGCCTGTGCCACTGTATGTAATCTGACCGGTACCTGTCTAACCCCCCGGCCTGTGCCACCGTAGGACAGAGCACGAAGGAGAGCCCAGGATGCACACCTGACACACTTAGCGGCTGAGCCACAAGCCTGACGAGTGGGAGACCCCTGCGGTTCAGCGGCGTGAGGGCAGAGCGACGGGGCCCCTCCGCTTCTGTGTGAGCACACGCGCATGGAACAAGACTTCTGACCTGGTCAAACACTTCACACACACATAACGGAGGAAACTTTTGGCGTGCTATCAAACGCTTTGTCACACGCACACATCTCCATCCCAGCATGGAGGAAAGGCAGCTGACCCTGGCCGACCCCACCCCAGGCTGGTCCCCACCAGAGGCCCGAGCGTTTCCCCTTCCAGCCGCGCAGTTTCCAGTGGCCACCGTTCTTTACTGAGGACGTCACCTCCGGCCGCTGGTCTTGCCAGGTACCCTGTGTGAGGGTGAAACTGGCTGCCCAGTCTCCCAGCCCTGCCCTTATTGTGGTAAATACGCCCTTCAGCAGACATCCCCATGTCAGCCCTTGGGTCTGTTCCCTGCAGGGCCCTGCCTGGCAGCCCTGGGTACCACTGGCTCATCCACTCCCCACTGCCAAGCAGCCATCCCATGCCAGGGACACGGGGCTTAGAATCAATCAGAGAATAAAACAGATGCAACCCTGTGTGGAGCTCACAAAATTCTGACATGGGGAGAACCACATTCACCGGGTGCTGGTGCTGCGGTGTGACCATGTCCCTCCAGAATTCACATGACATCGTAATTGCCATTGCGGTGGTACTAAGAGGTGGGCCCCCTACTCTTGCAAATGGCTTCATGCCTCATAAAAAGGCAGCAGGGAACTGGCTGAGGCCTCTTGACCTTCCATCCCCCCCGCCACATGAGGATGCAGTGTTCCCAGCAGAAACTAAACTGCCCACACTTTCATCTTGGACTTCCAGCTTCCAGAACTCTGAGAAATGATGCTTTTTTGGACAGAATTTCACTGTGTCACCCAGGCTGGAGTGCAATGGCGTGATCTCGGCTCACTGCAACCTCTGTCTTCCAGGTTCAAGCAATTCTTCTACCTTAGCCTCCCAAGTAGCTGGGACCACAGGCATGCGCCACCACCCCTGGCTAGTTTTTTTGTATTTTTAGTAGAGATGGGGTTTCACCATGCTGGCCAGGCTGGTTTCAAACTCCTGACCTCCGTCTTGGCCTCCCAAAGTGCTGGGATTACAGGCATGAGCCACCACGCCTGGCCTGAATGTCTGTTCTTTATAAACTACCCAGTCTCAGGTGTTTTGTTATAGCGGCCCACACTGCCTGAAACACGACTTTCTGTGCTAAATGCCACGTTGAAGAGCCCAGCTCTGGCACTGGAGGCTGTGCCCGAGGCAGGCATGGCTGCCCACGAGCTGCATCACCTTGGGCACGTCACCAGCTCCGAGTCCCGAGGCTCCTCGGCTGAAGTGGAATCAACAGGGCCTGTTTTGTTCACGTTGTTGGGGCAAAGAAAACGGAAAACCATGTCCCTTAAGCACAATACCTGGTAAAAAAATCTCACACTGAACTGCCACCATGACAACCCCAGCATCACCTAAGGAGGCTGGACACCGAGAAGAGCAGAAGCCTGTGTGGCCCAGCCCCTGCAGCGCGGCGAGGAGGCTGCACCAACCCTTGGTCTTCAGTCACTCAACCTCCTTGGCCCATTCTGTTTCCCAGCTTAAGAAACAAAACAAAACGTGGGTATGGAGAAGGATTTCACTGCCGAAAGAAAAAGCGCAGTGACAAGTGATCACACGGAAGACAAGCTGGAGAGCCACGTCCTGGCTAAAGGCAGGGCCATTTTCTATCCGGGTCACCTGCCATCAGGTGGAGTTAAGGCCGATATTGCACAATCTTCCTAGTTTTCAAGCAGTTCCAGAATTCCTGTTATGTGAACTCGCCTCGTTTAACACTTGCTATAACTCTCAATAGATGTGAAGCATGCAGTGCACACGTGCAGATGGATGCTGGCCAATGTGGGCTGCTGAGTGGGCCGGGCCCAGGCTCACGCCAACCTGGCACCAAGAAGTCAGAGCTCGTGAATGTCACTTGCACCACACGCTCCACTATGGATCCGTCCCCTCCCACTGCTGGTCGGGGAGACTGAGGCCAGTGAGCACCATGGGAAAGTGCTGTGCCGTCTGGAAGGGGTCCGGATCATAACAGTTCACAAAGCCTTTTCTACCCACAAGCCCCCAACTTCAGGCTCTGCACTGAGGGGTCCCTGGACCAATGTGTGGGTGACACTGGACGGAGCGGGTGAGCCTTGCTTCTCTACGGCGCCTCCATCTCTGTGCATCCAAACATGCGTATGAAGATACAGGAGGTAAAGCGTGGACCCTGGGGAAGGTCAAAGTCCTAGTGGAGGTGAGATAAAAATTAGGCTGTCCGCTTCCACCTCCAAACCGAATTCTGAACACACGACGATCTATCACTATATTTTGTATCTCCAAGATAAAACATTCACAGCAATGTGAATAGGTTAGTTTATTTTGAGAGAGAGGAAGACATCATTTGGGTTCTGTAAACATCAGTCACTTTATCACGCCTCTGTCTGGCTGAAAAACACCAGCTCCTGCTGACTCCACGAGGGCGCGGCTGCAGAGGGCGCTGCCTGCCAGGGGGTGGGGCTTCCAGTCAAAAGTTTCAGCAGGGACACCATTTGCTGGATGGGTTTAAGATTAAAATCGCTTTGTAAAATGTCATAAATAGGTTACTATACACCGCGATCAATAAAGTTAAAGCACCACCAATCAAAATACACTGCTCCGGGCTGGGTACAGTGGCTCATGCGTGTAAACCCAGAACTTTAGGAGGCCAGCGTTGGCAGATCACTTGAGATCAGGAGCTGGAGACCAGCCTGGCCAACATGGTGAAACCCTGTCTCTAGTAAAAATACAAAAAATTAGCTAGGCGTGGTGGTGGCGCCTGTAATCCCAGCTACTTGAGAGGCTGAGGCAGGAGAATCACTGGAACCTAGGAGGTGGAGGTTGCAGTGAGCCGAGATCATGCCGCTGGTCTCCAGCCTGGGAGCCAGAGTGAGGCTCTGTCTCAGAAAAACAGAAACAAAAACAAAAACAAAACAGTGTTCTGAGAGTTCCACGAAACATAAGGAACATAATCACACAGGATTCTCACGAGCAGCTGACGTTTTCCACATACATTTCAAAGGTGCTTTTGATAAAAAATAAACTTTGAATTTCAATTGCACATTTACGTCAAAACACACACACACACACACACACACGCAATTCTGTACGTCTGGTAACGAAATTGCTAAATTGGTATATAACTTCTAGCTGGGTATAAAACAGTAGGAACAATGTACCTTGGGACTCATCATCAGGCAGCTCATTGCCACGAGCTGCTGCCGGACTATTCTAGGGACCCCAGGACCCTGCAGTTGAGCATCTCTGAAGGGGTCCAGGTCTATCCTACAGCTCAGTTGGAAAATGACATCACTACTTGTCTTGAAATCTACAGAGAGGCCGGGCGCGGTGGCTCATGCCTGTAACCCCAGCACTTTGGGAGGCCGAGGCGAGTGGATCACGAGGTCAGGAGATCGAGACCATCCTGGCTAACACAGTGAAACCCCGTCTCTACTAAAAATACAAAAAATTAGCCTGGCGTAGTGGCGGCGCCTGTCGTCCCAGCTACTCGGGAGGCTGAGGCAGGAGAAAGGCGTGAATCCGGGAGGCGGAGCTTGTAGTAAGGGGAGATCGTGCCACTGCACTCCAGCCTGGGCGACAGAGCGAGACTGTGTCTCAAAAAAAAAAAAAAGAAAAGAAAAGAAATCTACAGAGAAACACCAACCACGGAATTAGGGTCTGGATTGGGTGCCTGTAGGTAACTCAGTCAATTAAAAACAGCTCTAAAACCCAGGCAACCTGATTACGAAATACCTTATTTTGTCAAATGAGCAAAACAGTATGAATGATAAATTCTCATTTTAAAACAGGTTCCGTGATTTAAAAAAAAAACCTTGCAAGATTTCACTCGACCACCCCAGGCTCTGGTTGGTGGGGGTTAGACTCCAAGGAGTCTCTGCTGCTACCAGAGCGTCACTATCCCTCAGCGTTGTCTTTGTACCCTTTGCCACCAGATGGCACTGCCGTACACCTGGGTTTAGGTTTTTTTTTTTTTTTTTTTTTTTTGAGACAGAGGCTTGCTCTGTCACCTAGGCTGGAGTGCAGTGGTGTGATCTCAGCTCACTGCAACCTCCACCTCCTGGGTTCAGGCGAGTCTCCTGCCTCAGCCCCCCAAGTAGCTGGGATTACAGATGTGTGCCACGACACCCGGCTAATTTTTGTAATTTAGTAGAGATGGTGTTTCACCATCTTGGCCAGGCTGGTCTTGAACTCCTGGCCTCAAGTGATCCGCCTGCCTCAGCCTCCCAAAGTGCTGGGATTATGCTGCGTGTGAGCCACCCTGCCCAGCTTAGAATTTCATACGCTGGGAAACTTTAACAAGAAACAAACTATATTATGTTCTATCTTAGCCCAATTCTCTCCAACTGAAAACAACGTGACTTCTGAATAAGACACACGGCATATGAGTGTGTGGCTGGAAACAATCGACGCTGACCCACCTGCCCAGTGGGAGGCACTTTACTATGAAGCCCTGTCCAGCATTCAGACAAAGCCACTCCACTCCTCAACAGGTGTGACGCCCCCAGACGCCATGGACTCCTCTCCTAGATGCTTGACACGGTCTGGTGCGGCTAAACTGACAGAACCTGCCAGGACATTCACAAAATTATAATTTCTTAAAAATACTTTGTAGCTACTTCAAAATTAATACTAATGAGAAATAAAGTTAGTATCGCCCTCAGAACTAAACACAAAACATTCACTGCCTCATTAATTCAAAAGCCATTATTCACGGAGCTTCCCAGAATCGGTGTACCGGATCCGCTGGTGCCCAGGAGCCCCAGCCAGAGCAGCTATGGCCTCTTCTTCCGCAGCAGCTGCCCGTTGCCTTCTGGCCTGCTCTTGGCTTCTGGCTGTGCGAAGTTCCAGTCCACCGGACTGAGAAGCTGCTGAGTCTTCTTGTGGGTCCAGTACGGATTGATGACCAGTGTGAGCAGAGCCAGTCCGACAAGGAAGAGTGCCAAGTGAGGCGGATACAGGCTGCTGGCCAGGCCGTCCCAGTGCCAGAAACACACCCACCACATGTGGTAGGTCAGGACCATTCGGCAGTGGAACGTGTGGACCATCAGCCACTGGTTGAGCTTCCAGAACAGGGACTCGGACCAGCCGGCCTGCATGGAGACAAGACAAACGCACAAGTCAATGCCCAGCCCGCCTGCACGGAGACAAGACAAACGCGCAAGTCAATGCGAAACTGCCAACATTCATTCTTCACATCACAAAGAGGTATTTGCTACCTTACTTACCAAGCAAAACAAATTCATTTCAAAGCAACAGAATTTCCTCCCCAGGGCTCTGCTCTCACTGGGACTTCATTCTGAAAGGAGGCCGCCGGCTCCGTGGGCGCGCCTGGGCCAGCAGGGTTGACCCTTGCCCGCTCATGCTGTTCTCCTAGTCCTCTTGCTTTTGACTTCCGTTCCCTAAAGCTATGATAAATTCAACCTTTCTTTCGGTCTCCCTTCAGTCTTTGTTTTATCTTGAATTTTACATATTAGGTAAATAAGCAATATTTATTTGGCAAAACCAGACACAGGTATCTCAAGCTCCCATACCTAGACCCTGGGAAGTGATGAGGTCATGCGGGTGGGGCCCCATGATGGGATTAGTGTCATAAGAAGAGGAAGAGACCAGAGCCTTCCCCTCCTCCATGCTAGGACACAGCCAGAAGGTGGCCATGTAAACCAGGAAGTGGGTCTTCACCAGACACGAATCTGCTGGTGCCTTGATCTCAGACTTGCAGCCTCCAAAACTGTGAGAAAGGAATTTCTGCTGTTCAAGCTGCCTAGTCTATGGCAGCCTGCTGTGGCAGCCTAAGCTGACTAATACAGTATACCACCCCGGCAAAATATTCTAATTGGGCCAGGCACGGTGGCTCACGCCTCTAATCGCAGCACTTTGGGAGGCCGAAGTGGGTAGATCACTTGAAGTCAGAAGTTTGAGATCAGCCTGGCCAACATGGCAAAGCCCCACTTCTAACAAAAATACAAAAAAACTAGCCAGGCATGGTGGCACACCATGTAATCCCAGCTAATCTGGGAGGCTGAGTCATGAGAATCATTTGAACTTGGGAGGCAGAGGTTGCAGTGAGCTGAGATCGTGCCACCGCACTCTAGCCTGGAGAAAGAGTGAGACTCTGTGTGAGACTCTGTCTCAAAAAAATAAAATAAAATAAAAAGTTCTAACATGTTCTTCTGGTAGTTTTGAATATTTAAAGCCCCAGGTGTATTAGCTTTTATCGACAGTCCCCTACTCACAATGGTTTGACTTACAATTGTTTGATTTTATGGTGCCAATGTGATACACACTCAGTAGAAACTGTACTTCAAGTACCCACATAACCATTGTTTCAACTTTCAGTATAGCATTCACTGAATTACGGGAGCTCTTCAGCATTCTGTTGTAAAACAGGCTTTGTGCTATAAGATTTTGCTCAAGTGTAGGCAGATCCAAGTCTTCTGGGCATGTTAAAGGCAGGCCAGGCTGTAGACCATGATGTTTGGTAGGCTGCTTGTATTAAACACATTTCTGACACAATATTTTTAACTTATGATGAGCTTATTGGGATGTAATCCCATCCTGAGTCAAAGAGCATCCATTCTAAGTCTGGACTGAAAAAATAAATGTGAGGGAAATTAGAAGAGAAAGGCCAGCAGAACGGAGTAGCCCAGCCTGCCTCACACAACTGTCGCTGGAGTCTTTCTCAGAAGTCTCAGAGGGGACATCGGGGCTCCCACGTGTGCACCATGGCAGCCTCACGCACACACACGCCTTCAGAGACCGCCAGTGCCGCTTTCCACAAACATCACCCCACCCCCGGGTGCAAACGAAACGCTCCCACCTGTGTTTGGGGCCACCTCGGTGGGCCGGGACCACACACTTCCCACGCACTCAGCATTGCTGAGGCACAACGAACACTCAGGAAGAAGAGCAGAGGAAGCAGGATCCAAAACAGGCCTGGAGCCTCCAAACTGAATGTTAAATCCTCATGCCCTACTGCTATGCGAGAATCTATCAGCTTTAAAAGAATTTCAAAATTTAGACACAATGTTTTCTTACTGCATTTACTATTATTTCAACTAGAGCGAAATAGAACTATGTAGACATACTGGCCCTGAGCTATATTAATTTAGGTTATAATTTTCTGTTATTGAGGTCTGTTGGCTTTACACAGTTAACATGAGCAGGGTTAGAAGTAAATACTTAAATAACCCTTTCTCTATTCTACACAAACAGCACCCTAAAAGCTTTAGAGAATGTGCAAACTCCAAAATCAAGTCTCGCTCTGAGTCTGGCCTCCTGGAGGCTGGGCTCCACCACTACCCCTGGGGAGGGAGAACTGCTGGAGACGCCTGTGCCGGCAAATCCTGCAGGAGGCGCTGTCCCCACACCCGGCTCCAGGAGAAGCACAGATAAAACCCTGGAGAAACCCAACACTGCTTTCCCCGAGGACTGGAGAGACTGACTCATTTCTTGTTGTTTTTTTAAAGAACTTGTAATAAAAAAAAATACAAGGTGATTATTAATCTGTTTCTCAAAACACACTAATGACCCCAAACACACGATCTTGTGGGATGTATTAATAATTCAGTCACTGTCTACCACTCGGGACATTGATGCGGTATTGATGTTTAGGGAATCGATGTGAGTCAGCGCCTCTGCTCTCCTTTCAAGAATTTTATTTTCTGCCACAGCCGAGTGGCTCCTGAAGTCTGCTGTTTCCAGGTGAGAGGAGCAGGCAACGCGGGGCGCAGGCCAAGGCCTCCTCCTCCAGCACTCACCTCTCCCCTCCACGCTGATCTCACGCCAGACAAACCCGGGGAAGTCACAGCCCTGCCCTACATCCCCAGAAGCCCGCGCTTTTATGGAAATAACGCCCACAAAGAGAAAACTGGAAAACTGCATGCCGCGCACAGGACGCTGATGAGGTCCCAGGTCACAGCATCGTTCCTAAAATGACCCCACACTTAGACCAGCAGCTTCATATTCAGTCATTTGCTCAGCAAGGGAACTCAGTAGCCAGGTCACTCGAGGGCCTCTTTCAAACCATTCATGGTTCCAACCCTTCTTCCCTGGTAAGGTCTACCCAAATCACAACTGCCCCCAAACTCCTCCTGCCACTGCCCAAACCACGCACTCACAAGGACATCTCCAGTATCGCCTGCTGTGGGCTCCATCTACTTCCATGGCCACCCTGTGAGGCTCTGCACTGGCGATAACTGTGCCCGACTCACCCTCATTCACTTGCCTTAACTCCAATGTGCCCCCCTCTCCTCCTGCACAGGGTCCCCATCTGGGGCCATGGCTTCTCTGCACTTTCCTGTCACTGTGCTCACACACCCCATCTGGTGCCAGATGGGGCCAACCTCAGGGGACAGCAGGAACACAAGCTCCTCCTTGAGTTCCCAGGTGCCAGCAGTGTCTGACACGCGGCTGGCGTCCATGGGGGTTACGCGTGAACAGTCGGTACCGTTTACACTTCAGTGCACTTTTGATGGACTGATACCATTTACCCACCCAGACCCCAAAGGCAGGAGTGATTTGTTATGCTTATGTTTCCTCTCAAGGCTACCAGTCTCCTGTACACAAGAAACGTGCAGTAACACAAACCATTCGTGTGAATGGTGGAACATTTGCAGGATCTCAAATTTACTATCAAATATCCCATAAACAACATGATGGGTCATAAAAGATAGCAAGAATCTACGTAAAAACAATTTTAAGGCTGGACACGGTGGCTCATGCCTGTAATCCCAGCACTTTGGGAGTCCGCGGCGGGCGTATCACTTGAGGTCAGGAATTCGAGACCAGCCTGGCCGACATGGTGAAACCCCGTTTCTACTAAAAATACACACACGCACAAAAATTAGCTAGGCGTGGTGGTGGGTACTGTAATCCCAGCTACTTGGGAGGTTGAGGCAAGAGAATTGCTGGAACCTGGGTGGTGGAGGTTGCAGTGAGCCGAGATCACACCACTGCACTCCAGCCTGGGCAACGGAGTGAGATTCCATCTCAAAAAAAAAAAAAAAAAAAAAAAAAATTAAATTGTTTAACATGAAGAACATTTTGACATCAATATGACAATCAAGTGAGAAACATTTTTAAAACATGTTCTTCAAAAACAGAAAGAAAGTGCTAGGCACATAACTCTGCGAGGTCCCAATACTTCTGAGCACTAGTAAAACCACCTTATTCAAAACTAAAAAGCAAGCAAGACACGTGTGTACACACATATATTACTTCACTTTTTTTAAAGTATTAAAAAAGGCCAGGCATGGTGGCTCACACTTGTAATCCCAGCACTTTGGGAGGCCCAGGCGGGCAGATCATGAGGTCAGAAGTTCAAAACCAGCCTGGCCAACATAGTGAAACCCCATCTCTACTAAAAACACAAAAAGTTAGCCAGGCGTGGTGGTGTGCACCTGTAGTCCTAGCTAACTTGGGAGGCTGATGCAGGAGAATTGCTTGAACCCAGGAGATTGAGGTTAAGTGAGCCGAAACTATGCCATTGTACTCCAGCCTGAGCGACAGAGTGAGACTCTGTGTCAAAAAAAAATATATATATATATAGATACATATAAAAGTATTAAAAGAAAGAAAAAAATTAAGTGCTTCCAGACACTACTGAGCCATAAGATCTGCTGAGCTTTCTTTTCTTAAGGAGTAGAGAGCCTAAAAGATTTAAAATTAAGAAAATTGCATTCAACTAAAATGAGTCTGTAACTGAATGTGTGTGCTGCAATCCCGCCTGCTGTTGAGTTTATGGCAGCGTCCAAGACATTCTAGCCAGTGATTAAATGCGTGAGGCACGTGTCAACTTCTGCTGACGCATGCACTTACCTTTAAGAGCATCCAGGAAATGCAGGTAAAGGGCGTGCTCATCTCCAGGAGCAATGTGGTCATAGCTAGATAGTGGCCAGCTCGGAGATTGACCAAGCAGCCAAGAAACCCAAGAAAGGCAAAGAGATGGTGGACAACCAGAAACAAGTCAAATGTCCGGAAGGCCACGTTGGACAGGTGGACTGCGACATTTTCAAAGAAAAAGAATCCCGTTGCCGTTGTGATGTGAAACCAGCACCAGTTCTGTTGGCCACGTGCCCTGTCAGCATGAAGCACAGGGTCCCCCAGCAGAGCCCACAGGCCCGCGGCTGTGCTCTGAACACCAAAGACTGCACGCGTGGCCGCCAGGTCCCAGAAGACCTTCTCTCTGGCCACCAGAGAACGGTAAGTGGCATTCAGGGAGGAGGACAGCTGGTGGCAGACCACGAAGACGCCCAGGTAGAAGACAAAGCCAGCGACCATCAGCGTGGAGCGGATCCCCCAGGATGCATAGTCCAGGTCAAAAATGCTCTCTGATGTGCCCCCATCGCTCGCAGGATTCATTGTCCACACTGTATTCCAAAGGAGTCCTGGGCCCAACACGGGCCGGGCCCTACACTGTGTCTTGTCCAAGGAAACGAAGTCCGTGCAGCAGTCCCTGGGACTGTCATGTGTCCATCTTCAATCTAAAGAAAGAAAAGATCATTCATTTTATGTTGACTCAACAGAAGCAAGGACACATCACTACCCCAGTAACGCAAACATTCAACGACAAATTAATTCTGTACCTTATTCTTAATGCATTTACCAGGATACATAAACATACCAAGATAATATCCACTGACAGTATAGGAGGAAAGAAAATGAAACTAAAGCTAGAGCGGTCCAGCCATGAACAGGAGGCTGGAGCAGTGCTGGCAGGAACACGAGGTCTTATGCTCGTCCTATGTGCACCCCACCAGCAAGGCTCCCGCCTTCACAGCAGCCCCGGTCAGTCACACAATTCAAGCATCGCAGGATGAAACATACTTAACTCGTTGCACTGGGATACACTTTGTTACAGCACTGAACTTCTGCTGTTTGATCCTAGTTAACACCCCAAGGATGTCATGAGAACCTGTGCTCCTGTTCTTCGTGTTATTCCTTGGTTAAGGCCATGGAACGGCTTCTCAACACCGGCAGGGAAGTCCTGAACTCCTGATTGTGGCCTATGGCACTCTGCAGAACGCGGCCTTCTATGGTTCCACTCTCACCACCCCAGCATCTCACTCCATGCTACAGCCTTCCAGTCCTTTGAAAACATCATGCTCTCCTGCACCTCCGGGCCTCTGCAGCTGCTGGGCCCTCTCCCTGGAAAAGTCTTTACCTCCCCGCAGGTGGCACCATCTCACCTGTCAGGTCCTCACTTAAAGGCCATTTGCTCCAGATGCCCTCCCAGAGTAGGGGAGTCCCACGGACTGGGTTAAGTATCTTTGCTACAAGCTCCTGATGCATCCCCCAAATACTCATTTTTGATACAAGTGCTTACTAAATCCTCACCTCCACTGGACAGCAAGCTCTGTGAGGGCACAGACCACACCTGCCTTCATCACAGCATCTCCTCTGCCTGATGCAGCACTGGGTCCACAGCGGGCCCTCACGAAACATTTATGGAACACATGAACAGACACTGAATCATGCTCAAGGGGTCCAGTTTACCTAATCCTGAACCTGTCTGCAAAGCTACAAACACCAGAGTCTCAAGTTCTCAAAACTGGAAGGGACCTGTGATTGATTCCAGCCTTTCCTTTCACATGGCAGGAACCCCAGGCACACAACGAGGACATAGGAACGGCTAGCGACAAAGCCTCAGATCCCCCTCTCCCCCCCTCACCCAGTATGTAGGGACTTGCCCAGATAATGGAGTTTCTGCCGGGAGTGGGGACTCTTGTCACTCATACCCAGCGAACAGACAGCAGGGCTGGGAGCACCTCACTCCCCAAACAGCTAGACCCTCTGCTCTCTGGAAAGGACCCCAGAATTGACTGAATTGTGAGGCAGCACGACTAGAGCCAGAAGCATAGGAGGGGCCACTCACTGTGGCCATTCAGCAAAAACTCGCCAATCATTATTCAGGCAAAAAGGTCGCTGTGACCACACCCCAAGGGCATGGGAAGCACCAGCTCACTCCAGCCTGCACTGAATGTGAGTCCTGGGACCTGATGCAAATGACAAGGGAGCACTGATAACTCCCAACCTCTTGGTTTGATAATGGTCATGTAATCAAAGGCAAAAATAGTATGAGTGTTTGTCTGTTTCTCCATCGACACTCCAGCTTTAACACAGACTAGCTCTGTGAGAACACAGATCTGATGCCGGGAAAGACAGCACTGGCATTCATGTTTCTCCCTAGAGAAACGGCTCCCGTGTCACGCTGCCCCTGGTGCATGTGTTCAGGGCACACAGGTGTGCTCTCTGATAGATGCTATGGATGACGACTGAGGGGCTGCTGTGCCCACATGTGCCCTCGTGACCCACACTTCTGGTCATGCTATATCGAGACTCCAGTGCACTTACACATCTCCAAACGCACTTCTGTTAACTTGTACACAAACCAGGTTGAACATGGTATTAAGGGGCTGGCAAGAGCACTTGGCTCTGGTATTCAGTGTGCAGCAAGGCATCGCTGAACCCCTATGCGCTTCACAGAGCAGATCAACTTCAAGTGCAGCCTAATGCCTGGAGGGGAGACGGCTTCCCAGCATTAAAGAAAAGCAGGCTGGGTGGAAAGGACAGGTGTCAAGCACAGAATAGCAATCCATTAAAAGGATTCCCCTGAACAACACTGTTAAAGGTTAAAATATGGACCCCTCCTAAAACTTCTTCCTGTGCTTTTCCACAAGTGGGTCATGAGATCTGGGTTACAGGTCCCATTTTGCCACAGGTGCATCAATGTGCTGCTCTTGGCCAAGACCACTAACTTCTGTGGGACCTTTGCCTTGAGACGAGAGAGTCCCCGACTCCAGAAGGCTCTGCCCAGAGCAGTGACTCAAACCCACCTCAGTGGAAGTGGTCAGCCCAAGTGATGACTCAAACCCACCTCAGTGGAAGTGGTCAGCCCAAGTGATGCTTCAGGAGGTCTTTGGTTTGGTCAAGGTGAGAAGGACTCCAGGACATGAGAACCAAAAACCAAGAAGAGCAGTTGGCTTAGTGGGTTCTGATCTTGGTTTCTCTATTTAGAAGCTAAGAACACAAGTTTCAGGCCGGGCGCAGTGGCTCACGCCTGTAATCCCAGCACTTTGGGAGGCCAAGGTGGGTGGATCACTTGAGGTCAGGGGTTCAAGACCAACCTGGCCAACATGGCCAAACCCTGTCTCTACTAAAAATACAAAAATTAGCCAGGCGTGGTGACGCACACCTGTAGTTGGAGCTACTCAGGAGGCTGAGGCAGGAGAATTGCTAGAACCCAGGAGGTGGAGTTTGCAGTGAGCCGAGATCACATAACCGCACTCCAACCTAGGCAACAGGGTGAAACTCCATCTCAATTTTAAAAAGAAAGAAAGAAAACGAGTTTCTTTCTTAACCACCCTGGACCCCAGTGTCTGACTACGGGAAAAAGAAACACACAGAGCAGGCCGGGTGCAGTGGCTCACACCTGTAATCCCAACACTTTGGGAGGCCAAGGTGGGTGGATCACAAGGTCAGAAGTTCGAGACCAGCCTGGCCAACATGGTCAAACCCCAACTCTGCTAAAGATACAAAAAATTAGCCAGACATGGTGGCATGTGCCTATGATCCCAGCTACTTGGGAGGCTGAGGCAGGAGAATCACTTGAACCCGGGAGGTGGCAGTTGCAGTGAGCTGAGATTGTGCCACTGCAATCCAGCCTGGGCAACAGGTTGAGACTCTATCTCAAAAAGAAAAGAAACATACAGAGCAGTGGAAATGAAGCACCTACTATGAGCCAGATGTTCAACCAGTTTGTGTGATCTTCACCTGAAGAGCACATAGCTACCAGGTCTTCAAGTTTTCCAGATAACTTTTTGGAGAGATTACCATATCTACAGAAAAATGGCAGATAGGTGAAAGACACGGAAACAGAAACAAGTGAGCCAGAGCTGAGAGTGGGCAAACCCTCCAGGCAGTCAGAGAACAGGTGCCAGTTAGGGATGCAGAAACAGCAGATTATAAAGACCAGAATGCTTACCGCCCCTTCCAATCCTGTAGCGAATCCCTGTTCTGATTCTTTGCTCAGACCTCCTGATTATGTGTGTTTCTACACAGTAGTGTGCACAGGAACTTTCTGGGTAAGCTGGTGCTGTTCTAGTCTAACTTGTGACTGTGCATCTCTGAGCTTCGTTAGTGCCAACCAGCATCTTCCAGCCAGGAGTTCACAAAGGAGGTGAACTCCTCAGCTCTCTCAGCCATGAGGGTAGAAGGCCAGCCCCAGAGGCAGGGTCCCGCCCAAGTGGCCAGTCTTCCTGGAGTCCTGCAGAGCTCTGCTGTCCCTTTGTGGTGTCAGTGTTGTAATGAGAACAGCTGTGGTTCGCCCCAAGTCACAAGGCAGGCACCCACAGAAGTGTGACTGGGCCTTGTTCTGATAGGCAGCAGAGAAGGGCTATGGGAAGAGTTCAGCTTCTCCTTTTGTTTCTATTTCTGCTCCTTGACCCAACCACACCCTCTCACTCTTGATATGCAAAATGGGACACAGGGGTTCCCACTGTTGCCTTGCTGTGCTCCATACGCTCAGGCCACACAAAGGAGTCCTTAAGTGTAATGCACAGCTGGAAGTCCCTGTTCCTTCCATGGGAAAAACTGGAGGCCAAACCTAATGGACTTATCCTGTTCTTTCACTCTGGAAGGCTTCCAAGCCCTTCCACACCAGCCCCTTTCCTCTCTGCAGTAGAGAAAGTAGAGCCGGCGAAGAAACAACTCCTGGAAGGCCACCATCTCTTGACTCTGCAGATCTTCATTTTCTTTGGGGAAAATGTATACAAAAAGCTTGTCTTCTAAGATTCTGTGGTTTCAGCTCTTCTATTGCACTGAGCCATGCAGTTTTTAGAAATCTGAATGCAAACACATCAGTAAGAGTGTTAGCTCTGTTGCTGCACTGTGACCAGGAACCAGGCTCAGTGGCCACAGGAACCCTTCGGCTCTGTCATGCATCTATGCGCTCCTCCGGTTTACTAGGGGCTGAACTGCTAAGGATACCAGCATTTTTGTGTTTTGTTGAGATAATTTATCCAAACTTGGAAGTGAAGTCAAAAAGGAAAAAATGGTTGCATGCTTTTTTCCCTAACACAAGTTGAGTGTTTTACAACCCCAACAATCACTGGACTTTCTAGGAGAAATAACTAAACTATTTACCACTGATTGAGGGTCACACATTTTACAATCTGCAAAGTGAATTCTCCTTCCATCAAGAAGAAAAGACAATCCCAAAGCCTGTGGCTTCAATGCACACAGGATATTCACCAATCTTATATCTAATCCGGCAATCTTTTCTCAGCATTCCTTTTACCCACTCACTAAGAAAATCCTAGTTTTGTGTATTCTCTTTTGAACTGGCACTCCTATCCTGCTGGATACTGCATTAGTGACTGAAATATAACCTGACAAGAGCTATTTACATGAGAATTATACTCCTAACATTTTGGAAATTATACATTGATGGCTGGTAAAAATATGTTTTCCAAAATCAAAAGAAATACATGTTTAATACACAAAATTCAGAAAATATAAACAAGCATAAAAATACAAAAATAAACACTCACAATCCTCTTACACAGCTCCAAGCACTATCACTATTTTTTGGTGCCTGCTGCATCAATTGTTTTTCTAGATATAAACTCTTCCTTTTTACATAAAAGGGGATAACAACATACAAGCTGCTCCCTGGCCTGCTTCTCTTCTCTTAGCAACAGCTAATCCTCTTCGGTAAAACGGCTGCAGGGACTCCACCATTTACCCACCCGATGTCCTGCCAGGCTTTTGCCCAGTTCCTCGTTATCATGAGACATTCTGTAGTGAACATCTTGAGGCCACCTGGAGAACCTGTGCTCTTTTTACGGAAACTGCATGCTCAGGAAGAACTTCCTTAAAAACCACAGCCTCGATGACAGCCAGTCTGAAAGGCAGGCACAAAAGTGTTCAAGCTCCGTGGGGAGCTGTGGCCATCTCATAATCCCTCCATCACTTACGCTTCCTTCACCATTGCTCACTGCTTTTTCCTCTCACAGCCTTCCTGAAAAGTTGTATGTAAATAAAACTCAAAATATGGGAGTGAGGTAAGCAGAAGCTGGATAGTTACAGATTTCACACAGAGGGTAAACGGAAACAGGAGTCAGAAACAGCCGCCTCGCCCCAGTCTTTCAGAGAACAGTCACAGCAGAATCTACACAGGCTGGGGAGCCCCTGGCTCCTCTCCTTACTGTCCACACCCAACCCCAACCCAGAGCAGCTGGCGATAGGGCCCAGAGCCCAGGCGGCTCCCACCCGCTGCTGACCCGACCCAGCGCCCGCTCTCTCCCTCCCGCCCCCCCACCCACTCTGCACACCTTGGTGACCTGACCCAGCGCCCCTCCCCGCTCCTGCACGTGCTGACTGACCCAGCGTCCCTCCCCCCTCCTACACGTGCTGACTGACCCAGCCTCCCTCCGCCTCCCACACCCTGTTGAGCACCACCTTGTCCCCTTCCGCCCCAGCTAACTCGGTGACCACTGGAGGCCACACCCACGTGACACCTGCTGTCCTTGACAGCAGTTCCGACAGCACCTCTGTGGCTCCGCAGGAGCCGCCTCCCTGCCTCGTGGGCACACAGGTGAGCTGACCATACTTGCCCGGCCGGTCTGCGGGGAGCGAGGTCAGGGGCGACGCCGCCGCCTCCGCCTCCGCCTGTCCCCTCCCACAGTCCGGCCTCCGCGCCGCTCAAGGGCTCCAAAGTCAGCGTCGCGGTGAGGAGCCCCCCAGGCCCACCATGCACCCGCGCGGGCAGAACTCCGGGCTGCAGGGCTCGAACGCCCCCCACAAGCTACTGTCCGGAAACGGCACGGCCGGGGGTGCCGCACGCCCACCGGAAGGCAGGGCTGGGACCGCGGACGCTAGGAGCCACCCCGACCCCTCACCCGGGCTCCCTTACCTGGGCTCCCCGACCCCTCACACGGGCTCCCTTACCTGGGCTCCCCGACCCCTCACACGGGCTCCCTTACCTGGGATCCCCGACTCCTCACACGGGCTCCCTTACCTGGGATCCCCGACCCCTCACCGAGGCTGCCCCTCACGTGGGCTCCCGCGCGCCCATCTGAGTTCCCCCTAAGCTGAGTTCCCGGCCCCTCACCTGGGATCCCCGGCACCATCACCCGGGCTTCCTGGCCCCCTCACCTGGGCTCCACGCGCCCTCACCTGGGCTGCCCCTCACCTGGGTTCCCGGCCCCTCGCCCGGCTCCCCGCGCGCTCACCTGGGCTGCCCCTCACCCGGGCTCCCTGCGCTTGACGCCGCCGCGCGCCTGCAGGACTCACGGTAGTCACTGACGGCACTGCCGCCGGCTCACGACTGGCCGGCCTCAAACACGGCCGGCGCACGCGCACGCGCACGCGCACGCGCTCTGCCTCGGGGGCGTGGCTACGAGAGGCCCCGCCTAGGCGCTACCACGGCGGCGGGCGTGGGGGGCGGGGCGGCGGGCGCGCTGAACCTCGGCCGGCGGGAGGGGCGGGGCCGGCGGGAGGGGCGGGGCCTGGCTGAACCCTGGCGGGCGGGGTGAACGGGGCCGTGGAGCTCCGCGGGCCGCCTGGTCGCGTTGCACCCGGAGTGAGGCGAGGGGACCTGAAAGCTGCGTCAGAGCCCGACCGCGCCGTTCCGCAGAGCAGCCCTGGCCCGGCTGCGGCTGAGTCGCGCTCTGGGTGTGGACGGAGCCGGAACCTCCCCGGGGCGCGCGCTGAGGTCACGGGGCCCAAGTCCCGGGCCTTCAGGTCTTGACCGAGCCCATCCCCGGCCCTTCTGCGCCCACGCCTGAGTTTTTGTCTGTAGGAGTTTCAGCAGTTCGCTAAGGTTGTTATTCGAGTTATTTATGTTTCTTCTCTCTAATATGTTTGTTCCCTCTTTAAAATCGACATCTAGAGTCGTACCTACCACTTAATTGGTGATCAATACAGTTCGTTGAAAGAATCGATAGCATGCGATCGATACAGAACATCTGCACAGGGAGTGTCCTCCCCGCCTGGCGGGGGAGGCCTCGGGGGCTAATGGAGCTGAGGGTATAGTCGGCCTTGGACCCTCGCTTTTTTCCTTTCCTGTACCGTGAAGATAACTGCCTTATCTCCCCCTCATGACTGTTTTGGGGATTAAATAGGACGTTTAAATTACCAACGCTCTTTGAAATAAACATTTCAAAATTATTATAACCCTTTAGTACACGTGGGAAAACGTTGACATTCATGTTCAAGTTTATTTTTCTGCTGGCTCATTTAGGTTTGTTGAAACCTTGAGTCCCTAGGATTGTCTAAGAACATGGGTAAATGTATGTGGAGGCCTCCCTGGAGGCCGGAGAACTGCCAGCAGTGTTCATGGTGTTAGAGGAAGAGGAACCTAGGAGAGCCAGGGTGACACCGTTTTAAAATCAACCCATCCTTTGGGAGGCCGAGGCAGGCGGATCACAAGGTCAGGAGATTGAGACCACAGTGAAACCCTGTCTCTACTAAAAATACAAAAAATGGGCCGGGCGCGGTGGCGGGCGCCTGTAGTCCCAGCTTCTCGGGAGGCTGGGGCAGGAGAATGGCATGAACCCAGAAGGCGGAGCTTGCAGTGAGCCAGAATCGCGCCACTGCACTCCAGCTTGGGCGACTGAGCGAGACTCCGTCTCAAAAAAAAAAAAAAAAAAAAAATCAACCCATCGTGGCCGGTGCGGTGGCTCACGCCTGTAATCCCAGCAGTTTGGGAGCTAGAGGTGGGTGGAACACCTGAGGTCAGGGGTTTGAGACCAGCCTGGCCAACATGGGGAAACTCCGTCTCTATTAAAAATACAAAAAAATTAGCCAGGTGTGGTGGTGGGCACCTGTAATCCCAGCTACTTAGGAGGCTGAGGCAGGAGAATTGCTTGAACCCAGGAGGCGGAGGTTGCAGTGAGCCGAGAACACGCCATTGCACTTGAGCCTGGGCAATAAGAATGAAACTCTGTCTCAAAAAAATAAAAATAAAATAAACTCCATCTTAAAACCAGTGAAACCACCGTTGCAAAATTATAACTGAGACAGTGAGAGAGACAGTGAGAGATCTGACCTAACCAGCTCCATCCTGCTTTTAACCTCCAAACTGTCCTTGTTCATTCCTGGGTGTAGGCCAAAGTAACTCTGGGAGAAACTTGGTTTATAGTTTCCCGAAACAAATCCCTTTCTTGCCTGGGGACTAGACTGCCTTTGTAGGACTGACAAATTAGCCACAAGATTAGAAATTATGGCTTAGGATTCATGCAGCTGGAGGTTACAAGATTCTGACCCTCCCTAAATTGCTCCTGGGGATAACATCACTATTGAAAAAGCTAAGATCAGTGCTTGAAATATTTTGCAGATCTTGCACTTGCTGGATCAGCTGGGACCATCCAGATGGATAAACTGGCTCATCTCATCTTGTGGCCCCCACCCAGGAACTAACTCAGGCCAGGAGTACAGCTTTGATCCATATGCTTTCATCTCTGATCTGACCTCTCAGTACTCCCAGCTTACTGGTCCCCTACCTACCAAATTATCCTTAAAAACTCTGAACTCCAGGGCTGAGCATAGTGGCTCACACCTGCAATCCCAGCACTCTGGGAGGCCGAGGCAGGTGGATCACTTGAGGTCAGAAGTTCAAGACCAGTCTGGCCAACGTGGCAAAACCCCGTCTCTACTAAAAATACAAAAATTAGCCAGGCATGGTGGTACACACCTGTAATGCCAACTACTTGGGAGCCTGAGGCAGGAGAACTGCTTGAACCCTGGAGGCAGAGGTTGCAGTGAGGTGAAATTGCACCACTGCACTCCAGCCTGGGCAACAGAGCAAGACTCCATCTCAAAAACAACAACGAAAACTCTGAACTCCGAATTCTTGGGAAGATTGATTTGAGTAATAATAAAACTCTGGTCTCCCGCACAGCGAGCTCTGTGTGAATTATTCATTCTCTGTGCAGTTCACCTGTTTTGATAAATCAGCTCTGTCTAGGCAGCAGGCAACACGAGCCCGTGTGGTGGTTACACTAGCCTGTAATCCCAGCTACGTGGGAGGCTGAGGCGGGAGAATTGCTTGAACCTGGGAGGCAGAGGTTGCAGTGAGCCAAGATCATGCCACTACACTCCAGCCTGAGCAACAGAATGAGACTCCATCTCAAAAAAAAAAAAAAAAAAAAAAAATTGGATGGTTATAGTCATGCTAAGATGTAGGTACGCACTGAAATGCCACAAAGTACATCCACAAAGTACTAGATTTTGTCACACCGTCAGCCCAGCTGCACTTACACATAGCTTGGCTTATACACTGATACAAGATGCCTTTGAAAGAAAGATGGCACCTTCCTCCTCCTGCTTTCCACAGGCACCCCACTCTGCATCAGAGCAGCTGTCTTTCACTGCACTCTGCGACTCCCTTGAGCTCCTCCCTGCGCAAGATCCGAGAACCCTCTCTTGGAGTCTGGACTGGACCCCTTTCTCCAGCAGCATTGGGTTCCTCGGATTCACACTCACAGCATGCTGAGGCCTGTCTTACAAAGAATGAACTGAGGCTTAGAAAGATGAAACCAAAACCTCCTCAGTCACGTGGCTGGTAAGTTCCTCAGCTTGAATTTAAACATTCCAGGACTGCGTCTTTCCACTCGGCCATCTTTAAAGCAGAATGATAAAACAGTTTTGTTTTCTAAAAAACAATCACAGGTATAACCAGTACTCATGTGGGATGTGGAAGACTGAATGAAACCCAGGCGGATTCCCAGCTTGCTGTGTCACAGCTTGGGCACTGCTGTTTACAGCCTGTGTACTCCCCTCCTGCCCTGCCTCCCACAGGTGTCTCACCTCCTTCCCCGACAGATCGAATGACACAACAAACGTTCATCTTGGGCGCACGGTGTATCTGGCAGTAGGCTAAGCCCTTTGGTAAATTGGTTCTTTCAAACATCACAGGTGTCTGAGGCAGGCACCATTATCCACATGTCATAGAAAAAAAAAAAAAAACAGTGTTCAGTGAGGCTGAGGTTAGCAATGTGCACCTCCACACACTGCTAAATGACAAAGCTGAAGTTTGAAGTACGATGCCATGAGGTGTCTGGAGAAGACAATCGAGATGACTTAATCGAGGTGTCAGGGGACTGTCTTACTCTTATTTTCTGCTCACCTAAGCAATATACGCTCATTGCGAGGTTTGGTTGTTCCACTACAGAAAAGACAGACTGTTTTAAAAGCCATTAGCAGAGGGACGGGAGGAGTTCTCTTCTGCCTGTTTCTTCCTCCTAAACAGAGCAAAATGACTGTGTTCTCAGAGGGCTGTATAGTGAGTGAGAGAGGAAGAAGAACGTCCCTGATTTTAAATCCACAGTGTCCTTCACCAGTGAGCAATAGGAGTTCTGTGGGTGGGAGAGCAGGACCGCTGTGCTTGCAAACAACACTTTAAACACGGGAACCTAAGTTCAGGATCTGCTGACAGCAAGTCCGCAGTAAGCATAAGGGTCTTTGGACTCCCACAGATCAGATGCTCAGCTTCTCAGCCTCACTGTGGCAAAGACTCTCCCTGACCTAACTCCAGGCCCTCAGGGCTCTGACCTGGGCCCCTGGCCCCTTCCGTCCAAAAGAATCCTGCTGAGTCAATGCAGTGACAGTTCCCTGCCCTGGTATCTGACCATCCTCCTCATCCCGCACCCCCTGATATCTGACCATCCTCCTCATCCCCCACCCCCGATATCTGACCATCCTCCTCATCCCCCACCCCCTGATATCTGACCATCGTCCTCATCCCCCACCCCCGATATCTGACCATCCTCCTCATCCCCCACCCCCTGATATCTGATCATCCTCCTCATCCCCCACCCCCGATATCTGATCATCTTCCTCATCCCCCACCCTCAGTATCTTATCACCAGGCCTGCCTGCGGCAGAAATCCTGCCAAGTGGTTCTAACAAGAACCCCCCTGGCCTGATGTCACCTCTTCATAGTTTTCCATCTGCCCTCACCCGCTCCATGGCTGTGCATTCCCATTTTTCTTGTCATACTCAGAGTTGAGCCCAGTCCCACTGCAGTGGCCCCGCACCTATCGCGATTCCCTTGAGACTGTAAAACACAAATAAAATTCTAGTCCCCCACAAACCCCCTCAGCCACAAGCTTTCCAAAGTAAACCTTAGAGACTAGCTCAGACCGTGATGGGAAGTGGGGGTCGGACAGGCTCCTTATACCCTCCTCCCTTTGAAATCCAGGCACAGTTGACCTGCATTAACATCAAAGCAGAGATCTTAAGACTGACAAAGCAGACTCTCTGCAGCAGTAAGATACTACATTCCAACCTGACTCTAGTACAGCATCACATGACAGAGAGCAGGCCCTGGAAGAAATCAAGCATTTTACCCCAGAATATATTTATTTGACATATTTTGAAGGGGCCCCACACAGCTGTCTCTCGAGGGGAAAATCCACGTCCCGCCAGAATCCCCTTCCCTTTCCAGGTCTTTTCCCTGATCTAGGAGAGATTTAACTAAGAGTCTGGCACCTCTTTTAGGTCCAATAAGAGCTCTGAAGATAAAAAACAAAAACAAAAACAAAAACAAAAAAACCTTGGTCTCCACAACCTTTATCTTAACCCAGACAATCCTTTCTGTTCATTCCAGGTCTTTACAATAATAACTTAACTCTTTCAATTAATTGCCCATCAGAAAATCGTTGACTCCACCTGTGACCTGGACACCTCCTACCTCTATCCCTGGAGTTGTGTCACCTTTCTGGACCAAACCACTGGACACCTTACACGTATCGACTGGCAACGTGTACACCTCCACACACTGCTAAATGACAAAGCCGAATTTTGAAATACGATGCCATGAGGTGTTTGGAGAAGACACAACTGAAATGATGTCATGGAGGTGGCAGGGGATCGTCCTGCCCTTTTCTTTTTTTCTGCCTGTAACTTCTGTCCCCCTAAAATGCATAAAATCAAGCTGGAATCTAACCACCTTATGCACCAGTTCTTAGGACCTCCTGGGGTTGTGTCACCAATCATGGTCCTCATATTTGGCTCAGAATAAATCTCATCAAATATTTTACAAATTTGACTCTTTTTGTTGACAAGTCTGTCGCACCGTTTTTTAATAAGGGCCGTGTGTAATGTTTTCTTTAGCAACTGTGGCAAAATTAAACCTTCTTCGAAATAAAGAGAAAAAGAACCCATTATAGAAAACTGTCTTTCTGCTGATGTGGGCATTCACTGTGTTCATTTCTTTTTCCAAAAAGTGCATCTTTCTTAAAAACTGAAAAATATTGAGCCACAAAACACAGTGCCGGTGGCTTGCATGCAGGACACTCGGGATATCGTACTAAAGGGCTCTGATGCTGTCTTGATGATCTCTACGCAGGGTGTTACTTCTGCTGGCTGTGTGACCTTGGAGAGGTTGCTTAACCTCTCTGAGCCACAAGTGTAAAAGGATGAGATTGGTCCCTAAAGTCTCCTCCAGCATTAAAGCTAGATGATCCTGAATCTTCTGCTATTTGAGGATCAGACAAACAACAGTGAACAGGGTTATTCCTGTTGAAAATGATAACCCTGAGATAATGGCCATAATTATCTTGGTACCCAAAGAAGCCTTAAATCCTCATTGGACGAAGACATTGCCATAATAATCAGCCTTTAAAAAGTGCCCATAACAACCAGCCTTTAAAAAGTGCCCAGGCATGGTGGCTGGCACCTATAATCCCAGCACTTTGGGAGGCTGAGGTGGGCGGATCACCTGAGGTCAGGAGTTAGTGACCAGGTCGATGAAACCTTGTCTCTACTAAAAATACAAAAATTAGCTGGGTGTGGTGGCACATGCCTGTAATTCCAGCTATTCAGGAGGCTGAGGCAGGAGAATTGCATGAACCTGGGAGGCGGAGGTTACAGTGAGCTGAGATTGTGCCACTACTCTCCAGCCTAGACTACAGAGCAAGACTCCATCTCAAAAAACAAAACAAAACAAAACAAAAAAAGTGCCCTGACAAGATCACATTGATTCTAGGGCTACAAAGACAGCTATTGTGGGGTCTTTAGCACACCGTCCTCTAGGCCCCTCCCATGGGGACATTGGGCGTGTCTGGAGACATTTTTGGTTGTCATGACCTGGGGCGAGAGGCCGGTTGCTGCTGCTGACCTTCAGAGCGGAGAGGCTACTAGGCTTCCAACAATGCCCGGGGCAGCCCCACAGTAATGGCCCAGCCCCAACATCAATGGTGCTGAGCTTGAAAAATCTATATCCTGGAAAAGGACACACCTCCGCTTAAAAACTAAAACTGTAGAGAGAGGGACGCTGCACTCAAAGTGGACTTTCTGCTGCCCCAAGTATTAGGTCTTCTTTCCAGCTTCATCTCGTGGAATGATACCAAATGGCACTTGAGTGACCTAAAGGATTTTAGTGCAGCTTTAGGAAATGCTTAATTCAGGCCGGGCGTGGTGGCTCACCCCTGTAATCCCAGCACTTTGGGATGCCGAGGTGGGTGGGTCACTTGAGGTCAGGAGTTCGAGACCAGCCTGACCAACATAGTGAAACCCCGTCTCTACTAAAAATACAAAAATTAACCGGGTGTGGTGTTGGTTGCCTGTAATCCTAGCTACTTGGGAGGCTGAGGAAGGTTAATTGCTTGAACCCGGGAGGCGGAGGTCACAGTGAGCTGAGATCGTGCCATTGCACTCCAGCCTGGGCAATAAGAATGAAACTCCGTCTCAAAAAAGAAAAAAAAAGGAATGCTTAATTCATACCTATAGAGAAGTACAATCACTTCGATTTATTTTTCATCCCTGTTACTGTTTTAGGAACAAATTTACAGACTGAAACCTCGCCTCCCCTCTCACCCAAACACACAGCATAATATGGTATAAATCAACTATGTAGATGTATACAAGATATTGAAATTTAGTGAAATTTTGTGTCTTTAAAATGTCAGGTAGAATGTTACAAAGCAGGCAGCTCCAGGAAGCAACTCAGGGAAGTGGTGTATCTGTTAAACACCACACAGTGAAAACTTACCTAAGAGTTTTTTTCCAAATCTTCCCACACAGCAACGTCGAGTTTAGCTTCACAGACAAGGATGTGAAACTTGGGATCAGCTGGTCAGACACCAAGAACAGGACTTAGGACATAAAATTACAATTCACATTTCCCCCTCTCCTGTGAAATAACTAGACCCACAGAGTCGTGAGGGGACGCGATATGGAATGTGCTCTGTCTCACCGGGAATCTGCATTTCACATCCACTCGCGAGTCTCCTGCCTGGGACACGGCGGAGCTGACTCATTCTGAAGATGACTCCGCAGGCATGGAGTTCATTCCGGAGGAGGTTAGAGCCGCTCAGCATGAAGACAGGGTGTAACAGGATGTTGTCTCTGCTGAGGAAGTGGGACTGCCACCCGATGGGCTGTCCATCATCACCCCAGGAGAGGCTGGGCCAGGCTGTGGTGTGTCCAAACCCCTGCCCTCTGGGCAGACCGGTAGTGTCAATCATTTCAAGGTAAAGAGCAGGTGATATGTCAGGACCTGTGACCCGTGTTCAGAGAGCATCTAACACAAGCCAGCTGTCTTTGGAGGGGCAGAGCGGCGGGGAGGTGCTTGTATCTTGTGGGCAGAGGTTTCTCGCCAGACCACAAAGGTGGGGAGGGGTCTGTGTGGGGCCGCTGAGGGGCTTGGAGACTAAAGCCCCATGCCAGTGAGAGAAAACAGGATGGGAAGAGCCAGGGGAATCGGGTGGAGATCCAATCTCTAACTCCATGGAGGACTTTGTAAGGTTTGGACCCAGAGCAGAGGAAAGTTTAATGCATGACATAGTCTAACCCCTCTGTTAGTTAGACTAACCCCTCTGTTAGTCTATGTCAGGTTGTGTCTATCAAGACCCGAGTCATTCTATCAACTTCTCCCTTTCCCAGAAGGGTCACTTCTCTTTCACTTGCTGGAAAAGGGAGAAGTTCAAGGAATGATGAAGGTCTTGGTAGACTCAACCTGAAGCGGCCCTTAGGAGCCAGCAGATCTGGCAGCCCCAGCAGATCTCACGGGCTTGGAGGTATGTAGGGGAGGAGGATATCACAAGACCAACTGCACAGTCATGGAAGGGGCTCTGGGGCCTTGCAGCCAGGCTCCTTCTCCTTCAGTGGCTGATCTCCTTTGAAGAAAGAACTGGCCTGCTTCTGGGCAGGCAGAGATGGCCTGTTGGACCCCAGGGCACCAGGTGAGCAGGTGAACCTACACATGTGCTGTGAACTATCCACTGAGTCACCTGGCCTTCCACAGCTCACTGCATCCTCAGAGCAGGCATGGTGTTGGCATGTCTCGGGACGGCTTGCCCATAGTCCCTACTCTCCACTTTCACCCAGCCTTCCACAAGTTCCCTCTTGGGTGCTTTCCCATGAGTAGTTGTCTGAGGATGAAAAATATGTGTTTGACAGCAGCTTTAGTTGCTGAAGTGTTTTGGAGAAGAAGAATATCACTGTTATACTCTCAGAAAGATCTCAAGTTCTGAAAATATCCGTCATCTCCTGGGAATGCTTGTAAGAAAGTCCTCACCACAAAAGAGAACCAGGCTGATTGACATGTTGAGACCAAATAAAGATATTCAAAACAAATAAAGATAGTCAAAGACAAATAAAGAGACCCAGTTGAGAGGGAAAGCTCAATTTTACATAAGATTGGAAAGTAATTGTTGTGAGTGCCTGGTGATTATCTCAAGCCAGTGGTGTGGTGCAGGGGTTAAGAAGAATTTACCAAGACAGTTGTTGGTAAAGAAAGGCAGATTTATTAGAAAAAGTATGAAAGTACGTTGCAGGGGAGCAATGGGCAGGCCAGCAGGAGAAGAGCTGACTGCCAGGAGACAGAGGCTTGCGGGGGATTTGATAGGACAATGCTCGTGGTGTGTACTGGAGAGGGCTATGTGCAGTGCTGGTAATGCCAAGGTTTCAGGGAGCTAACTTGCAATTTTTATATCAGCCGAAGGTCTGGCTATCACTGGGCACAGGAAGACTGAGTTATTTGTGCAGGGGGTCTGTGTGTCCTGGACCATGAAGAAAGGCAGGCTCACAGCTTATCCACTTTCCTTTTGCTTCCCTTTGGTCCCACCAACCTGAATCCCCCTCCCTGATTAGGACTGTTAGGACTGTCCAATAATGAGTATGCAAGGAAATGACAAACTTTATTTTCTTTTTCTCTTTCTTTTCTTTTCCTTCCTTCCTTCCTTCCTTCCTTCCTTCCTTCCTTCCTTCCTTCCTTCCTTCCTTCTTTCTTTCTTTCTTTCTTTCTTTCTTTCCTTTCTTTCTTTCTTTCTTTCTTTCTTTCTTTCTTTCTTTCTTTCTTTTCTTTCTTTCTTTCTTTCTTTCTTTCTTTCTTTCTTTCTTTCTTTCTTTCTTTCTTTCTTTCTTTCTTTCCTTCCTTCCTTCCTTCCTTCCTTCTTTCTTTCTTTCCTTCTTTCTTTCTTTCCTCCCTCCCTCCCTCCCTTCTTCCTTCTTTCCTTCCTTCCTTCCTTCCTTCCCTTCTTCCTTCCTTCCTTTCTTTCTTTTTTTTTTTTTTTGACATGGAGTTTCCCTCTTGTCACCCAGGCTGGAGTGCAATGGCGCGATCTCAGCTCACTGCAACCTCTACCTCCCAGGTTCACGCCATTCTCCTTCCTCAGCCTCCCAAGTAGCTGGGGTTATAGGCGCCCGCCACCACACCTGGCTAATTTTTTTTGTATTTTTAGTAGAGACGGGTTTTCACCGTGTTAGCCAGGATGATCTCTATCTCCTGACCTCATGATTCTCCTGCCTCGGCCTCCCAAAGTGCTGGAATTACAGGCGTGAGCCACCGCACCCAGCCCTTTTTTTCTTTTACTTTTTCTTTTTTTTCTTGAGACCATTTCACTCTTGTCACCCAGACTGGAGTGCAGTGGCGTGATCTCAGCTCACTGCAACTACCACCTCCTGGGTTCAAGCCGTTCTCTTGCCTCAGTCTCCCGGGTAGCTGGGATTACAGATGCCTGCCACCACACCTGGCTAAGTTTTGTATTTTTAGTAAAGATGGGGTTTCACCATGTTGGCCAGGCTGGTCTCGAACTCCTGACCTCAGGTGATCTGCCCATCTCGGCCTCCCAAAGTGCTGGGATTACAGGCGTGAGCCACCGTGCCCAGCCGGGAATGACAAAATTTCAAAATCACCATCTGGCAACTCCTAATAAAAATAATGAGGCGGGTAAGAACCAGTAATAGATTCCTGAAACCATTAGGCAGAAAGGCAGTGAGGAGCTGCACACCTTGCCACGTACCCAACCCCCCAACTTACGTGCTTACCAGAAGGGGGAAAATGTACCTGCTGATGAGGAGATGAGGCTGCCACCACCTAACTCAGAGGAAGATCTTTGCATCATCACAGTGGGACGTGAGCCACATGCCTTCCAAGGCTGTCCAGTAGGAAGCACACAGGACCACCTGTGCGGGATTCTTGCGTAAATGTTTAACCTAAATCGATAGAACTCTTGATTCACTTACCAGTCTGCAGGAAATACAGGAATAAGAAACAAATTAAATGACACCACAAGGAAACAGACACATTCAGACTTCAGGCATTGTCTTCTCAACAATTCAATGCTATGAAAGAAAAAAAAAAGTGACAGCACTATCCCATTAAATAAGACTTAAGACAGAAAACCAAATGTGTGTCCTGAATTCAATCCGGATGTCTACTAACCAGCTGGAAAATACATTTTTCAAACAGTGGGGAAGTTATGGATATAGCCAGCTTTAGATGATGTTAGATCATTAGTTTTGCAGGATGGCCAGTGGCATTGTGGTTCTACAGGAAAATGTTCTTATTTTTTAGAGATGCATAGAGATGCTTTTAGGGATGAAATGTCATCATGTCCACAATTTACTTTAAAATACGTCAGTGGAAAGAAAGCCAGATGAAGCAAGGAAGGCAAAACGTCAGCAGCCGTTAAATCAAACAGAAGAGCGTGTTTCTGTTCCTTAATTATTGTCATCTCAACATGTCTGTATGTTTGGAAATTTTCATAATAAAAGACAAATAAGAAGAAAATGACATTTGGAAAGATTCTATTAAAAGAGTGAAAAAGATAACCAGGTAGGCCAATGACATCTTCTCACCTGCCGCCCAACCTCCTCCTCTGTTTTGTCCACAGGGTTTCTCAATGGACTAATGGCCAGAGGTTGGTGCGTCAAGAATTTGGGGTGTCAAGGTTAAGCTCAAAACATGGACTTTGTGTGACAAGACAGGTTGGCCACTGACTTAAATACTTCCCCACAAAAGGGACAAGCCCGGAGCCAGGTTACCGGCCCACACCTCAAGACAGGCTCTTTTAGGAAATGGACAAAGCTCTATGACACGAACAAGCTCTTCGGGGAATTTAAATTTGCTTTCCCTGACGTGACTCCACTATCATCCCTACCCTTGAACTTACAGGGCATCCACACTTCAGTCTCAGCAGGTTTGTTGTGTGTGTGTGTGTGTGTCTGTGTGTGTGTAACTCTGTGTGTCTGGGTGTGTGTGTCCGTGTGTGTCCGTGTGTGTCTGTGTGTCTGTGTGTGTCCATGTGTGTCTCTGGGTGTCTATGTGTGTGTCTGTGTGTGTGTCTCTGTGCGTCTGTGTGTCTGTGTGTCTCTGTGTGTCTGTGTGTCTATGTGTGTGTCTGTGTGTGTATCTCTGTGCGTCTGTGTGTGTCTGTGTGTGTCTCTGTGCGTCTGTGTGTGTGTCTCTGTGTGTCTGTGTGTCTGTGTGTGTCTGTGTGTCTCTGTGCGTCTGTGTGTGTGTCTGTGTGTGTGTCCGTGTGTGTCTGTGTGTGTCTGTGTGTGTGTCTCTGTGCGTCTGTGTTTCTCTGTGTGTCTGTGTGTGTCTGTGTGTGTGTCTGTGTGTGTGTCTGTGTGTGTCTGTGTGTGTGTTTTTGTTTGTTTTGAAACACGGTCTTGCTCTGTCGCCCAAGCTGGAGGGCAATAGTGCGATCGCAGTTCACTGCCGCCTTGACCTCTTAGGCTCAAGCGATCCTCCCATCTCAGCCTCCTGACTAGCTGGCACTGCAGGTGTTAGCCACCACTTCTAGCTAATTTTTGTATTTTTTGTAGAGACAGGGTCTTGCTATGTTGCCCAGGATTATCTTGAACTCCTAGGGTCAAGTGATCCTCCTGCCTCAGCCTCCCATAGTGTTGGGATTACAGGTGTGAGCCACCATGCTCAGCCAGCATCTTTATTAACATCAGATTTTGTTTTTTTCTTTTTGAGACAGAGTTTTGCTCTTGTTGCCCAGGCTGGAGTGCAGTGGCGCGATCGCGGCTCACTGTGACTTCCACCTACTAGGTTCAAGCGATTCTCCTACCTCAGCCTCCTGAGTAGCTGGGACTACAGGCATGTACCACCATGCCCAGCTAATTTTGTATTTTTAGTAGAGACGGGGTTTCACCATGTTGGTCGGGCTGGTCTCGAACTCCTGACCTCAGGTGATCTGCCCATCTCAGCCTCCCAAAGTGCTGGGATTACAGGCATCAGCCACCACGCCTGACCAGCATATTTATTTATTTATTTATTTATCCTTTGAGAAGGAGTTTTGCTCTTGTTTCCCAGGTTGGAGTGCAATGGCGCAATCTCGGCTCTCTGCAACTTCTGCCTCCCACGTTTAAGTGATTCTCCTGCCTCAGCCTCCAGAGTAGCTGAGATTTCAGGCATGCGCCACCACGCCCGGTTAATTTTGTATTTTTAGTACAGACGGGGTTTCTCCATGTTGTTCAGGCTGGTCTTGAACTCCTGACCTCAGGTGATCCACCCGCCTCAGACTCCCAAAGTGCTGGGATTACAGGCGTGAGCCACCACACCCGGTCAGCATATTTATTAACATTAGAATTTTTTACTAAATTATCTTGCTTGATACATCTTGGACTATCATAAAAATGCATGTGGTCAGCCTCAGGGGACCTGCCGCCGGGCATGATGCTGTGAGTCGAGGTATTCCGTGTGAAGCTTTCTGGCCAATCAAGGCTGAAATTCCATATGGCAGAAAATCCAGGCCACAGAGGAACCAGTTAAATGAAGCCATAGGGAACCAGACAAATCCAGAATGTGGACATTCTGCCGGACAACTGGCCAGGTCTCCAGAACAGGTCAGTGTGCTGGGAGCGGCGGGGGGCGGGGGGGGGGGGTGTCAGGAAGTTGAGTCTAGATTAAAACAGCCGAAGAGACGTGACAACTGCACTCACCACGGGAGCCGTGATTGGAGGCTTTTCCAACAGGCAGCGGGTCAGACACATTCGCAGGGACAACTGGGGACATTTCAATATGGACTGAGCATTTGGTAATCTTAGTGACTTACTGCTGACTTTCTTTGTTTTTGAATAGAAGTTTCCCTGTTACTGCTCAGGCTGGAGTGCAATGGCGTGATCTCGGCTCACCACAACCTCTGCCTCCTGGGTTCAAGCAATTCTCCTGCCTCAGCCTCCCCAGTAGCTGGGATTACAGGCACTCACCACCACGCCTGGCTCATTTTGTATTTTTCTTTTTTTTAGTACAGACAGGGTTTCCCCATGTTGCTCAGGCTGGTCTGAAACTCCTGACCTCAGGGGATCTGCCCGCCTTGGCCTCCCAAAGTGCTGGGATTACAGGCGTGAGCTACCGCGCTCGGCCAAAAGTTTACGTTTTTAAGAGAAATGTGTTGAAGTGTGGGGCTGGAGGGACAGTATGTGGTTTATTGTGAAAGGGCTCAGCTGTGTGTGTGAGAGTGTATGTGAGTGTGTGTGTGTGTCAGCACATGTGTGTATGTGTGTGTCTGTGTGTGTGAGCATGTGAGTGTGTGTGTCAGCACATGTGTGTATGTGTGTGTCTCTGTGTGTGAGCATGTGAGTGTGTGTGTGTCAGCACATGTGTGTATGTGTGTGTCTGTGTGTGTGAGCATGTGAGTGTGTGTATGTCAGCATATGTGTGTATGTGTGTGTCTGTGTGTGTGAGCATGTGAGTGTGTGTGTGTCAGCACATGTGTGTATGTGTGTGTCTGTGTGTGAGAGTGTATGTGAGTGTGTGTGTGTCAGCGTATGTGTGTGTGTGTCTGTGTGTGTGAGTGTATGTGAGTGTGTGTATGTCAGCACATGTGTGTATGTGTGTGTCTGTGTGTGTGAGAGTGTATGTGAGTGTGTGTGTGTCAGCACATGTGTGTATGTGTGTGTCTGTGTGTGTGAGCATGTGAGTGTGTGTGTCAGCACATGTGTGTATGTGTGTGTCTGTGTGTGTGAGCATGTGAGTGTGTGTGTCAGCACGTGTGTGTATGTGTGTGTCTGTGTGTGTGAGCATGTGAGTGTGTGTGTCAGCACATGTGTGTATGTGTGTGTCTGTGTGTGAGCATGTGAGTGTGTGTGTCAGCACGTGTGTGTATGTGTGTGTCTGTGTGTCAGCACATGTGTGTATGTGTGTGTCTGTGTGTGTGAGCATGTGAGTGTGTGTGTGTCAGCGTATGTGTGTATGTGTGTGTCTGTGTGTGAGAGTGTATGTGAGTGTGTGTGTCAGCGTATGTGTGTGTGTGTCTGTGTGTGTGAGTGTATGTGAGTGTGTGTATGTCAGCACATGTGTGTGTGTGTCTGTGTGTGTGAGCATGTGAGTGTGTGTATGTCAGCACATGTGTGTATGTGTGTGTCTGTGTGTGTCAGCACATGTGTGTGTGTGTCTGTGTGTGAGCATGTGAGTGTGTGTGTCAGCACATGTGTGTATGTGTGTGTCTGTGTGTGTGAGCATGTGAGTGTGTGTGTCAGCGTATGTGTGTATGTGTGTGTCTGTGTGTGAGCATGTGAGTGTGTGTGTGTCAGCACGTGTGTGTATGTGTGTGTCTGTGTCAGCACATGTGTGTATGTGTGTGTCTGTGTGTGTGAGCATGTGAGTGTGTGTGTGTCAGCACGTGTGTGTGTGTGAGCATGTGAGTGTGTGTGTGTCAGCACATGTGTGTATGTGTGTGTCTGTGTGTGTGAGCATGTGAGTATGTGTGTATGTCAGCACATGTGTGTATGTGTGTGTCTGTGTGTGAGCATGTGAGTGTGTGTGTCAGCACATGTGTGTGTGTGTCTGTGTGTGAGCATGTGAGTGTGTGTGTGTCAGCACATGTGTGTATGTGTGTGTCTGTGTGTGTGAGCATGTGTGTGTGTCAGCGTATGTGTGTATGTGTCTGTGTGTGTGAGTGTGAGTGTGTGTGTATGTCAGCACATGTGTGTATGTGTGTGTCTGTGTGTGAGCATGTGAGTGTGTGTGTGTCAGCGTATGTGTGTATGTGTGTGTGTGAGAGTGTATGTGAGTGTGTGTATGTCAGCATATGTGTCTATGTGTGTGTCTGTGTGTGTGAGCATGTGAGTGTGTGTATGTGTCAGCGTATGTGTGTATGTGTGTGTCTGTGTGTGTGAGTGTATGTGAGTGTGTGTGTATGTCAGCACATGTGTGTATGTGTGTGTCTGTGTGTGTGAGCATGTGAGTGTGTGTATGTCAGCATATGTGTGTATGTGTGTGAGCATGTGAGTGTGTGTGTGTCTGTGTGTGTCTGTGTGTGTGAGCATGTGAGTGTGTGTGTATGTCAGCGTATGTGTGTATGTGTGTGTCTGTGTGTGTAAGCATGTGAGTGTGTGTGTATGTCAGCATATGTGTGTATGTGTGTGTCTGTGTGTGTCAGCACATGTGTGTATGTGTGTGTCTGTGTGTGTGAGCATGTGAGTGTGTGTGTGTGTGTGTGTAAGAGTGTTGTGTATGTGCTAAAGTAAATATGACTAAACAATAAGAATTGTCCATCTGGTTGTTTAGTACATGAGTATTCATCTTATTTCTTTTTCCCTTTTTCTGTGCAGTTGAAAGCTTTCATAGTGAGTGAGAAAATGTATCTGGTTGTGAAAACAATGTTGCAACGTACACACGCAGTCCATTTCCAGTCCCAGAACTGAGACAGTGCAGAGGCCACTGGCTGGGCTGTGGAAACCAGACTGCACAGTCCGTCTGCGCCCACGCTGTCTGTGGGCCCTGGGAATGTCGCCTCCTGTCTCTGGGTCTCAGTTTCCTTCTCTGTGAAATGGACTGCTGCGGTCCCTGCCACAGAGGCTGGGATTCAGGCCACATACCCTGGCACAGCAGCATTCCGTTGTTACACATTTGAATACTCCCAAGCCAGTAGGTAAAGAGTTGACTCCCTGGGACCCTTTGCACGTTTCCATGACTCAGCAATCAACGTGGAGCTGAACGGGCTGTGAAGCGTTTTGAGCGCTGCCTGTGTTTGTCTCACGGCCCTCACGGGAATCCCAGTTAATATATTCGATGAGCAGAGCCCTGAAAACCCCACCTGCCACCTCATCAGTGTTCTATATAAGCGTTTGCCATTTTAGTAAGTCCTTGTATTTTTACCCAGTCATCGTTTGTTTTATGTTAAAAGGATAGATGGAAGGTTAATGTTGAAGTAATTAACTTCTTAATGAAAGTATATAATTACAAAGTAATTGAAAAGAAGAATAGACGAGTTCTGGGAGAGTTTCTTGTCTGCCTCATGCTAAAATGTAGGCTCTTGGTGTAAACGAAAGCCTGTGTGCAAATGGTTTGCAGGCTGATCGGTGAATCCGGGGCACAGAGCTACCCAGGAGCTGTTACTATCGATTTCACATCCAGGCATTTCATGTAGCTTCTGGATGCCGATGTTGGTAAGAGACACTGAATTGTCATGGGCCTTAATGCAGAAAATCCATAGATGATTTGTGGAGCACAAAAGCCTGACCTGGAACTGGGGCAGAGCTGGGGAAGGTAGAGGGAAAGATCCATTTGTGCAGCATGGGGGATGTGGGGAGGTTCAGGCTAGGGCAGTGGGTGCTGCTGGAAACGAGATAAAGAGAAGGACATAGATGTGATGGCAAAGACTCCTTAGTTGTGGGCTAATCAGTGAGCTCCATTATGGAGGTCAAGCTTAAAGAATTTGAACATTGAACCATATGTTCTGTATATAAAAGAATTTTTGAAGGCCAGAGAACTTCCAGCCAGACACTGACCTCTGGTTATTCATCACCACAGTGGCTGATGGGGTACCGTTCACGTGGGAGGTCGGAGGAGTCGGCAAGGGGGTTAGGCTGTGTCAGCCTTCCTGACAGGTGCTCAAGAACATCTACTGTGTGCCTAGGTGCAGCTGTGGCACTGGGACAGACACAGGAAGCAATGTGGAGTCTTTGCAGCCAGTGAGCTCCTGGTCTAGCAGAAGAGAGAGGAAGCATCTTTATCTGTGTTCTCCCAGGTAGGCGCATCAATCACATATCCGTATCCTTATCTGTGTCTCCATCCACACCTGCATCTATAGTCATATGCCCATGTCTCTATATGTCTGCATCTATACCCATATCACAGCTGCGTCTATATCTATGAAGCCCTTCTTGCTTTGCTCTAAAGAAATACCGGAGACTGGGCCGTTTATAAAGAAAAGAGGTGTAGTTGGCTAATGGTTCCGTAGGCTGTACAAGCATGGTACCAGCATCTGCTCCGCGTCTGGGGAGGCCTCAGGGAGCTTTTGCTCATGGCGGAAGGTGAAGCGGGAGCAGGCACATCACACGTCCAGAGCTGAAGTCAGAGAGAGAGAGTGGGTTGGGGAAGCTGCCACACACTTAAACAACCAGATCTCCTGAGAACTCACTCACCGTTGTGAGGATAGCACGAAATCACGGGGGATCTGCCCCCATGACCTAAACCCCTCCCACCAGGCCCCATCTCCAACACTGGAGATTACAACTCGACATGAGATTTGGGTGGGGACAAATATCTAAACTATATTACTGTATCTATCTACGTCTATGTTCACGGCTACATCTATGTCCATAGCTACATCTATATCCACATCTGTATCTGTAATGTGTATGTGCATATAGATACATATGTCTTTTTACATAGAAAATAAGGCCGGGTGTGGTGGCCCACATGTGTAATCCCAGCACTTTGGGAGGCTGAGGCTGGTGGATCACCTGAGGTCAGGAGTTTGAGACTAGCCTGGCCAACATGGTGAAACCCTGTCTCTATTCAAAATACAAAAAAAAATTAGCTGGGTATGGTGGCAGGTGCCTGTAGTCCCAGTTACTCAGGAGGCTGAGGCAGGAGAATCGCTTGAACCCAGCAGGCGGAGGCTGCAGTGAGCTGAGATTGTGCCACTCCACTCTAGCCTGGGCGACAGAGTGAGACTCCCTCTCAAAAATAAGTAAAGGAAAAGAAAATAAGCTCAGAGAAATCAAGTGGTGCCACCATCAATAAGCATCAGAACCGGAATGCAAATTGGGCTTTCGTGCCTTCAAAGCCAGAACTGTGTCCGCCCCTCTGGCTTTAGGGTCTGTATCTGTTTGTTCGGGCAGCCATAACCAAGTGCCACAAACAATAGGACTATCTTCTCTCCCAGGCCAGAAGTCCGAGATCCCAGTGTCTGCAGGGCCGAGCTCCCTGAAGGTTCCAGAGGAAAAGTCTATCCCAGCCGGGCCCAGATCCAGCCTCCAGTGGCTCCTCGGCTCTGTGGCTCCTTGGCTCAGTGGCTTGTCAGCTTGGTGGCTTCTCGGCCAGGTGGTTTCTCAGCTTGGTGGCTCCTCGGCTCGGTGGCTCCTCCACTAGGTGGCTGGTCAGCTCGGTGACTGGTCGGCTGGGTGGTGGAGCTCCAGTCCTCACGTGGGGTTCTTCCTCTGTGTGTGTCTCTCTGTGTCCCAGTTTCCCCTTTTTATAAGAACACTGGCTGTATTCAATTAGGATCCTCCCTCATGACGTCATCTGAATTTGATTTAACTTCATTCCCTCTTTGGAAATAGACAAGACCCTATTTCTGAATAAAGTCATATTTTGAGGTATGCAGGGGGTTAGGACTCCAACGTATCATTTTTTTTGAATGGGGTATAATTCAACTCATAGCAGTGTCTTTCACCAAAACCCAGTGATCCCACTTAATCCACATCGCATCACTTAGTGCCTAATCCCATCGATTTGTCATGAGATGATGCTGAGAGTAAAGGTTTTGTATCCAGGATAAAAACTTTTTCATCGTCGTAGAAATTTGGCAGACTTCAGAAGCACTATTTCTGTGTTTCAATTTTATCAAGCCCTTTAACAGCTGTACCAGATCGTTGGACTACTTCTATTTTGTAGATAAATGCATGGATACTTGTTTATGTGCACACGTGGTGCTCACACCGCATGTTAGAAGTATGCAATGTGCTTTCTTACACGTGTGGTCATTTATGGCAAACAGTTCTGGGAGGAAAGCAAGGCAGGAAGCAGCCTGTGCATCTGCAGAGGGCACAATGGTGTCTGCTGGGCTGGGTGACTCACCGGTCACAAGCTGGGGTGGGTGGTGGCCAAGAGCCACAGTGCAGAGCTGCTGGACCTCAGGCCCTCACAGCCTGCTGACTCAGGGTTCACTAACTGTGGACTTATTGTTGGGGAGAGTCCAGAGACAGCCAGGAATCCCCACATATTAAAGCAGAAAGCACCTTCTAGCCGAGCCATGTTGGACACGGGTCCCGTCACTTGTCTTATTTCATCATCCGATAACTTGGAGGGACACGGTTATTGCAATCTTCACACCGTCTGCCTGTCCTCCATCTGTGCTCTGTAGTGTTATTTTCTCGACATTTCTCTTCCTTTGGGGTGGAAAAAGAGGAAAACGGTCACGGTGGGCAGAAACAAAAATGAGAAGAGAAAGTGCATGGGCAGAATTTCAGTGAGGATGTTGTCGCTTCAGAAACCCACACCTCCAACTTGTGGTCTGACCAGGTGATCAGACTCAGGACACAAGAGGGGCGTCCCTCGCCCCACCGCAGCTAAAGTCAGTCATGTTACAGGGCGGTGAGTATGGAAAGGGTGTGGCCTGTGCTGCAGTCCAGCCTTAGATGCTAGTAGCGCAGCTTTCGTGTCCTGCTCAGGCAAGCCTTGGTCACCCACTGGACCTCTGATTCTGTGACAAATCCAGTGGGCAGACACCGAGAGAGTGAGAAGTGACTGAGTCATGGCCTGGCTGTCGGGGGCAGCCCACAGTCTGGAGAAATAGCAAGTTGCCAATGCTGCAGTCACCCTTACAAAATATTTGGAATTACGGAAGCTGAGCAGAGCAGGTTTTGTTTGTTTGCTTTTTCTGGTTTGCAGAAAGCATTAGGTTAGAGGAAGTTTTTTTTCTTGTTCTTAAATCACAAAACGAAAACTATCAGAGACTTAAAGCTTAAGCATTTTTGTGCATCCAGACAAACCACAACAAAACAAAACAGCCAGCCACAGCCTACACGTTTGGGCCAGGGTCGTGGTTCTCTCAGGGAACACTGTTCAGAAGTGAAAAGACACCAATATTGAGAATTCAGGAGAAGGAGAATTTCAGACACTGTATTCGATCATCTTTGTGGCTGAGTCTCTGCAATACGCTGTCTTCCATTTAAGGGCTAGAATCAAAGGCTGAGCTGTCTCCATCGCTCCCTGCCCATTGAGAGCCTATGGCCCTGTGGGGAAACTACCTTTTCATTATGGAAAAGAAGAACTGGTGAACTTCCTCTGCTGATTCATTAAGCCATTCATCCAGCATTCACCAAGTGCTACCTGAGTGCCGGGCTCAGGGCCACGTGGAGCTGTTTAGCTGTTCTTGTGATTATTTTTCCTTTCTTTCTTTCTTTCTTTCTTTCTTTCTTTCTTTCTTTCTTTCTTTCTTTCTTTCTTTCTTTCTTTCTTTCTTTTTTTGAGACAGAGTTTTCCTCTTGTCACCCAGGTTGGAGTGCAATGGCGTGATCTCAGCTCACCATGACCTCTGCCTCCCGGGTTCAAGCAATTCTTGTGCTTCAACCTCCTGAGAAGCTGGAATTATAGGTGTGTGCCACCATGCCCAGCTAATTTTTGTATCTTTAGTAGAAATGGGGTTTTCCCATGTTGGCCAGGCTGGTCTTAAACTCCTGACCTCAGGTGATTCACTAGCCTTGGCCTCCCAAAGTGCTGGGATTACAGGCGTGAGCCACTGCACCCGGCCAATTTTTTTTCTCTTGACATCTCAGGGGAAGGTTTTTATCCTTGTGCACTTTGCCCATCACGAGCCAGGTCCTGTGTTGATGCCAAGGTCATAGCAAGTGCCATGCGGCACGCCATTGGGTGCTCGGAGTGTCTGGGTGCCTGCCCTCCCCTTGGACCAGCCCCATCCAAGGGCCCTGCTCCCATTTCCCGCCCTGCACCTTCCTCCAGGAAGTCCCCCTCCCGGCCACGCCAGCCTGTTTCCAGACCTCAACTTTGACCTTCACCCATTATTTGTGCACATGCTGCCATCTTTCCCGGTGTCCCATCTCATCGTCACGTTCCTGGCCAGGAGAGTTCCTGCATATCACGCAAGACCTGCCTAGGGAGCTGCCTTCCCGAGTTTTCATCTTCTCTTGTCCTCAAGGAGCCTCCCCAGAGCCTCCTGCCAGGCACGCGGCTCCTTCCACTGGCTCTCCCCTGCCTGTTCTGTCACTAGAAGGGCCTTGACCCTATCAGTGATGAGCCTTTGTCGTGATGACTCATTCTTCTTCTCTCCGAGTCGCTCTGTACCGTGTTCACTTGGCTAATCTGTGTTTCTCAAAGTTCCCTTCCCTGAATGGTTCCGACTTCCTGTTGGAGGGAAGAGAGATGTGCAGAAAATTTGGACGGTGGAAATGAAGGAGCAGCTATTTTCTACGGCAACGTCGTCTGTTCTTATTCACACTGTGAGGCTCAAAGACGTTGCTTTCCTCCTACCAGCGGAAAAGTGATGCTGCACGAAGGAATTTTAGGCAGTGACGCTGTAATGGTGGGTACGTGTCTTTCTACATGTGCCCAAAACAGAGAAAGGCCAACGCCATGAGTGGTCCGGTGTTACAGCTGATGAACCTGCACTGGGGTACTGGAGTTGCCAGTGTGTGCACAAACGTCCGTGGGCGCATCAAGCCCCACTCATCCCCTCCTAGTGGGAAGCCCTCCCCACACTCATCAATGCCACAAGTGCCTTTCTGGGAGCGTTTTAAAGGCTGTAGTTTTAGGCTGCCTATTGGTTCAGAGCAGAGAAAGAGAATAAGCTACGAAAATGGCAAAGGCATAGCAGGTGGAGAGTGGGCCCATGGTGGAGACCAGCCCCCAGGCCAGGGCTGCATAAGCCCCGTCTCAGTGGGAGGGACCTTCCTGCACGTGGTGGGACTGTTTGCCTGGCAGCGAGCACTCATTCTCCCGCCCGGGGCGGCTGGCACCCGTCATTGCGGATCTGTGGGTGCTCCTATCCCTCCAGAGGACACTAAAGAGCAGGGGAGATGCAGTTTCCTTCCAGTCCAAATGAGCCACCTGCCCGAAGGAAGGAGAACCAGGGCTGCATCCAAAGAAAACACTTTCACTTCTCAAAGGAAAACATTAGGAAACTGGGGGAAGCTTTTGCCAGGTGTGTAACTGACCCAGGATCTTCATCTAGCACGGGGTTGGCAAAAGAAGGCCCTCAGGCCAAATCAGGTCCACCATCCATTTTTTTGTGTTCTCTGTAAGCTAACCATGAATTTTATCTTTTTTTTTAATGGTTCAAAAATGTAGGAGGAGAGTGATGTTTTGCGACATGTAAAAATGATATGCTATTCACATTTTCAAGTCCATCAAAATAAGATGAACTGAGCAGCACCAGGCTCATGGGTTTAGTATTGTCTGCGGCTGTTTTATGTGGCAGCGGGAGAATAGGTCCCACAGAGACCACGTGGCTCACAAAACCTAAAAGAATAACTTTCTGGCCCATTACTGGAAAAGTTTGCTGATCCCTGATTATTTTTATTAAATTTAATTAAATTAATTAATTAATTAATTAGTTTAATTTTGAGACAGGATCTCACTCTGTCGCCCAGGCTGGAGTGCAGTGGTATGCAAGTGAGTCACACACCACTGTGGGGACTGAACTCACTCACACACCACTGGGTGGGGGGGACTGAACTCACTCGCACACCACTGGGGAGGACGGAACTCACTTGCACACCACTGGGGGGGACTGAACTCCCTTTGCGCACCGCTGGGGGGAAGGTCCATTTTTGCATTGACCTTGGAGCAATAACCACTGAAGCTGAACTTCAGCTTACATGGCGACCCAGCAATTCCTCCTTACCAGCGGAAATTCAAACATATTTCCCACAAGGTGGTGCGTAAGGATGTTGACAGGATCAGTGTTTGTGTTTTTCTTTGAGCCTTCACCTGCTCATGAGAGATGAAGGTTATCGCGTCAACATGGGGAAGACATTGCCAAACCTCCAGGGAAGGTTTCCCAAGAGAGCAGACACCACCTCCCCCATTGTCCTCTTTGAAATGCCTTGCAGCACGGTCAGGGGACTTTGCTACTCTGCCAGTCCACTCTGTAGGTCTTCCCACTTCTCCACTTTATTTCCACCAAATTATAAACTCTTGGAAACAAAGATTCTGCCATCACTCATTTCTTTATCCCTCACAGCATCTGGACGCTACCTCCATAATAGCAGGTGGCTCCTGTCATGTTTTGTGTTGTTTTGTTTGTTTTGTTTGAGACAGAGTCTCTCTCTGTCGCCCAGACTGGAGTGCAGTGGTGTGATCTCTGCTCTGTGAGCTCCGCCTCCTGGGTTCAAGTGATTCTCCTGCCTCAGCCTCCAGAGTAGCTGGGACTATAGGCACCCGCCACCATGCCTGGCTAATTTTGTGAATTTTTAGTAGAGATGGGGTTTTACGGTGTTAGCCAGGATGGTCTCTATCTCCTGATCTCATGGTCTGCCTGCCTCAGTCTCCCAAGGTGCTGGGATTACGGGCGTGAGCCACTGCACGCTGCCGCCTGTCATGTTTTACAGCCGAGGAAGCTGAGGTCATGTGTCCAAGGACTCAAACATGGGATGTCTCTGTCTCTACCCAGCGTGCGTCTCACCGCCCCTCCTTATTGACTCTGCTCCAATCAGACTGTGCCTCTGACAGTTCCCAGGACAGGCTCAGCCTTTTCAAGCTTCTGGGCCTTCACATTTACTTTCGCCTCTACCTGGGTCTTTATTTCTTCCATTGTCCAAGGACCAAGTCCTCATCCTTCAGGTCTTGACTCTGGCTGGGCTCTGAGAAGGAGCTACCACCTGGGACACCGCTACCTGTCGGGCTGCCTCCCTCTCTTACTCACTCTTGTCCTTGCATTTCACTCATTGGATGATCTTAACCTGTAATGGCATGATAATTATTTTTATCTCTTTGTGGACTGTTTCTTTTCTGTCCTGCCCTTCCCACCTTACAAGAATGGGAAACCCCACGGAGGGCTGGGACATCATCTGTCTTATTCACATGTGATGTTAAAAGAGATTGTTTTCTTCCTAACGGCGATGAAGTTACACTGCACAGAGGATTTTCAGGGCAGTGAAGCTACTCTGTATGGTACCGTCATGGTGGCTAGGAATCAGTGCACGTCTGTCCAAACCTAAAGGATGGACAACACCTAGAGCGAGACCTTGTGTAAACCACGGACTCAAGCAATGACGATGTGTCCATGTGGGTTCACCAACGGTAACAAACGCACCACGCCTGCTGGTGGGGGCGGCTGTGTGTGCAGGGAGGGGGACAGGGAGCACATGGCAGGTGTCTGTACCTTCTGTGCATTTTCCTGTGAGCCAAAAACTGCTCTAAAAAATTGTCTATTTTTAAGTTCTGATGGGTGCTCTGGCTTCAGGGAGTTGCCATTTTGGATCCTGGAAAATAAAGAGATAGGTTCATTTGCATGAGGTAAGCAGAGTCAAGTTGGAGGTTGAACTGCGTGGCGGGACTGAGGCCATCAGACTCCGGAGGGAGAAGGGGAGCATAGCTGCTGTTTTTGCTGACAGCTTCATGGGGAAGCTGGGGTCTGAGTTAGGATGAGTGTCTCAGTCCACTTGTTTTGCTATCAAGGACTACCTGAAGCTGGGTAATTTATAAAGGAAAGAGGTGTATTTGGCTCACCTCTCTGCAGGCTTCACAGGGAGCCTGGTGCCAGCATCTGCAACTGGTGAGGCCTCAGAAATGTTAGAAATTGGCCGGGCACAGTGGCTCACGCCTGTAATCCCAGCACTTTGGGAGGTTGAGTGGGGTGGATCACCTGAGGTCAGGAGATCGAGACCAGCCTTGCCAACATTGGCGAAACCCCGTCTCCACTAAAAATACAAAAATTAGCTGGTTGTAATGGCAGGCACTTGTAATCCCAGCTACTTGGGAGGCTGAGGCAGGAGAATCGCTTGAACCAGGAGGCAGAGGTTGCAGTGAGCCAAGATTATGCCATTGCACTCCATCCTGGGCGACAGAGCTAGACTCCATCTCCAAAAAAAAAAAAAAAAGAAAAAAAGTGTGAGAAATCATTCTGCTCATGGCAGAAGGGAAAGGGGAGCAGGCATCACATGCCAAGAGGAAAGAAGCCGTAGAGAGGGACAGAGGGAGACGAAAGGAGGTGCCAGTCTCTATTTAACAATCAGATCTCATGAGAACTAATGGGATGAGACAAATAGAATGAGGATGGCACCAAGACATTTATGTAGGGGCCACACCAGTGACCAGACACTTCCCACCACACCAGTTGTAGCAGGACGAGCCGCAGACAAAACTCCTCAGACACCGGATTAAAGAAGGAAGAGGTTTTTTATTCTGCCGGGAGCATCGGCAGACTCATGTCTTAAGAACTGAGCTCCCTGAAGAAGAAATACGTGGCCTTTTTAAAGGCTTACAGCTTTAAGGGATCCATGTAAAAGGGTCATGATAAATCAAGCCAGTGTGGAAAACATGACGGGGGGCTACATGCATCAGCTAACAGAACAAAAAGTTTTACAGTGCTTTCTCATACAAAGTCTGGAATTTACAGATAACACTAGTCGTTTTGGTCAGGGGTTAATATTATTATTATTATTTTAACCACCAGGGCCAGGTGGTGGTGCCAAGGTCGTCTAGCTATTTATCTTACTTCTGTTTCTTTCCAACGTTTTGCTTTCTCCCCCTTCTCCTGTCTTATAAACTAGGGAAAATGGGAGATGGGGAAAAGCCGGGAATGACAGCAGGAGAAGTGGTGGTCTCATTCTATACAGTGACCCAGACACCTCCCACCACACCGGTGACCAGACACCTCTTACCACACCAGTGACCAGACACCTCTCACCACACCAGTGACCTCCCACCAGGCCCCTGCCAACACTGGGGATCCAATGTCAGCCAGAGGTTTTGGGGGGTATCAAACATCCGAGCAATGTCACTGGGGTATGTGTGGGGAGGCAGGATGATGGCAGAGGGGCTTGAAACAGGAAGACCTTGCCTTGGGTCGGAAGCCTGTGCACAACCATCAGGAAACTCATCTGTTTGTGCTGGAGTTTACCTTGACTTTGATTGATTATTAAAAATAATCCTATAATCCCAGCACTTTGGGAGGCTGAGGTGGGCAGATCATGAAGTCAGGAGTTTGAGACCAGCCTGGCCAATGTGGCAAAACCTCGTCTTTACTGAAAATACAAAAATTAGCCCAGTGTGGTGGCAGGTGCCTATAATCCCAGCTACTCGGGAGGCTGAGGCAGGAGAATTGCTTGAACTCAGGAGGTGGAGGTTGCAGTGAGCTGAGATTGCGCCACTGCACTCCAGCCTGGGTGACAGAGCAAGACTCTGTCTCGAAAAAAAAAAAAAAAAAAATCAGTGGGCCAGGTGCAGTGCCTCAAGCCTGTAATCCCAGCACTCTGGGAGGCAGAGGCAGGTGGATCACCTAAGGTCAGGAGTTCGAGACCAGCCTGGCCAAGTAGAGATTTTTAGTCTCTACTAAAAATCCAGAAATTAGTCAGACGTGGTGGCGCTTGTAGTCCCAGCTCCTCAGGAGGCTGAGGTGGGAGAATCACTTGAACCCGAGAGGCGGAGGTTGCAGGGAGCTGAGGTTGCACCACTGCACTCCAGTTCAGGCGACAGAGTGAGACTCGTCTCAAAAAAAAAAAAAATTAAAATAAATAAACAAAAATAATAATTGGTTCTCACCTCTTTTATGATTCTTTTGCCCCATTCTCTCTTCTCCTCTGGGGCTGTGTGCACACAGGGGACCTGCTCCCCCGTCCTGAGTGCCCTGGTCTCTTCTGCCCCCTGCCCGTTTCCCTCCTCTGTTCTCTGCCTGTGCCTGGGCTGTGCAAATGCTTCGGAGGCCTTGCCCACTTTCCCCGTCCCCTCCTTTGCTGCCTACAGTCCATGTTAGAGTTCTTATTTTCAGTATCACATTTCATATTTCTAAAACTTCTACCTGACTCTTTTATTATTATAGTTTTCACTTTTCTGGTGAAACTCTCCATCAGCTCATGTCAGCACTTAGATGGAGTAACCCCATGTATTTTTAGAGGACACATCTCATAACTCCGCTCCTGAAATTCCCATGACCTCGTCCTATTGCCTGTTTTTCTTGACTGTCGGTAATTTCTTTCTTGTCTTATCTCTGTCAGGTAAGTTTTGATTGAATGTTGCTATTGCCTGTTAAAGGCTGTAGAGACGATTTGGGATCTGGATGTATTATCTTCAGGAAGCATTTTCTTTTACTCGTGGCAGGCATGTGGGTGGGGACAAAACATCTCAATCCAATTAGGGTTTGTGCTGTTTAGGGGCTGAGTTTCACTTTTATTTTTCTCCCTAAACTTACGACTAAACCCGATAGTGAATATGTTTTGTGTTTTAGAATTGTAAATTAGAGGTTATTTCCTACTGCCCAGCTCGACCTCGGTAGAGAAATGTGAGCGCAAAGCTAAACATTCCAGCTTTCTCATCCCAACATTCACAAACACGGCAACGTTTGGCTGTCGGAGTCCCAGGTGAGAGGCAGGCTTGGTTTTGAAGTAAAGAGGGTTTTCATGGGGATGAGGCACTGAGGGCAGAGGAGGGCGGCTGTGGGGGTAGCAGGAGCTCTGGGAGAGAGTGGAGGGGTCATTGTATTTGAGCCCAGCACAATTCCTTACAAGTGATTTTTCTAAAAAAAACAAACCAATTGATGTAGTTTGGATGTGTGGCCCCTCCAAATCTCCTGTGGAAATGTGACCCCTGGTGTTGGAGGTGGGCCTGGTGGGAGGTGACTGGGTCGTGGGGGCGGATCCCTCATGAATGGCTTGGTGCCTCCCTGCTATCTCCAGTGAGTCCACTGCAAATCTGGCTGTTTTAAGAGCCTGGCACCTCCTTCTCTCTCTTGCTCCCTCTCTTATCGTCTGACACACCTGCTCCCCCTTCACCTTCCACTAGGAGAAAAAGCTTCCTGAGGCCTCCCCAGAAGCAGATGCTGGAACCATGTTTCCTGTACAACCCACAGAACCGTGAGCCACATATACCTGTTTCTTCATATACTACCCAGCCTCAGGTATTCCTTATAGCAAAACACAAAACAGACGAATACACCAACCACATTAAGGTGGGGAATGGTTCTTGCTAATCTGTCTTGAGACAAGCCTGTGTTAGGGTTAAATGGGAAACAGGTGTTAACGTTTCCAGTGTTGTGCACAACACCTAATGAAATTGGCCTCCTTCCTCCCCATCTTCCTCCCCATCTCCCTCCCTTTCTCCCTTCCTTGTCTCTCTGTTGGTCTCTTTCCTTCCTCCCTTGGTTCCCTGGTGTGTAGAATGACTAAGAAGGGGAAACATGCAAGTGCACTCAAAATAAATTTTTTTTTGAGACAGGGTCTGGCTTTGTCGCCCAGGCTGCAGTGCAGTGGCATGACCTTGACTCACTGCAACCTCCGCCTCCCGGGCTCAGGCCATCCTCCCACCTCAGCCTCCCGAGTAGCTGGGACTACAGACGCATGCCACCATGTCTGGATAATTTTTGTCTTCTTTTTTGTAGACATGGGTTTTCGCCATTGCCTAGCCTGGTCTTGAACGCCTGAGCTCAAGTCATCCGCCTGCCCCCGCCTCTCAAAGTGCTGGGATTACAGTCACGAGCCACCACGCCTGGCCTCAAAAGAGTTAAAATGGTTAATGAATTAAAACAAGATTAAGTCTGTACATTATATAATGTAGAAGCTTCGGTGGAAAACTCCCCAGCCCTATGTGGATGACATCACATCTGATTTATCCTCGTGGTCTACACTGCTGGGTGCTCAGCCTTCTCCTGAGATGCCGTGAGATTTCTCTACCGCCTGGAACGAAGGAAGGTCCATGTGGGGGCAGAGACATCTGTCCAGAGTCCAGGGGCAGCTGATAAGGATTTTTTATGCAAGGAATAGCTTAGAAGAGGCAAGAGTTATTGGCTGATTTTGACTAAGGATTAAAATTAAAATACCTCAGCCACTTCCTACTCAATGTATCCTATACTGCTCCCGGCCGAATAAAAAACCTCTTCCTTCTTGAATCCGGTGTCTGAGGAGTTCTGTCTGCGGCTTGGCTCGTCCTGCTACAATACATTTTCTTGTTAATCTAACTTTCTGGGTCATAGCTCATTAGTTCAGAGGAGAATTGCTAGTTGTGGGAGATACTGTTTCCTGTCAAGCAACTGCAGCTCTGCGACAGCTTTGATCAGACTGCACGTATTTTGAATTACGATGTTGTTTTACTAATCCTTGTTTATTCAACATCCTTGAACACTGACTTTATGTGAGATAAACTTAAAAATCAGGATTTAATCATAGTATTCTCAGTTGTCAATTCCAATTCAAGCCGAGCCCAGGAAGAGGCTCTGCTGCTTCCGAATGCGAGCACACTGCCCTCCTGTGTGAGATCCTGAACGCTGCAGAGCTTTACACTTTTGAGTCTAATCTAGTGAATCTAATTTCATTTACCTGAAGCCAAAAATATCCTTAGGCAGCAAAGATAAAATATGTTTTACTTTACAAAGTCGGTTAGCCCTTCATAGCTCCTTCATAATGCATCAATCCGTAAAACGTTCGCTTGGTTTCAATTACTTAATTCAGATAAGGAAATTCCTGGACGATTTCTTCATGGTTGTGATGGGGGAAAGCTGGCTGGCCCTCTAGAACTGAATATGTGCAGAGAATTGTTAAACCCCAAAGCCAATTCCCTGTCTCACCTCTGGAAGCCTCTTTTCCTCATATTTCAAATGGAGATGGCCTGGGGGCGTTTCACAGGGAAATGGCTGGATCAGGTTAGGAGAGCAAACGCGGCTACAATTTTGGTTTGTCTGGAATGTCTTATGAAATCGCCTTCTTCTTTGATACAGTTAAAATAGGCTTTTATTAGAGCTAAACGTTTAAAATATTTCTCCTTTTCCCTTTAAATTTTTTTTTTTTACACTTATTATGTTTTGAGATGGAGTCTTGCTCTGTCGCCCAGGCTGAGTATAGTGGTGCAATCTTGGCTCACTGCAACCTCTGCCTCCCGGGTTCAAGCAATTCTCATGCCTCAGCCTCCTGAGAAGCTGGGATTACAGGCACCTGCCACCACACCAGGCTAATTTTTGTCTTTCTAGTAGAGACAGGGTTTCACCATGTTGACCAGGCTGGTCTTGAACTCCTGACCTCAAGTGATCCACCCACTTTGGCCTCCCAAAGTGCTGGGATTATAGGCGTGAGCCACTGTGTCCAGTCCCTTCTTTTTTAAAAAACCAAATTACAGGTCACATGTCCCTTAGTGAGCACACACAATCACTTTGCAAGGCTAGACCTGGAGAATTCAGGGAGCTAGAGAAGTTCTAAGATTCATTAGGAATTAGGTTGTAGATGTTAATTTAAGAAATGACCTGCAAATCACAGGTGCTATGTATAGTGCTGGAGTGAGGCAAGCACTCCCATCTGGACCGGCTGGCCCAGTGCACAAAAGCCTGGCCTTAAGCTTCCGGGCTCAGATCTCAGTGGCTGCCCCACATCAGTGCGGCAGCAGGTGCCAGCTGTAACTGGAGGCAGGGAGGGTGGTTTGGAGCCGAGGGGTGGACTGGGGTTCGAAACAGAAAATGGCAGCATCAGGATGGGGTAAGAAAATGCCACCTGGACTTGACTTCTCAGTACAGGCATCTTGTTTTCTTTGTGGCTTCAGAACAGAATGTTACTGGATAGAGTTGTCCAATTTCCTGGGGTGTTGAACGAAGAACTGAACAAAATGCGCAAAGTAACAAAAGAAGGAAACAGAAGAACCGAGGGAGTAATGAAGGCTCAGATCTACTGAAGAAGTAAAAGCACAATTCACAAAGCCGGATGGGCTTCTGCAAGCGGCTCAAGAACCTCTCTAATTAGGTTTTTGTTGTTGTAGTTGTTTCGTTTTTTTGAGACAGGGTCTCACTCTTGTTGCCCAGGCTGCAGTGCAATGGCGCAATCTCAGCTCACTGCGACCTCCACCTCCCGGGTTCAAGGGACTCTCGTGCCTCAGCCTCCTGAGTAGCTGGGATTACAGGCACCTGCCACCACACCTGGCTTATTTCTGTATTTTTAGTAGAGATGGGGTTTCACCATGATAGCCAGGCTGGTCTCAAACTCCTGGCCTCAAGCGATCCACCCACCTTGTGCTGGGATTGCAGGTGTGAGTCACTGCGCCTGGCCCAATTAGGATTTTCATAAAGCCAAAACAACGTGGCAGCACCCTAGGTGCCCTTTGGTGGCCTCCAATTGGTTATTGCCTATGAAGGATGGGCCTGCGACTAATCAGGCTGAAGTGGAGACGGCCGTGGTCAATCAGAGGCCGAAGTGGAGACAGCTGTGGTCAATCAGAGGCCGAAGTGGAGACGGCCGTGGTCAATCAGAGGCTGCAGTGGAGACGGCCGTGGTCAATCAGAGGCCGAAGTGGAGACGGCCGTGGTCAATCAGAGGCCGAAGTGGAGACGGCCGTGGTCAATCAGAGGCTGCAGTGGAGACGGCCGTGGTCAATCAGAGGCCGAAGTGGAGACGGCCGTGGTCAATCAGAGGCTGAAGTGGAGACGGCCGTGGTCAATCAGAGGCCGAAGTGGAGACGGCCTGGTCAATCAGAGGCCGAAGTGGAGACGGCTGTGGTCAATCAGAGGCCAAAGTGGAGACGGCCGTGGTCAATCAGAGGCCAAAGTGGAGGCTTCTGTCTTGTTACCACAGGAGCGAGGCTGTGGCCTGTGGACCGCGGGATCCTGCCCGGAACTGGCTGCACCTGCTGTTCTTTTGCTGAACCCTCAGCCCGTGGCTGCCCGAATTCCCTGTTCTCCTGCTCATGAAGCCCATAGCAGTTGGGAAGGACAGCCCCAGGGTCCTTCCCACGTCTAAGTGTCTTCCTCAGGCATGCCCAGAGCTCAGTGGCTGGACTGCTCTTTCCCGGACCGCCTCTCAGGGCTGTGCCTGCAGGGAGCCACCCCGAGGGAGGAGGAAGCGCGTGCCCCGCGGACAAGGTGCAGGCATCGGCTGGCTGCTGTGGAACAGGGTCCCAGCGTCCGTGTCCGGGACACGGAGCCAGCGTGCACGGGGCATCCCGCTGAGCTGTTCCACGGGGCCCCGTGGGATGTGGGGCCAAGGGAACCACAGGCTGCTGCTCGTGCTGTCTTCTGCGCAGTGAGGAATAAAACCCGGTCTCTGATCCACGCGGCTCCCGACTTCTACCAGCGTCAATGAAATAGCAACAGGTAACTTTTTAACTTGTAAGTAAAGCAAAAGAAAATTCGTGACCTTGCAGTTCAACGTAAGTTCAGAGCTTATTATTTTAATTTTAATTTTTTTCCACATGGAAATTGCTTTAATGACCTTTTATATCCCCTGCTGATAAAACAATTAGAAAACCAAAAAGAGTTTTACAGTAGTAACAGATACAATTGCACAACACTGAATTAGACATTACAAATGGTGAAGTAGACGCTGCGTATGTCCCTAGGGTCTGCAAAATTAACATGTGCCTTGAAACGAATTAAAAAAAAACTCATTAATTTGAGAAACAAGTTTGTGGCGGTAATACTCTCCAATGTCACCTCCTCTACCATGATCTGTGCTTAAAATTCTGCAGTACTATCTTTGGAATAAAGATGATGAGTCTGAAATACAAGCATTTCTTTTCATTGTCCTTGATAATTTTTTTTTTTCTTTTTGAGAGAGGGTCTTGCTCTGCCACCCAGGCTGGAGTGCAGTGGCACGATCTCGGCTCAGTGCAGCCTTGAACTCCTGGTCTCAAGAGATCCTCCTGTCTCAGCCTGTTGAGTGGCTGGGACTACAGGTGTGAGCTACCACACCTGCCTAATTTTTAAAATTTTTGTACAGACGTGGTCTTGCTGTGTTGCCCAGGTTGACAATTACTTTTGTTTCCATATTTGTTGATGTTTTTTCTCTTTTAAAATCGCTCCCTGTGGAGCGGGGCTAACTCAGGCAGTGCAGTGGAGCTGCCAACAACTACTGCTATACAGAGAACGTAAGGGTGTGTAATTAGAGGATGCGGGATATCATTGGTGCAGCTATACCATTTAAAATTGGTGGAAGTCCAGGCCGGGAACGGTGGCTCACACCTATGATCCCAGCACTTTGGGAGGCCAAGGCGGGTGGATCACCTGAGGTCGGGAGTTTGAGACCAGCCTAACCAACATGGAGAAACCCCGTCTCTACTAAAAATACAAAATTAACCAGGCCTGGTGGCATATGCCTGTAATCCCAGCTACTTGGGAGGCTGAGGCAGGAGAATTGATTGAACTCTGGGAGGTGGAGGTTGTGGTGAGCCAAGATCGTGCCACTGCACTCCAGCCTAGGCAATAAGAGCAAAACTCCATCTCAAAATTGGGGGAAGTCCTGAAGCTGGTGAGGCCAAAATTAAAACAAACACACACACACAAAACAAACAAAAAAAACGGGGAAGGGCATATGTTGAGATCTGAGATAGCTTTTCCAGAGGAGCAAAAAGCCAGTCTCCCAGCCTGTTCCAGAACGTGCTCTAAGGTAGTCGGCAGAGTAAGGCGTGGACAGTAAAGCGACCAGGCGATACCAATAACGGAGACAGGGGCTTTCCCTGGCACACTTCCCATTGCAGCCGTGTGGACTCCCGCCTGGCTGGCTTAGGGTTCTGCCAGTTCTCCGGGAGTGAGTTCTTCCCTGCTGAGATGTCCCTGAGAGAAGGCAAGCTCTGCGTCTGCGCAGGGCGAGCACCTGGTCACCAGCCATTTGAACAATTTGTCTTCATAATGTCCCAGTTCAAAGCAACAGCCAGCGCCTTGGGGTCTCGCTTGATAACCAGCTCCACATCCTGAGTAGACACACCCAGCTCCAGGGCCGGCTTCTACTGAAGTGTGGGAAGGGACTGACTCCTCAGTGCAATTGCAGGTTGGTTGGCTGGTTTGTTTTTTTGCCCCAAGACAGAGTCTTGCTCTGTCACCCAGGCTGGCGGGTAATGGTGTGATCTTAGTTCACTGCAACCTCTCCCTCCCAGGTTCAAGCCATTCTCCTGCCTCGGCCTCCCAGGTAGCTAGGGCTACAGGCATACACCACCATGCCTGGCTAATTTTTTTTTTTTTTTGTATTTTTAGTAGAGATGGGGTTTCACCATGTTGGCCAGGCTGGTCTCGAACTCCTGACCTCAAGTGATCTGCCCACCTTGGCCTCCCAAAGTGCTGGGATTACAGACGTGAGTCACCGCACCTGGCCCAGAGGAGGTCTTTTTGTTGAAATCATGTCTATTGCCTCTGCCTCGTCACTGAAGGCTGCTTTGGAGTCCTCTTGCTTTGACAAGAGGCTGCCCTCTTTCTCCAAAGCCTGGAGGTACAGCTCCAGGAGCTGCATGGACAGACCGCTTCCTCTGCCAAGCACCTGCTGGAACGTGTTCTGCGGCCCTGGATGGTGGCGCAGCCTTGGCTTAGTTGCTGAACCAGGTCTGAGCATGGGATGGTCCTCCTCTGTTAGGAGGATGGCACTGGATGGAGTCTTGTTCAGCTGCCTGGCCACATTCTTCCATTTCAATCACGACCCGCTATATTTCATTCACATCAAAGGATGCCTGGGAAACCAAAGCCACGTCTCCATCAGAATTGTCCTATACTCTCTTCTCATTATCGGTCACTACCAAGCACTTAGTATTGGAAGGCGGGCACAGGAAGTAATCCTCCTCATCACGGTGCCAGCCTCTGCTGGACCCGGGTGACCAGTGGCAGGGACTTGTCAATGGCCAGGCTGTCACAGGCCTTGCTGCTCAGGTCCTTGAGGTGGGAGATGACCACCTGCGCTGTTCATGGCCGTAGTTGCAGTGCTGCTAGCCCAGCTTTAGAGTCTGAATCTCGCTGGGTTCTGGTGTCCTGGTGTCCCCTGTCACCTCCATCCTCTTCGAGGTGGGACCTGACTGCCTCCAGGAAGCCGCACCCATTGTAGTTTGTTTGTTTAAATACAGTATTTCCAGCAGAGTGGACAGTACATAAGCATTATTCAGTAAATATTTATTGAATCAATGAATGATACACAGAGGAGTTTGGTCTTTTCATCATCCAACCAGTCATCCAGACTGCACTAAGAACACTGAGGATGTATCCAGTGCCATACTTTCTTGGGAGCCAGAGACATAAAGAGGAATATATATATATTCGTTCCTAAAAGGCTCACAATTTGATCACAAGCAAGTTAACAAATGCTTGCTGCTCATTGTGATGTATGAGGATAGTTGCCAGGTTGACTCTCATTTTGGGAGAGGGAAGAGGAAGGTGACCAACTCACCCCGAAGGACCAGGGAGGCCCTTGGAGGTGGTGGTGCAGGCAGCATGGGGGTGCTGGCACTGAGGGCACGTGGAGGGAAAGGCACAGCCCTGGACGGAGCATGGATTTGGGAATAGTGGGAATATCAAGCACACAGTGGCTGCTGGAGGAGGCAGGGCTGGAGAGCAAGGTGGATTAGGATGTGGACGGGTTCTGTGAATGTGAGGAGGAGTCACTGAAATAGTTTAGCCAGGAGCAGCCATTTGGGGAATTTGAATTTTAGAAACAGCTTATCACCAGTGTTATGCATGTGCTCAATAGGAAACGGATGTTGTGTGAGCACAAGTGGAGGAGGCTGCCGAGGGCAGTAGGGCTGACTGTGACCAGGAAGACAAACAGGAGTGAGAGGCGTGGACGTGGGCTGCCCGCCTGGCCCCTGGTGCCTACCCCCCAGGCAGAGTCTCAGCTCCCAGAAACAGGGTCCTGTGCTGTGCAGAGAGCGGGGAAGGTTGGGCGAAGGCTGGAGACCTTGAGAAGAGGTAGGGGGCCCAGAAAGGGGAGGCTCACGGAGCAGCCTGAGTCTTCCTCATGTGGCCTGCCTGCGGAGGGCCCCTCAATGGAGGGAAACTGAGGGCAAGGCTGTGAGCACCAGGCTGCCACCAGGGAGGACCAGAGCCACGGCGGCCCACGCACCGGGTGGTGTGTCCTGAATGTGGTCTGCAGAATCTTGGCTGTGCAAAATGTGGTGTTGGTATAAAATTGAATTTTTCACACTCTAAATTGTTACAGACCATAGCAGTGTAATGAGATCATTTGGAAATGGATTTCCATCTGCACTGGACCCTAATTGTTTGGGAAAAATCCACTTAGCCCATTTTAAACTACGGTGGAGGCTGTGTGGAGAACTCCCCAGAGTTCAAGTTGCACCCTGTGGCTGGATGCCAGTGCTCGGAGCAGCCCTTTCCAATATCTCTCTTGTTCTTTCCCGGCCCAACACCTGTGCACTGCTCCTCACCTTCACTAAGACACAAGTGGCAATTCTCGGGACATATTAAGTGATGCTAACTTAAGAACTCACAAGATTAAAAATAAGGAACAGAACTCTTTCCAGTGTTCTAATTTTAAAAAGGCAACTTCATTTAAAATTTCAAATAATGGAAAACAAGCTGAAAACATTCAAATTGTTGTATCTGACATTTTCTCATCATCGCCTCCTGTTTTGTTGCTGATTTTAATTTTAGCAGTTTAAGTTCACAGACAAATTGAGCAGAAAGTACAGGGAATTCTCATATACCCCTAGCTTTGACCTCCATTTCCCCTCTTGTTAATATCTTGCGTTGGTGGGTATATTTTATCATTGATTTTACAATTACACATTACTATTAACTAAAGTCCATAGTTTACCTGCAGGTTCACTCTTGGTGTTGTACATTTGTGGGTTTGGAAAATGTGTCATGACATGGATCTACCAGTATGGTATCCACAGAATAGTTTCACTGCCTTAAACATCCTCTGTGCTCTGCCTGACCCACCCCACCCCAGCTGCCCTAACTCCTACCAACCACTGATCTTTTTACGGTCTCCATAGTTCTGTCTTTTCCAGAAGGTCATGCAGATGGAGTCATGCAGTGTGTAGCCTTTTCACGTTGACTTATTTCACTTAGTAATAAGAATTTAATTTCCCCCAGGTCTTTTCATGGCTTGGTAGCTCATTTTTAAAAAGTGCTGAGTAATATTCCATTGTCTGGATGCACCGCAGTTTATTTTTGAATTCTGAGATATGTGTGCAGAACGTGCAGGTTTGTTACATAGGTATACATGTGCCATGGTGGTTTGCTGCGCCTATCAACCCGTCATTTAGGTTTTAAGCTCCTCATGCATTAGGTATTTGTCCTAATGATATCTCTCCCCTTGCCCCCGACCCACCAACAGGCCCCGGTGTGTGATGTTCCCCTCCCTGTGTCCATGTGTTCTCATTGTTTGACTTCCAGTTATGAGTGAGAACATGCGGTGTGTGGTTTTCTGTTTCTGTGTTAGTTTGCTGAGAATGATGGTTTCTGCTTGATCCATGTCCCTGTAAAGGACATGGTCTCATTCTTTTTTGTGGCTGCATAGTATTCCGTGGCATATATGTGCCACATTTTCTTTATCCAGGCTGTCAATGATGGGCATTTGGGTTGGTTCCAAGTCTTTGCTATTGTAGATAGTGCTGCAATAAACATATGTGTGTATGTATCTTTATAGCAGAATGATTTATAATCCTTTGTGTATATACCCAGTAATGGAATTGCTGGGTCAAATGCTGTTTCTGGTTCTAGATCTTTGAGGAATTGCCACACTGTCTTCCAAAATGGTTGAACTAACTTACACTCCCACCAACAGTGTAAAAGCATTCCTATTTCTCCACATCCTCTCCAGCATCTGTTGTTTCCTGACTTTTTAATAATCATCACTCTAACTGGCATAAGATGATATCTCACTCTGGTTTTGATTTGGATTTCTCTAATGATCAGTGATGATGAGCTTTTTAAAATATGTTTGTTGGCCACATAAATGTCTTATTTTGGGAAGTGTCTGTTCATATACTTCTCCCGCTTTTTGATGAGGTTTTTTTTTTTTTTCTTATAAATTTAAGTTCCTTGTAGATTCTGGATATTAGCCTTTTGTCTTATGGATAGATTGCAAAAGTTTTCTGCCATTCTGTAGGTTGCCTGTTCACTCTGATGATAGTTTCTTTTGCTGTGCAGAAGCTCTTTAGTTTAATTAGATCCCATTTGTCAATTTTGGCTTTTGTTGCCGTTGCTTTTGGTGTTTTATTCATGAAGTCTTTGCCCTGGCCTATGCCCTGAATAGTATTGCCTAGGTTTTCTTCTAGGGTTTTTATGGTTTTAGGTTTTACATTTAAACCTTTAATCCATCTTGAATTAATTTTTGTATAAGGTGTAAGGAAGGGGTCCAGTTTCAGTTTTCTGCATATGGCTAGGCAGTTTTCCCAACACCATTTATTAAATAGGGGCTCCTTTCCCCATTGCTTGTCTGTGTCAGGTTTGTTGAAGATAAGATGGTGGTAGAGGTGGCACCATGATTCGTTCACCCACAGAAAGACATCTTGGCTGCTTCCAGGTTTTGGCAATTATGAATGTAAACATTTCGGTGCAGATGTTTGTGGGGACACAAGTTTTCAACTCCTTTGTGTAGACACCAAGGAGCACAATTCCTGGATTGAATGGAAAGTTCAATTCAGAATGTCTAAGCACTGTCCATGGTCCAGGTCAGGCCACGCTGATGTCAGAACTGCTCTGTCTGAAAGTCTTGGATCTGAATCTGTTTTAGGCCTAGAGATGGGCCAGCTCAGGAGGGCAGTACGTCTCCAGATGAGACTGATATGTGGATGGACATTTCAACAGGTAAGACTACCCAGTTACCAACTTCAAAGAGTGGTGGTTCTCCCGGTTTAAAGTCTGTTGTAGGAATTAGATAGGGATCAAAATTTAGGTCTTCATACTCTGCATATTAATAGCTTCAGTATAATATTTAGGTTTATGAGACACTGCCAAACTGTCTTCCAAAGTGGCTGCACCATTTTGCATTCCCACCAGCAGCCAACGAAGGCACCTGTTAACCTGCATCCTCACTGGTGTCTGGGGTTGTCAGTGGTGTGAAGAGCAGACATGCCCACAGGTGTGTGGTGGTATCTCACTGTGGCTTTAATTTGCATTTCCCTGATGGCACGTGATGTCCTTTTCATATACTTTATTCGCCTTCTGGACATTTTCTTGGTGAGGCATCTCTTCAGGTCTTCATCTATTATTATTACTATTATTATTATTATTTTCTTTTGAGGTGGAATTTTGCCACCCAGGCTGGAGTGCGATGGCATGATCTTGGCTCACTGCAACCTCCTCCTTCCAGGTTCAAGTGATTCTCCTGCCTCAGCCTCCTGAGTAACTGGGATTACAGGTGACCGCCACCATACCCGGCTAATTTTTGTAGTGTTAGTAGAGACAGGGTTTCACCATGTTGGCCAGGCTGATCTCGAACTCCTGATCTCAGGTGATGTTCCCCCCTCAACCTTAGTGCTGGGATTACAGATGTGAGTCACCGTGCCTCTTTGCCAATTTTTTAATTGGGTTATTTGTTTTCTTACTGTTGAGTTTTAAGAGATGTTTGTATATTTTGGATGCCAGTCTTTTATTAGATAAATGTTTTGCAAATATTTTCTCCCAGTCTATGACTTGTCAATTCATTTTCTGAACATGGTCTTTCATGAATAGATGGGTTTTAAAATTTTAATGAATTCAAACTTATCAATTCTTTCTTTCATGGATCACACCTTTGGTGTTGTATCTAAAAGATCATCACCAAACTCGAGGTCACCTAGATGTTCTCCTATGTTACCTTCTGGAAGTTTTATAGCTTTGCACTTTACTTTTAGGTCTATGATCTACTTTTTATTTTAAAAGTTTCTATATTTTTACTTTTTACTTTTTTGAGACAGGGTCTTGCTCTGTCACTCACGCTGGAGTACAGTGGTGTGATCTTGGCTCACTGCAGCCTCGACCTCCTGGGCTCAAGTAATCCTCCTGCTTCAGCCTCCCAAGTAGCTGAAACTATAGGTGCTGTCACCACACCTGGCTAGTTTTATTTGTTTTTTGTAGAGTCAAGGTCTCTCTATGTTGCCCAAGCTGGTCTCAAATTCCTGGGCTCAAGCGATTCTCCTACCTCAAACTGCTAAAGTGCTGGGATAACAGGAGTGAACCGCCCTGCCAGCCAGGCCATGATCCATTTTTAATAAGAATTTTTGTGAAAGGTCTAAAGTCTAAATCTAGATTCTCTCTCTTTTTTTTTTTTTTTTTTTTTTTTCCCTGTGGCTGTCCAGTTGTTCTAGCACTATGTTTAAAAAACAATCTTTTCACCACTGACGTGCTTTTGTTCCTTTGTCAAAGATCAGTGGACTACGTTAATGTGGGTCTGTTTCTTGGTTCTCGATTCTGTTTCATTGATCTGGTCTGTTATTTAGCACATCACACACTGTCCTGATTGCTGTGGTGTTAGAGTCAGACTCGAAGGTGGGAAGTGTCACTCCTCTGACTTTATTTTCCTCCTTCCATATTTTGTTGGCTATTGTGGGTCTTTGCCTTTCCATATAAATTTTAGAATCCATTTGTCAGTAGCCACTAGGTAACTTGCTGGGTTTTTTTTATTGCGATTGCATTAAAGATGTTTTGGAATTTCAGATTCTAATTGTTTATGGTTTCTATGTAAGAAAGCAATTGATTTTTCATACTAACTTTTTATCCTGCAACCTACCTATAATTACTTTTGGTTCTATGAGTGGTTTTTTTTGTTGTTTCTTTGGTATTTTCTACACAGACAATTGTCACCTACAAAGATTTTTAATCTCTTCCCGATGTGTGTGCCTCATCTTTCCTTGGTTTCTTGTGTTAGCTGGGATCTTCAGTGTGATGATGAACAGTAGTGGTGAGAGGGACGTGCTTGCCCTGTTCCTAATCCTACTGGGGAACCTTACAGTTTCTCATAATTAAATATGGTGCTTGCTGTAGGCGTTTGCAGATGCTCTTTATCAAGTTGAGAAAGTTCCTTGTATTATGAGTTTGCTGAGAGTCTTCACTGTGAATGGGTGTTGGGTTCTGCCAAATACTTTTTCTGTATCTACTGATATCATTTGATTTTGTTTTTCCTTTGGCTTGTTGATGTGATGATTACATTAATTGATTTTCAAATGTTTATAACAGTCTTGTATACCGGGGATAAACCCCTCTTGGTTGTGGTATACAATTCTTTTTACATATTGTTGAACTTGATTTGTTAATTTTGGGTTTTTCTTTTTTTGAGAATTTTGCATCTATGTTCCTGAGAGAGATTGATCTTAGAATTTCTTTCTTTTAATGTCTTTGTCTGGCTTTGGTTTTAGGGGAATTCTGACCTCAGAATGCGTTAGGAAGTAGTACCTCTGCTTCTATTTTCTAAAACACATGATGGAGCATTGGTGCGATTCTTATAGTTACTGGTGAGTTTGGTGGAACTCACCAGTGATCTCATCTGGGATGGGTGCTTTCTGTTTGGGAAGGTGGTTATTTAATTTCCTTAATAAATATAGTCCTATTCAGAATACATGTTTCTACTTATGTGGGTTTTGTTGGATTGTAGGTTCCTAGGAATTGGTCCATTTCGCCTAAGTTATCACATTTATAGGCATTAAGTTGTTTATACAATTCTTTTTCTTTTTTTTTTTTTCTTTTTTTTTTTTTTTTTGAAGCAGGTTCTCTCTCAGTCACCCAGGCTGGAATGCAGGGGTGCAATCAGGGCTCACTGCGGCCTTGACCTTCCAGACTTGAGTGATCCTCCTGCCTTGGCCTTCCTAGTAGCTGGGATTACAGCTGTTCTATCAGGTGCATGCACCAGAGTCCGGTGCAGGTTACTATGCCAGGCTGATTTTTTAAAATTATACTTTAAGTTCTGGGGCACATGTGCAGAACGTGCAGTTTTGTTACATAGGTATACATGTGCCATTGTAGTTTCTGCATCCATCGACCCATCATCTACATTAGGTGTTTCTCCTACTGCTATCCCTCGCCTAACTCCCACCCACCGACAGGCCCTGGTGTGTGATGTTCCCCTCCCTGGGTCCATGTGTTCTCATTGTTCATCTCCCACTTATGAGTAAGAATACACAGTGTTTGGTTTTCTGCTCTTGTGTTAGTTGCTGAGAATGGTGGTGTCCAGCTTCATCCCTGTCCCTGCAAAGGACATGAACTCATCCTTTTTTTATGGCTGCATATTATTCCATGGTGTATATGTGCCACATTTTCTTTATCCAGTCTCATTTATGGGCATTTTGGTTGGTTCCAAGTCTTTGCTATTGTGAATAGTGCTGCAATAAACATACAGGTGCATGCATCTTTATAGTAGAATGACGTATAATCATTTGGGTATATACCCAGTAATGGGATTGCTGGATGAAATGCTATTTCTCATTCTAGATCCTTGAGGATCGCTACAGTATCTTCCACAATGGTTGAACTAATTTACACTCCCACCGACAGTGTAAAAGCATTCCTATTTCTCCACATCCTCTCCAGCATCTGTTGTTTACTGACTTTAATGATCACCATTCTAACTGGTGTGAGATAGTATCTCATTGTGGTTTTGATTTGCATTTCTCTAGTGACCAGTGATGGTGAGCTTTTTTTCATATGTTTTTTGGCCACATAAATGTCTTCTTTTGAGAAGTATCTGTTCATATCTCCCACTTTTTGATGGAGTGGTTTGTTTTTCTCTCGTAAATTTAAGTTCTTTGTAGATTCTGGATATTAGCCTTTTTGTCTTATGGATAGATTGCAAAAATTTTCTTCCATTCTGTAGGTTGCCTGTTCACTCTGATGATAGGTTCTTGTGCAGAAGCTCTTTAGTTTGATTAGATCCCATTTGTCAATTTTGGCTTTAGTTGCCATGGCTTTTGGTGTTTTATTCATGAAGTCTTTGTCCATGCCTATGTCCTAAATAGTGTTGCCTAGGTTTTCTTCTAGGGTTTTTATGGTTTTAGGTTTTACGTTTAAGTCTTTAATCCATCTTGAGTTAATTTTTGTATAAGGTGTAAGGAAAGGGGTTCAGTTTCAGTTTTCTGCATATGGCTAGGCAGTTAGGGAATCCTTTCCCCATTGCTTGTTTTTGTCAGGTTTGTCAAAGATCAGATGTTCATAGATGTGTGATGTTATTTCTGAGGCCTCTGTTCTGTTCCATTGGTCTATATATCTGTTTTGGTACAAGTACCATGCTGTTTTGGTTACTGTAGCCTTGTAGCATAGTTTGAAGTCAGGTAGTGTGATGCCTCCAGGTTTGTTCTTTTTGCTTGGGATTGTCTTGACTATGTGGGCTGCTTTTTGGTTCCATATGAAATTTAAAGTAGTTTTTTTCCAATTCTGTGAAGAAAGTCATTGGTAGCTTGACGGGCATAGCACTGAATCTATAAATTACCTTGGGCAGTGTGGCCATTTTCATGATACTGATTTCTCCTATTCATGAGCATGGAATGTTTTTCCGTTTATTTGTGTCCTCTCTTATTTCCTTGAGCAGTGGTTTCTTGTTATCCTTGAAGAGGTCCTTCACATCCCCTGTAAGTTGGATTCCTAGGTATTTTATTCTCTTTGTAGCAATTGTGAATAAGAGTTCATTCATGATTTGGCTCTCTGTTTGTCTGTTATTGGTGTATAGGAATGCTTGTGATTTTTGCACATTGATTTTGTATCCTGAGACTTTGCTGAAGTTGCTTATCAGCTTAAGGAGATTTTGGGCTGAGATGATGGAGTTTTCTAAATATACAATCATGTCATCTGCAAACAGAGACAATTTGACTTCCTCTTTTCCTAACTGAGTACCCTTTATTTCTTTCCCTTACCTGATTGTCCTGGTCAGAACTTCCAATACTATGTTGAATAGGAGTGGTCAGAGAGGGAATCCTTGTCTTGTGCTTGTTTTCAAAGGGAATGCTTACAGTTTTTGGTCATTCAGTATAATATTGGCTGTGGGTTTGTCATAGATTGCTCTTATTTTGAGATACATTCCAACAATACTAGTTTACTGAGAGTTTTTAGCATGAAGGGCTGTTGAATTTTGTTGAGGGCCTTTTCTGCATCTGTTGAGATAATCATGTGGTTTTTATCATTGGTTCTGTTTGTGATGAATTATGTTTGATTTGTGTATGTTGAACCAGCCTTGCATCACAGGGATGAAGCTGACTTGATTGTAGTGGATTAGCTTTTTGATGTGCTGCTGGATTCGGTTTGCCAGTATTTTATTGAGGATTTTTGTATCGATGTTCATCAGGGATATTGGCCTGAATTTTTCTTTTTTTTGTTGTGTCTCTGCCAGGTTTTGGTATCAGGATGATGCCAGCCTCATAAAATGCGTTAGGGAAGATTCCCTCTTTTTCTATTGTTTTGAATAGTTTCAGAAGGAATAGTACCCGCTCCTCTTTGTACCTCTGGTAGAATTCGGTTGTGAATCTGTCTGGCCCTGGACTTTTTTTGGTTGGTAGGCTATTAATTACTGCCTTAATTTCAGAACTTGTTATTAGTCTACTCAGGGATTCGATTTCTTCCTGGTTTAGACTTGGGAGAGTATTTGTGTCTCAGAATTTATCCATTTCTTGTAGATTTTCTAGTTTATTTGCATAGAGGTGTTTATAGTATTCTGATGTTAGTTTGTATATTTCTGTAGGATTAGTGTGATATCCCCTTTATCATTTTTTATTGTCTATTTGATTCTTCTCTCTCCTTTATTAGTCTGACTAGCGGTCTATCTATTTTGTTGATCTTTTCAAAAAACCAGCTCCTGGATTCATTGTTTTTGAAGGGGTTTTCATGTCTCTGTCTCTGTCAGTTCTGCTCTGATATTAGTTATTTCTTGTCCCTGCTAACTTTTGAATTTGTTCACTCTTGCTTCTCTAGTTCTTTCAATTGTGATGTTAGGGTGTCGATTTTAGATCTTTGCTGCTTTCTCTTGTGGGCATTTAGTGCTACAAATTTCCCTCTAGACCAGACACAGTGGCTCACGCTGGTAATCCCAGCACTTTGAGAGGCCAAGGCGGGCAGATCATGAGGTCAGGAGATCGAGCCCATCTTGGCTAACACAGTGAAACCCTGTCTCTGCTAAGAATACAAAAAAATGAGCTGGGTGTGGTGGCAGGCACCTGTGGTCCCAGCTACTCAGGAGGCTGAGGCAGGAAAATGGCGTGAACCTGGGAGGCAGAGCTTGCAGTGTGAGCTGAGATCGCACCACTGAACTCCAGCCTGGGGGCAACACAGCAAGATTCTGTCTCAAAAGAAAAAAAAAAAATTCCCTCTAAACACTGCCTGAAATGAGTCCCAGAGATTCTGGTACGTTGTCTTTGTTCTCTCTGGTTTCAAGGAACATCTTTATTCCTGCCTTAATTTCGTCATTTACCCAGTAGTCATTCAGGAGTTGTTGTCCAGTTTCCATGTAGTTACACAGTGCAGTTTTGAGTGAGTTTCTTTTTTCTTTTTGTTTTTGAGACAGAGTTTTGCTTTTGTTGCCCAGGCTGGAGTACAATGGTGTAATCTCAGCTCACCACAACCTCTGCCTCCCAGGCTCCGGGGATTCTCCCACCTTAGCCTCCCGAGTAACTGGAATTGCAGCTATGTGCCACCATGTCCGGCTAAGTTTGTATACTTTTTTTGGTAGGGACGGGGTTTCTCCATGTTGGTCAGGCTTTTCTTGAATTCCTGACCTCAGGTGATTCACCGGCCCCGGCCTGAGCCACTGTGCTCAGCCATTGAGTGAGTTTCTTAATCCTGAGTTCTAATTTAATTGCACTGTGGTTGGAGAGACTGTTATGATTTCCATCCTTTTGCATTTGCTGAGGAGTGTTTTACTTCCAATTATGTGGTTAATTTTAGAGTAAGTATAATGAGGTGCTGAGAACAATGTATATTCTATTGATTTGGGGTGGAGAGTTCTGTAGATGTCTATTAGGTCTGCTTGGTCCACAGCTGAGTTCAGGTCCTGAATGTCCTAGTTAATTTTCTGTCTCATTGATCTGTCTAATATTGACAGTGGAGTGTTAGACTCCTACACAACAATATGGGAGATTTTAAGTTTCTTTGTAGGTCTCTAAGAACTTGCTTTATGAATCTGGGTGCTCCTGTATTGGGTGCACATGTATTTAGGAGAGTTAGTTCTTCTTGTTGAATTGATCCCTTTGCCATTATGTAATAATGGCCTTCTTTGTCTCTTTTGATCTTTGTTGGTTTAAAGTCTGTTTTATCAGAGACTAGGATTGCAACCACTGCTTTATTTTTTTTTATTTATTTTTTTTTTTGCTTTCCATTTGCTTGGTTAATATTCCTCCATCCCTTTATTTTGAGCCTATGTGTGTCTTTGCATGTGAGATGCATCTCCTGAAAACAGCACACTGATGGTCTTGACTCTTAATCCAATTTGCCAGTCTGTGTCTTTTAATTGGGGCATTTAGCCCATTTACATTTAAGGTTAATATTGGTATATGTGAATATGATCCTGTCATTATGATTTTAGTTGGTTATTTTGCCTGTTAGTTGATGCAGTTTCTTCATCGTGTTGATGGTCTTTACAATTTGGTATGTTTTTGCAGTGGCTGGTACTGGTGGTTCCTTTCCATGTTTTGTGCTTCCTTCAAGAGCTCTTGTAAGGCAGGCCTGGTGGTGACAGAATCTGTCAGCATTTGCTTGTCTGTAAAGGATTTTATTTATCCTTTGCTTATGAAACTTAGTTCTCTAGATACGAAAATCCAGTTGAAAATTCTTTTCTTTAAGAATGTTGTATGTTGGCCCCCACTCTCTTCTGGCTTGTAGGGTTTCTGCTGAGAGATTCACTGTTAGTCTGATGGGCTTCCCTTTGTGTGTAACCCGACCTTTCTCTCTGGCTGCCCTTAACATTTTTTCCTTCATTTCAACGTTGGTGAATCTGATGATTTTGTGTCTTGGGGTTGCTGTTCTTGAGCAGTATCTTTGTCGTGTTCTCTGTATTTCCTGAATTTGAATGTTGGCCTGTCTCGCTAGGTTGGGGAAGTTCTCCTGGATAATATCCTGAAGAGTGTTTTCCAACTTGGTTCCATTCTCCCTGTCACTTTAGGTACACTAATCAAATTTAGATTTGGTCTTTTCACATAGTCCCATATTTCTTGGACACTTTGTTTGTTCCTTTTCATTATCTTTTCTCCGATCTTGTCTTCTTGCTTTATTTCATTAAGTTGATCTTTAATCTCTGATATCCTTTCCTCCATTTGATCGATTCAGCTATTGATACTTGTGTATGCTTCACGAAGTTCTTGTGCTGTGGTTTTCAGTTCCATCAGGTCATTTATGTTCTTCTCTACACTGGTTATTCTAGTTAGCAATTCCTATAACCTTTTTTCCAGGTTCTTAGCTTCCTTGCATTGGGTTAGAACATGCTCCTTTAGTTCAGAGGAGTTTGTTATTACACACCTTCTGAAGCCTACCTCTGTCAATTTGTCAAACTTATTCTCCGTCCAGTTTTATTCCCTTGCTGGTGAGGAGTTGTGATCCTTTGGAGGAGAAGAGGCGCTCTGGTCTTTGGAACTTTCAGCCTTTTTGCGCTGGTTTCTTCCCATCTTTGTGGATTTATCTATCTTTGGTCTTTGATGGTGGTAACCTTCAGATGGAGTTTTGGTGTGGACGTCCTTTTTGCTGATGTTGATGCTTATTGCTGTTTGTTAGTTTTCCTTCTAACAGGACTCTCTGCTGCAGGTCTGCTGGAGTTTGCTGGAGGTCCACTCCAGACCCTGTTTGCCTGGGGTATCACCAGCAGAGGCTGCAGAACAGCAAAGATTGCTGCCTGTTCCTTCCTTTGGAAGCTTCATCACAGAGGAGCACCCACCAGATGCCAGCCAGAGCTCTCCTGTATGAGGTGTCTGTTAGCCTCTACTGGGAGGTTTCTCCCAGTCAGGATACACGAGAGTCAGGGACCCACTTGAGGAGGCAGTCTGACCCTTAGCAGAACTTGAATGCTGTGCTGGGAGATCCACTGCTCTCTTCAGAGCCACCAGGCATGGAGGTTTAAGTCTGCAGAAGCTGCACCCAAAGCCGCCCTTTCCCCCAGGTGCTCTGTCCCAGTGAGATGTGGGTTTTATCTATAAGCCCCTGACTGAGGCTGCTGCCTTTTTTTCAGAGATGCCCTGCCCAGAGAGGAGGAATCTAGAGAGGCAGTCTGGCCACAGTGGCCTTGCTGAGCTGCGGTGGGCTTGCCCAGTTTGAACTTCCCAGAGGATGTGCTACACTGTGAGGGTAAAACTGCCTACTCAAGCCTCACCAAGCTCGAGCATTTCAGGTCGACCTCAAACTGCTGTGCTGGCAGCAAGAAGTTCAAGCCAGTAGATCGTAGCTTGCTGGGCTCCTTGGGGGTGGGACCTGCCGAGCCAGACCACTTGGCTCCCTGGCTTTAGCCCCTTTTCCAGGAGAGCGAACGGTTCTGTCTCGCTGGCTTTCCAGGTGCCACTGGGGTATGGAAAAAAACAAAAACCAAAAAACAAAACAAAAACTCCTGCAGCTAGATCGGTGTCTGCCCTAACAGGCTGCCCAGTTTTGTGCTTGAAACCCAGGGCCCTGGTGGCGTAGGCGTTGGAGCGAATCTCCTGGTCTGCAGGTTGCAAAGACCGTGGGAAAAGAGCAGTATCTGGGCCAGAGTGCACCGTTCCTCACAGCAGAGTTCCTCGTGGCTTCCCTTGGGTAGGGGAGAGAATTCCCCCACCCCTTGCGCTTCCTGAGTGAGGTGACCCCCCACCCTGCTTCAGCTCGCCCTCCATGGGTTGCACTCACTGTCCAACCAGTCCCAGTGAGATGAACCGGGTACCTCAGTTGGAAATGCAGAAATCACCCGCCTTCTGCATCAAACTTGCTGGGAGCTGCAGACCAGAACTGTTCCTATTCAGCCATCTTGCCAGTGAATCCCCACCAGGCTAATTTTTAAAAAAAATTTTTGTAGAGATGGAGTCTCACTGTGTTACATAAGTTGGTCTCAAACTCCTGGACTCAAGTAATCCTCCTGCCCCAGTCTTCGAAAGTGCTGGGATCACAGGTGTCAGCCTCCACATCTGGCCCTATGATTTTCTTTTGTTATCCTTTTAATGTTCATGGATCTGTAGTAATGCTTTTTCTTTCTAGTATTAGCAAATTATGTCATCTCTCTTTTCTTGCTTAGCTTGGTTAGCGGCTTATCAATTTTATTGATCTTTTCAAAACACTGGCTTTTGATTACATTATTTTTCTCTATTTCCTATTTTCAATTTTATTAATTTCTGCTCTAATTTTTATTTCTATTCCTGTGCTTACTTTGGGTCTAACCGTCTCCTAAGGTGGAAATCTAAATGATTGGTTTTAGATCATTCTTTTCTAATACAGGCATTGAACACTAGAATTTTTTCCAGGTACTACTTTTGCTGCATCTCACAAATTTACATATATTGTGTTGTTATTTTCATTCCGTTTAAATATTTTTAAATTTCTTTTGAGACTTCTTTGTAGATCCGTGTGTTATTAGAAGTGCATTGCTTTATCTCCACGTGTTTTGGGATTTTCCAGCTCTCTTTCTGTTACTAATTTCTAGTTTAACTCCGTTGTGGAATTGAGAGTACATACATTGTGTGACTCTATTCTTTCTATTCTTTTACGTTTGTTAAGGTGTGTTTCGTAGCCCAGAGTGTAGCTTGGGAAGCATGTGTGTTCTGCTGTAGCTGGATAAAGTAGGGTGTTAGGCGTTTATTGTAGTTAGGTAACCAGGGGTGCTGTTGAGGTCAGCTTTGTCCTTCCTGATTTTCTGCCGGCTGGATCTGTCGGTTACTGGGAGACAGGTGCTGAGCTGTCTAACTGTCACAGTGGATTTCTTTCTTTGTAGTTCTGCTGTTTTTGTGTCACTTGATACTGTTTTTGGGCACAGGTACGTTGAGCACTGTCACACCTTTGTGGAGAACTGGCCTCTTTATCATGTCACGTCCTTCTGTGTCCCGGAGGAGACTCCTTGTCTGAAGGGTGCCCTGTTTCGTGTTGATGCAGTACCTGCCGCTTTCTTTGGATTGGTGTCAGCACGGTATGCACTGCTCCACTTTTAATCCGTGTCTTCTTATTTAAAGTGCTTTTCTAGTCGACGGCATATTGTTGGGTCTCTTTTTAAAAAAATCCTGTCCTCAAGTGATCCTCTCACCTTGGCCTCCCAAAGTGCTGGGATCACAGGTGCGAGCCACCATACCCGGCCTCCCCCCTTTTAAATACAGAAGTGCTATTGATGGAATGGTAAGGTGTGAGGGGAAGGGAAGCTTTCTCTTATCCTATGATTGGGTCTCAGTCTTTCAGTGAGCCTGTGCCCTGAGGTCTGATCTTCGTAAATCCTTCTCAGTCCCTCCTCCCCACCCCTGCCTTAGGATGGTTAGAGGGGGCTTCCCCTAGATACGTCAGACGCTGGCAAACCCTAAGTCTGTTTGTTAGGCTTTGGTAGGATTCTTTCACTGGAGGGCCTTTTGTCAGGTGAACAGATGCTCTGGGCATATTTCAGAATGGCTACTTTCTCCCCACCTGCTGGAAACACAAGGGCGTTTTTCTCTGATCTACACCCTGAGAACCTAGGGGGGTTCCTGGGGGTAAAGCTCACAAAGTGTGAGGGACGTCCTAAGACTGGGCCCCCTAGAGTTTTCAGTCCTCAGGTTTGTCCATGTTGAGCTTCTGGGTTTGTCAGCTGCAGGTCAGGCTTCCCCAGCCCAGCACGGGTCCTCACGGAGGCATCTGTACCTGGGCATCTGCTCAGTGGGCTGTGAGTCTGTGTCGGCCTTTGCCATTCTGGGGGAGCTGTTTGCCTGTGACATTCATTCTGATAAGAATCTACAAAGAATTGCTGATTTTCAGCTTGCTCCACTTTTTCTTGTTGTGAGGATAGAATGCTTTATGAGAAACCAGAAATTCTCATGCACTGGTCCCTTGGTTTTTAATTAAAAGGTTCTATAAATTATCTTTATAATTTAAAATGAATTCCATATTAATTTATTTGTACTTTTACTGACTTCTGGGAAAATGTTCGACCACATGAGGATGAAGGTATAAAGTTTCAAATGAAAGGCCAAGTAAATTAAAATATTTATTGAAGGGCTATGGCATTAAAAAAGAAAAATATATAAAGCTTTGCATTTGCTGGTTATAAGTGTATCATGAAAAGAAATACAGTAAAGGGAAGACAGGAAAACCAATGCATGAAACACAATCCTGATGTGCACTGGGGGAAGGTCATCCTCAGGAGCTGCACTGTGCCCTTGGAGACGGGAGAGCACTACTCAGAGTATCCAGGCAAGGAGTGCATAGAAAGAAGGCGCAGAGACATAAGGCAGCAGGACTTCTCACTGATGGGAGTGAGACTGGCTGGTCACAGGCAAGAGAAAGAGTGCAGCTGATCAAGGAGCTGGAAGGCAGGGAGCAATTGCTCAGAGTGGTGACATGTGGTCCCCCTCCCCGGCCAGGTCCCCCTCCCCGGTCTGGTCACCTCCCCAGACCCGTCCACCTCCCCGGCCAGGTCCCCCTCCCGGCCAGGTCCCCCTCCCGGCCAGGTCCCCCCCCCGGACTGGTCCCCCCCCCCGGCCAGGTCCCCCCCCCCGGCCAGGTCCCCCCCCCCCCGCCAGGTCCCCCTCCCAGACTGGTCCCCCTCCCGTCTGGTCACCTCCCCGGCCAGGTCCCCCTCCCGTCTGGTCACCTCCCCGGCCAGGTCCCCCTCCCGGACTGGTCCCCCTCCCGTCTGGTCACCTCCCCGGCCAGGTCCACCTCCCGGACTGGTCCCCCTCCCGTCTGGTCACCTCCCCGGCCAGGTCCACCTCCCGGACTGGTCACCTCCCCGGCCCGGTCCCTCTTCCCGGACTGGTCACTTCCCTGGGCCAGTCACTTCCCCGGATTGGTCCACCTCTCCAGCCCGGTCCACCTCCCCGGCCTGGTCCGCCTCCCCGACTGATCACCTCCCCGACTGGTCACCTCCTTGACCTGGTCCACTTCCCCGACTGGTCCACCTCCCCAGGCTGGTCCCCTCCTCAGACTGGTCCACCTTCTCTAACCAGTCTACCTCCCGCACTGGTTTACCTCCCGCATTGGTCTACCTCCTGGAGTGGTCCCCTCCCTGGACTGGTCCCCTCCCCGGACTGGTCCACCTCCCTGGATGGACTGGCTCGCACTGCTTCCTGGCAGCTGCAGGCTCAGTGGAACCCACTTGTCCTCCTGGAGTTTCGTCACCACGTCCACATCCCACCATCTCACTGGAGCCTGGATCCGTGAGGTCCAGGGAGCTAATGTGCGTCTCTGTTCAATGCAACTCAAAAGAGCGTAGAACAACCGTTAACTAAATACTGTAGGATTTATTAATTAAAAACTCATTTAATCTATACCATTTTTGCATACATATTAAATCTGTAGCCTTAATAAATGTCCATTACTTCTTAAAATATAGAGAAATTGAGGGTATTTCAACAATGAAATATATAATGGAGGAAGAGTGTAATTTCTTTTTGGATAAAACTCTTTGGTCTATATAATTTTCTGAGATTAAAATAACACGAGAATTCACTCCAATAAAAAAGTAAACATTACTTTTCTCAAAAAATTTAATTGCAGAACTATTTACAGGAGGTGAACAGCGTTACAGAAGTCAAATGGAGGCATCATCACAGAGGGTTATGGCAGAAACGGTGCGCATTTCTTACAGTCAGATGAGTGAAAAAAAGTCATGGGAAAAAAGAACACAAATAAAGCAATCCTTAAATGCCTTAAAGGAACGACCAACATTCTGATAAGTTACTAAGAAGAAGTAAGAAATTATCGCGGTGATGAATAGCATATTGCACATTCAGATTAGGTATCCTGCATGCTACTAAATAGAATTTATCAAAAGAACCATAAAAGCATGAGAAAGAGAATTACATAAAATAGTTTAATTCCAGTGAATGACTTTGTACAGATGCTGAATATTTGGCACTCTGTTCATCCTCACACTCGATATGATTTCATATTTATATTTTTATATATATATATTTATATACTTCTTTAAAACTTTAACTAAACAGCTAGTTTCCTGGTTCTAACATTCCTTGAATTTCTATAGGAGGCATTTAATGTAGTCCTTAGGCCGCACCTGGGTATTTTGGTCTGTAGTATGGAAGGTCGGGGATGAGTTGTGTCTCTGCAGGGAGGACCTGTCCTGTCTGAGAGTGAAGTGGCTTACCGTTCGGAAGGAAGCATTCAAAAGGAGCCTAGGTCTCACTGCTCGTAAGGGGAAGCTTTGTTGAGTTCAGCAAACCAGTTAGAAAGTGGAGTGAGGGGGACATTCATGCTGAGCCCTTTGAAAGTGATATGATTGTATTATTCAAATGAGTGGGGCTGGGGCACGGTAGTGTTTTGGGGGTAAATCAGAGAATGGGTGAGTGGCTTCCATAAGGTGCCGCGATCAAGCTGGGAGCATCCTTTGTTGTACTGGCAGACCCGAACCAACACACTCTCTAGGGAGACCATGGTCTACTTGAAAGAGATAAATTTGAACTTAAATTTGTCCAAGAAACCTGGTGTCAATCTTTTCATTCATGATCACCTCTCCTCCATTGAGTAGGTGAAAGCTTGGATGCCCAAGGCTTTCAGGTTCTGAATAAGCACCAATGAAAAGAGTTACATAAAATCTAAGAAAGTAGGGAGGTAAATCTCTGTCACCTTGGTGTGTGTATGTACAAAATCTGTTAAAAAGTAGTTTGATAGTAGGTAACGAACATTTCCTCTGCAAAGAAGTCATCTGTTAAGTGTTTACATTGAAACTTGAAATAATTTATTTTAACACTGGATAAAAACGCCAGAGTTAGGACAGCAATTCATAAAATTGTGGACATTTTTCAATGTGGCAAGGATGAAAGATGGTTATTTCCCAGAGCTTTCCCACGGACCACCTCTGCCTTCTCTGAAGTGTGAAACAGAGGAATTAATTAGAGGGATGAGCTTCTCAAACCCTTCTGTGGTTTGAGTCACTGTGTCTGATTTCGTTCCTGCTGTTGCCCTACCCATGCAATTTTCTGCTTCCAAATTATTATTTTTTTTCCTTTATCACTTTAATGTTTAGTGTATCTCCTCATTTCATCTAAGAGGCAACTGAGCTTAAGTAATGGTGAAAACGTGGCCTAATTCTGGTTGATGCTGGGTTCTTGTTCTTGGAAGCATCTAGAAACAGTTGAAAGCCAGAAGCTAAGGAGAATGGCCCTTGTAGTTATTTCTCCATTTCCAAACCTTTCCAAAGACAGTCTCATGGCCTTTGCCTCTGGTGGTCCCTGATTATCTGAGTTGTTTACAACCAGCCTGGATTTTGGCAGCATCCCTTGCAGAGCTGGGAGGGCAGCATTCCAGAAGAGGCCAGGGACTAATCCTTAGCAAGAACTCACTTTCACCACCTGTTCCTAGGAGCTCAAAGGACGTTAGAGCCAATATATCATTAATCCTCACAATGTGCCCTCAAGGGAGATGGGACAGGAACTATAATCCCCTTTCCAGAGGAAAAAACTGAGATGAGTTGCTGGCTGAGGATGAATAAAAGCCAGGTTGCCTGACTAACGGCCTAGAGATTCCTAGCAATATCTCCTTTATTTCCAGAACATTCTGCTGCTACTCTGCACTGGGGGACATTCAACCGAATGCAGAGAACAAGCCCTTTCCTTTAGCACTTTGTTTATGGCCAACAAGGAATTGCAACTCCCAACTAATAGCAACAAGATGGGGCTCCCGCAAGGGAAGCCATGGCTCTGATCTGAACCCCCGTGGTGTGTGCTACGGCTGACACGGTGCTGAATGAAGCACATTGCGTTGCCCCAGTCCACAGAGTTACGGATCCTACTCAGAAAGGGGTCATCTTTTTCATCTCTTAAGCTCATGGTTTTCTTTTATTTTCAAGTTTTAGAACCTTGTATTCAATCCATGCCTACAGAGAAGTGTAAACAGACAAGCAGATCAACACGAGAGAACCCTCGCACATTCCCAGGGGCTGTCGTCCGAAAACTGCTGTTTTAAACCAGCCTGTTAAATTTGCAGTTAGAAAAAAAATGAAGTTCAGGCTTGACAAGAAGAGGGCTGGGAAGTGAGCACACAAGAACCATGGGGAGTTTGGTTATTTCGGCCCGTGTTGGAGGAGCTTGTTTCTATGCTCAAAGGTGGGGCGATTCCAGGGCCAAAGGAAGTATCCGGGGCCCTCCCCGAACCAGTGCTGTTTTGGGCAACGCTTTTATGTCAGTACCCCTGCACACGCTCTTACACATTTCCTGCTGCCTCTCCCAGGTTCGTGGGGGGCCCTGCCATCAAGGATGGCCCTGCTGGTGACTGGGGTACCCAGGCTGACTTGGCCACGGCACATGGGCCTCCTGTCTGCTGAAACACCCCAGGGAACCTGCCAGAATTCCAAGCAAGGCTGACTGATGAAACGCAGCTGAAACACGAGCTGCGTCTCCCAGGAGATCCCCTGGCTCCTTAGTGCTCAGGACCACAGGATGGCTTGACTTGATGGAGGTCCTGCCGATAGAAAAGGCCCTCCTGAGGAAGACTCGGACCCACCTCCCCGACTCCCTACTCGCCCCCAAAAGGTTTGGCCCAAACCAGAGAGCGGTCCCTAATACAGCTCATTCTATGGTCACCACAGGCGCTCCAAACACAGGCCTGCGGTATCCCTTCACTTTCCTGTGGAATTCCATCCTGAACTGGGGTAGTGATGCTTACAAGGATCTCACGAAAACAGAGATGAGCGAATTTACAGATGCAGGGCCTTCTAATGAAAGGGGTGGAAACAGTGGCTGCTTAATATGGCACTGAAAAGGCAATCAAGACAGGGAAGACAAGGACATACGCTCCAAGAGAAATAATCAGAACCTATGCACATGTGTGCTCTGCCACTGTGTCTTCTAATCATAAACCTGGCCACTGTCATAAGCAGCAGCAGGGAGAAATTCCCTCTACTTAGCAGGTCACTGATTTTGTAGCCTTTTTTTTTTTTTTTTTTTTTTTTAAAAAAACAAAAAAACCAGATAACCTTACATGTAATTTGTATTTTGATCTGACCATTTACCTTTCAATTACATGCTCGAAGTTTTTAGAATTGATTTGGAGTTGAAAACATTTCCTTTTAAACAAAACTAATTTTTTGGTATCATAGTTCAATTTTTTATATACCATTCTAAGATGGTGATATAAATTTGCTGAGAAAAATATGGTAAAAATTGTCATTGAGAACAGCTAGTTTTACTTCAAACACAGTAACACATGAAGATGCATGAGACGCATCACAAGAAAAGCACTCTGGGTAACAAGCAGCATTCTCCTTTCCTGGGCTAAATGCGAGGTCCTGTTTATCATACTTGTGTTTTATTAACTACAGCCTTCAACAGAGCAGGATCAACCTGTCGGCTATACGGAAAGTGTCTGGGTTTCACCCGTCATTGGCTGTATCATTAGAGAATGTGGGTATGGGGTTAGAGCGAACATCACACTCTCTCGGATGATGTTCCTAGAACAGCACAATAATTTTCAGCCGTGTTCTCCAATGGATGTTTACTCTTTTCTTAAAATTATATTTTAAATATGACGAAATGGTCACACGTGAGCTCCATGGTATGTATCTGCTAGAAGTGGCTGAAATAAGCTAGCTCGAGTAACTAACACAAGTATCATAAACAGTTTTATTTTTCTTGACATGTACAATACATAAACATGGCTTCTGCGTTTCATGGTAGAATGTCACCTGCATGAGAACTGAGTATATTGCACTTGATTATGTAACACGGACAGGTAACATTCCATCAGGTCTAGCAGCAGGTATCCGTTCTACCATTAAATCATCTTCTTTGGAACATGGCGGACCGAGCAGGGCGTGTCCACATTCACCACGTCGAGTCACCAACCCCTGTGCAATGTAGTGGTAGGTTGATCTGCTCACCTAGGGATGGTTTAGGCCAAGACTTTTGGGGATTGAAAAATAACAATGAGTCTACACAACGTAAGAAATCAACCTACATCCAGTGAACATTTTAAGCAGGGATCATTGAATCTGGGATCTGAGACGAATAATTATTGTCTACTTTAACAGTTTGTTTTTATACATGTTTTTGTATAAGCTCAAGGAAATGAGTTAAACATATCAGCTGCCAGTAGATAGACCAACGTGAGGAGGTGGCGGGCCTGTATCCACGTTACATTTCCTTTCACTCGGAGTGTACACTGACTTTGCTTTTCTGTGGTTATTTCTAAACAGCAGAGTTCATCTGAAATCATACAGCATTTTTAAAGTCTAAAATGCCAATACTCGCAAATACATTTGTTTTAACATAATAGAGTGGATATAGGAAGAAGCATCATTACTGTACACTACTCAAAATTTAGGTATTTAGGTAGAAAAATGCTTTGAACACCCTGGGGAAATAGGATTCATTTATAGAAGAATATTTCAGGGATTTTTTTTTTTTTTTTTTTTTTTTGCATTTTTCAAGGAGATACATTCGTACTGATTTTTGCTTCCAAATATATTTTAAGGCTGTTTGGTAAAATATATACCAGATACGAGGCTCAATTTACAGGGTTTCGTTGTTACAGGGAATTCTTAACTACTCAGCTTTAAAAAAGTAAAACTTCGAAGCTAAACATGCTTTAGTATCAGCTCTGCTCCCAGTGGTCCCATGCTCCGTGGGATGTGGCGAATGAGGCAGGGAGACACCGCAGCTCTGGAGGGCGTTCTGCCGGACAGCTGCGCCTCGAACGCCCTGCCAGCCACGGGCTGCAGAGGGGCCGGGGATGCTGTAAAGTGCAAATCAAGGTGAAGAAACAAAGTGCTACGGGTCGTCCTCGAAAGCGGTTCTGCCTGTGGCTAAGTACATGGTACTCCCTAAGCCGGGAAGGAAGACCAGGTACGGGGGTGGAAACATCTTACACTGCAGTCCTGCTTTTACTTTGAGTAATAAGGAGGACTCTGAAACTGGAACCCAGTGGAAAAATCTGATAGGCTTTTCCTTTGAAGACTGGTCTGAACTGTGAAACAAGTCGTGTTGGAACAATGGTCGTGGCAGCTGAATTTAATGATACACACGGAGAGCCTATTAGAGTCGTTCCTATTTTCGTCTGGCACCGACCACAGAGTCATGAACACTAATTTTTTTTTTTTTTTGAATTCCACAGCTGGAAATCACAATATGTGACCTCTTTTTTCCTTCAGGTCTAACACAGGCAAGGAATATATTCTTGACTTGAGCAATACTGCATAGGACAAAAGAATTCTGGAAAAATACAAATGTAAACTACATTTCTTCTTTACCATTTAAACTGAGATATACTTACCACGCACATTCATATTTCTGAAACTTTTTATAACATCACAATTGTCATTTTAAACAAGCAAACTTTTTGTGTTTTTTTTGTGATTTTTTTTTTTAAGGATACCCTGGAAAGTCAGCTGATAGAACAATTTGAGTATATATATACATACATTAAAAAAATCACATGTAGCGTAAATGGTGAAACTTAAAGAAAATACTGGGTGTCGTATTTTAAGTTACAAAGAAATAAAAAATACAAGAACTATTTCATAGAAGTAAGGACATTGTTTCCCCTTTATGCTCCCAGCCCTCTGTAAGACTCTCCTCTCTCTGCGCGTGACTTCTTTGTGGGAACACTCGGCTTATCTTTTCAATGTGTAGATGCTGTGCTGGGTATTTTAGTGGGTTCAGATTTGTCATCCCCTGGGATGCTGGAGAACTGTATGGTGGGGAGTTTGGTGGTTCGAGAGAGAACTTTCCCTCACAGTAAGCTGGACACAAGGAGCCTAATGTTTTCTCTCTGTGACAAACAGGAGCAGGAGAGCGGAGCGGGTGGACGGGCTGCCTGCGCTCAGGGAGCAAAAGCTCGGGTGTGCGAGGGGAAGGGGCCTTTCTTCCTGCACTTCAGGTTGTAGCACCTTCCACTTGGGTGTCTAATGCCTCTAGGGGGTGGTGAGATGCACCCATTTATAGTTATTTGTTATTCTTACCTCTAATTATCACACAATTTATAAAAATAGAAATAACAAAATGTAAGCTGGGTTCCAGCTCCAGAGGCATTTCTCGCCGTCCTCTGAGAACACGGAGGAGAAGTCAGGTCTCACCACGCCTGTCCCTCAGAGCCGAGTGTGAGCCAGGCCACCGGTTTAAAAAAAACAAAAACAAAGTCGTCCTCGCCACGAGCTCCGTGGACTCTGAGGCCACTGACCGCACTCCACTGTGTTCACGGTACAAGGAGCATAAGAGCAAGGGCGTGTTCAGTGGAAGAAATGAGACAGAAACCACCAGGGAGGCAACAAACTGTACAAGCGTTTTGTGAAAAAGCAGAAACGACCAAGGGGAAGGTGGCCGGCCTCCGTCCTCAGAGCCGGGTCTGGGCCTCGGGGATGTAGATCTCGATGCTGTCCGCGCGCTCAGTGGCAGAATTCTGCCGGAAGGATGCCGCTCGCTTGGCGGCCATGAGTCGTCTCCGGGCTTCCTGACGTTGTCTGTCGGGCAGGTCCAGGGATTTTTCTCTTGTGATGGGAAATTTCCCTTTGGGGGGCTTCTTTGGTATTGGAGGTGGGACCTTTCTTTCTTCCTGAAAAGCATCACAAGTCAACATTGGCAGGTGGTCGGAGGTGGGTCCTTAACAGCTCAGTGGCCCTGGGGTCTGGCCCACACCCTTCCCGACTGCAACCCCTGTGGCAGCATCCTTCATTCCCTTCCCACGTTTCCCCTGGTCCCTGACTCCCAGGCCACAGGCTTGCCTTCTGCACAGTATGTAATTTTAGAAGCTCCCTCACACTCTGAATTCAAAGCGGGCAGAGGCATTGGGGGCAGGGTTCACAAATCAGGAAATACATTCTGCAGGTTTGCACCTTGCGTCTCTGGAGTCACTGAGTTATTCTGACATTGCTGCCTGATTCCTGCACTTCCCGAAGCCCTGTGTCATCTTCTCTGAGCATCGGCCGATACCTGCGTCGCTAAGCTCGGCATTGTGAGGGTTTTGGACATCCCTATTAAACACTGCAGGGATTTCCACAGACTCTGGGATTCCAAGTGTGTTCATGAAAACCATCTTACATGGGTGGGTGTGTCGGGAAACACTGGCCGAATTCTCTTATTGGCCTCAAATCCCACTGACAGGGATGATATTTATAAAACCACTATTCACTGGCTTGCTTTGTAAAAAGATGCAAGTAAGTATTCCTGACCCTTAGCTCAGATTCTCAGATAAGTCGCGCTAAAATACGTGTATGCCTTTTTAGAAAGATAAATCTCACAATTATGCAACAAATGCAAAGGGTAATGCTTGCACTTGCCCCTGCAAAAGGTCTGCGTCCACAACTGTGCCATTCACATCGTTCCTAAAGACAGTGGGACCTGCCCCGTCTCCCCTTCTGGACGGAGCCATGACAGGGACTCTGTAACCAGCTGTTTCCTTCCCAGGAAAGGGCGCATGGCAGAAGGCGTCAGAACCACTTTCCTAAGTCGGTATCTAATTTTGGGGGAGAAAAGCACGAAAACTCCACTCGTGTCTTTTTCTCTTCAGCCTCTGAAACATCCCACAGGGAGGGAGCCCGGAGGTGCCTGGAGATCGGGGAGACAGGCAGTAGTGTGAGTGCGGAGGAGGCCTGTGGCACGCAGGCTGCTTTGGTGTCTGGAACTTTGTTCCCTCGGCTTATTTTACACGACCTAGGCCAGAAGCAATGACTCTTACCTGACTTCTAGGCATCCATCTAAAACACCGGGGCGATGGATTCACTGAAACCTTCAGCTACTTTAACAAGTAATTCCTGGTTTCAGCACATGATAACTGTCCTCATAGTTCAGGGGACGCCAAGAGGAGAGGAAAGAAGAGGGTCCCTTTCCTCCTTTGGTGTCCCCTGAACTGTGAGCCTGTGAGGCGTACACATCAGTATTTACTGTGGGGTTCCCCGTTCAAAGGCTTCTAGGCCTGCGGGTGTGGCTCTGTGCGAGTATCCAGCAGACGCCGTGCAGGGCCCACCCCAGGGAATTTTAAGATGCCATGTTCAGGAGGGGCAGGGCCGCCTCTTCAGGCATGGAGCCTCTGCTCGCTTTCTGGACTGGTGTGCTCTGCCCTCAGCGAGAAACCATTTCCTTTTTTTCTTTTTTTGAGATGGAGTTTCACTTTGTCGCCCAGGCTGAGTGCAGTGGCGCAATCTCGGCTCACTGCAAGCTCAGCCTCCCGGGTTCCCGCCATTCTCCTGCCTTGGCCTCCCGAGTAGCTGGGACTACAGGCGCCGCCACCACACCTGGCTAGTTTTTTTTTGTATTTTTAGTAGAGACGGGGTTTCACCGTGTTAGCCGGGATGGTCTCCATCTCCTGACCTCATGATCTGCCTGCCTCAGCCTCCCAAAGTGCTGGGATTACAGGCGTGAGCCACCATGCCCTGCTTACTTTTTGTATTTTTAGTAGAGATGGGGTTTCACCATGTGAGCCAGGATGGTCTCCATCTCCTTACCTTGTGATTCACCCAGCCTCCCAAAGACATTTCCATTTTGAGAATCATACTCTATGTGCAGCTTGGGCAGATGGGCTCACATTCACTCTCAGTGACCAAAGAATGGAAACTAGATGGAACCATTGCATGCACCTGGGCTAACTTCAGTACGTTCCATTTAAACAGCCTTCTTACTCAAGAACATCACTGATCATTTCCTTCACCTCAGATCCAAACTTACTTGGACCTGCCTAGTCCCACGTGTGGCTTTTGTGGGCCTGTCCCACGTGTGGCTCATGTGCATCTGTCCCATGTGTGGCTTACACAGACCCTGTGCGCTCCCACCCTGCTCCCCTGTCATTTGGGATAAGAGGGAATCTGGATGGATGGCATCTGGCCTGGAACTCCTCTAGTGGCCAGGGCACCTTCTGGGAGGAGCTGATGATGAGGACGATCAGCCTTGGCTCTCGTTCTAATAACCCAGGTGTGCATCCTTGCTGGATACCAAATACCACTTCCCCCAAAGGATGCTGACTTGATTTCCTTTATCATTTTAATTGATAACATTTGTCTAGAAAAATCCAATTATGGTTCCTCAGGACGTCTCTAAAACGTGTGAGGAAATCACTGTCTGCTGCTGACTCAGAACGATCTACTAGTTCTTCTGATGACAGCATCATGGAAGAAGTGAAATGCCAGGGTTCAGATTTAATGGGAAATTTCAGCCTATTTTAAGGGCTGAGGCTGATGGATCTACAGGAAGATTAATTCATCAAACTGTTCGATAAGGTATGAAATGTTGCCTTGCCTATCGTGGCTGTACTAGAAGGTATATTGACTAGGAGATAGTCCATAACCAGGCCTAAAACTTCCCCTGTGGGAAACCAGCTTCATATTTACACGATCAGAACAAGTTTGATGAATATAATTCAGAGGTGAGACGCCTGTCTGGAATGAGGCTGCAGATTTGCTTGTCATCTTGGCTAGTGTCTCTCTGAAAGGCTTATATAGAAGAGACAGAGCAGGGAAGGCCCTATGATTTACTACCCATGCCCAAGGCTTCAATTCCGCCCCATTTTGGGCACATGCCGCACATATACATAGAGGGCAACGTGCTCCTGTGTTGCCAGCAAAAGACTGAGAACCCCATTGTCATGCTGTACCTGCAGCAGGTCGTTACTGCAGTGGGAAAGGGGGTTTGCTGGGAGCTGGCCCTGCACAGACGCCCTTACCTTTCTTTCTGGGGACTCCATCATCTTCCAGTCATTGAGCCGAAGCTGCTGCAGCTCATCGAACTTCATGCTGACGTCCTCAATGGAGAGCTGCAGCATGTCCCAGTAGCCGGCCAGGTCCTGTGACGTCGGCCTCGGCATGGCGCTGGGGTCCTGGGGACACACACAGGGTGTTCAGAGCCAGGAGAGTCTCCCACGGGCGCAGGGCTGGGAAGGCTGCTCCTCCCCACGCGCGCCGTTCAAGAGGTGGATTAGGGAGAAGCCTGGCTAATTCCACCCTGAGGCAAATATCTGGGAAGGCCTGCCGTGCTTCCATGACAGTTTAGCACAAGTATTTGCTGATGGCTTAAAAGCACGTAGCACAGCCATTCATTGTCCCACGTTGAAAATGCTGGGGATGGGGCAGATGGGAGAGTTTCTAAATGCTTCACAGCTCAAAAGCAGTAGGACCCTGTGTTTTTGGTCACCTGTGGATGATTCGGAAGGGACAGGGCTCCGTGAGCCTGCTGTGGTATTGGCCTGGTGGTGGTGGTGGGGAACCAGCTTGGAGCCCGTTCTATACCTGCTTGTTCTCTGACGGCTCTTAGCTCTCGTTCTTACGGGATGACACTTACAAATGTAACGTGCCAAGGAACAGGACGCTGTCACCAGCCGGCGCCCACACTTAGGAGGCACAGGCGATGCTGCTGGGCTGCAGCCCTGGCCAAGTGGGACCCAGAGATGTGCTTGGTTTCTCTGCACAGTGCCTGATAGATACATGATTTCCACCAGCTGCCTACATTTATGTATTTATGTATTTATTTTTGAGACAGGGTGTTGCTCTGTTGCCCAGGCTGGAGCGCAGGTGTGATCATGGCTCACTGCAGCCTTGACCTCCTGGGCTCAAGAGATCCTGCCTGCTCAGCCTCCCAAAGAGCTGGGACCACAGGCATAGGCCACGACACCCAGCTAATTTATTTAATTTTGTAGCAATGGGGTCTGGCTATGTTGCCCAGGGTGGTCTAGAACTCCTGACCCCAGGTGATCCGCCCGCCTCAGCCTCCCAAAGTGCTGGGATGCAGGCATGAGCCACCGCGCCTGGCTTGCTCCCTACATTGAAATCCGAATGACTTTTCCAGGCATGGTTCCCTTGATTTAGTGGGGGTTCAGCAGAGTCAGAGGAGTTTCTGGTGGGTCGACATTCAGCTGGATTTGCTTCCGGTTTCAGCAGTGCACACTCAGCACGCTCAGTGAAGAGCACGCTGAACGGACAGCTCTGCGATTCCTCATCCAGAGCCAGGACCTGGGGTCCCCAGCTGCCCTCTGCTCGGCTGAGCCTGTTCTTCTCTGCAGCCACACGAGGGCAGCCTTGGCCGCTCAGAGCCCCACCAGGCCATTGAGGCGTCCCCCCAGGAGCATGGGGAGGGCGGCCCTGGCCGCCAGCCGGGAGCCCGAACTCAGCCTCTGTGGGTGGGGACAACCAAAGTGCCTGGCAAGGAGGCCACGTTCTGCACCGAAGTCAGTCGAGGGACGCCAGGAGCTGCAGCCTCAGGGCAGGCCGGGCTGGGTGAGCAGCAGCAGGGAGGCTGCTCAGGGGCTGTAGGGGTGGTGCCTGCCTGGCTTCCAGAAGTCTTCGCCAACCTAACAATGTCCCCTTTCTGGAGGGCTGGGCATGGCTGTGCCCCCTCTTTCTGGAGGGCTGGGCATGGCTGTGCCTGATGGTGTGGGGGGAAGCGGAGCGGCTTCTCCTCCCTCGCCCACAGCTAGGTGGTCCTGGTCGCATCTCCCGGGGGACGCAGGAGGAACATGGCCGGCCACTGTGGCGGAGGCTGCCCCGGTCTGAGAGCAGGCATCGCCTTCCCATGCCCCTCTCCTCCTCTCCTCGGCAACAACACGCCCGTCCTTCGGGCTCACCCACACCACACACTGGGGCTGGACGGGCACAGCCTGGCATGGTTGTGCCATGCCATTCCCTTTACACCAGCAAAGTCATGCGGGACCTCGTTCCTGTGAAATTGCCATTGTTTTAAATTCACACAGCCCTGTGGCTCTGGCATCTGGTCCATTGGATAGGAACTTTGGTGCCCCATGTGGCCTGGGCAGCTCTCTGTGCGCTGGCACCTGCTCAGGCGCACACACGTCTGGGGTTGGATGGAGTTAAAATTCAGAGGCAGGCTCAGTGGGTCTGAATGAGGCTGAGTTTGTAACAACCTTTCTGGGGATGCCAAACTGCTGGTCCCACAAGCACAGCAATCAGGCTGCACGCTTTGAGGGAAAGTTCTTTCCGGTATTATGTGCCTTCTGGTTGCATCACAAGCCACCCGTACAACCTGACCCTGAGAGGCTCCCCTCCCTGTGGTCCATCCTGAGAGGCTCCGCTCCCTGTGGTCCGTCCTCAATCTCAGGGTGGGGTTCTGACATTTTCTAGGGTCTTAGTTACCCACTTGACTTAAAGCTTAGTTACCCACCAACAACTTCCAGCAGACAGTGGTGCTACTTTGTACTGTGGACCATTTGGCTTTGATGAGCAAAGCATGTCTTACCATGTCAGCACTCCTCTCATGCCAGGCCTGTCTCAGGCACCACCCCCTCCCCGCACCACTCTTCCCCAGCAAACGTGTCACAGTGTTTTTGTACTAATCCTGAATAGAAGTCGAAAGAAAAGGATGTAGCCAAGCCAGCGATTTCAAAACTCAAAAGGCATAACAAATATTAGAATGAACAATTTTAAGCCAAATATTAGCTATTTCTGGCAGAGCAGAAAGGAACATGTAGCAAGCCTGAATAGGCACCTTGGGCTGTGTGTGGGAAGCTTTGGACGAGCGTTCCTAAAGACAGCGCCTGCCTAGGCTCGCCTGAGTCTGCATAATATTACACAGAGTTCATCAGTGGTCCGAATGAATTCCTTTAAAGGTAACAATTAAATAGATACTACGGAGGAGGCAAGGACGTTCACAGGTGACACGACAGCTCAGTGTTTACACAGTTACGAGCTGCTTTCAAGGCGCTCCAAACCTTTCTGTTTCCCCCTTTTAAATGGTGATCATAACTTTCTCCGAGTGATGTGTTGATAACTCTTTAAATTTGCTGTGAACTTCAATGGGGTTGACTGGAAAGTGTTAGAGAAGGCACACTTTTTAAAGATCCTAATGAAAAGACATGAGATGGCAACTCTGGCTTGGTTGTGCATCCTTTGATATGTAAGAATATTATGACGTCTCCTTGCATGTGAAAAAGCCAGAGAAAACATAATCAAAACCCCGGGCACCATTGCTATGCGAGGCCTAGAGGAGACCTATTTGCATTTGACTGAAAATGTTTGGTCTGAAAAAAAATGGATGTATATGTTATAAAACAACCTATTAAGTAGCATAAATATTATTTAGCTATTTCTCAAAATAGTGAATACTTTAGTCAGCTAAGGAAAAGTATATGTGTATGTGTGTAGGCACATATATAGTATATATAAAATATGTTAACATATATATGTAAACTTACATATATAGTGTATATAAAGTGTATATGTATGTGTATAGGCAAATATATATATAAAATATATTACCAAGTAAATTTACACATGTTTTATGTATACTATATATTTGTCTACGCACATACTATGTGTATTTTATACATACTATATATTTGTATATATAAAATATATAGTTAATATGTTATATATTTGTTATGTGTTAATGTTTAACAGGTATATATAAGGATACATAAGTAAACCTTCATATACATGTTAATATTTATGTTTATATATCAGTACACCTATATATGTTTATATAGGTATATAAACATATAGATGCATGCGATTATAATGTATAAATCTAATATATATGAGATGTATATATGAGCTTTTCTGCTCTGCCAGAAATAGCAAATACATATATATTAACATGTGTATATATATTTATATATAAGCACATATAAGCATATATTACCATGTATATATCTAAGTATATGTAAATATATATGTGGTTTTTCTTTCTCTTTGTCAGGAATAACCAAGTTTAACATCAACTGTATTAATGCATCTAGTTCATGGTGTATTCGTTTCACTACCGACTATAAAATACAAAGGATAAATTATTTGCAAAATATCTTCTTAATCTCTTCATTGTAATTGTTTACATTTTTATGTAAAATGTTTTTATTTCCAGGTGTTTTTATTTCCAGGCACCTCAGATCATTTTCTTCATTTGTGACATTAGCCATAATATAAATTTCCGTTGTTTCTCCTCTTCTAAGATGCTCTGGTGGGACACCCAGTTGCAAAGACACAGCGTTGCCCCGTGCTGCTGTAGCCCCCTCTTCCTGCCCCCACTCCCTCTTGCAGCCTCCCTGCCTCGGTACCACGTTTAAACCAGGGCCGTATATGCCTCCCTGCCTCGGTACCACGTTTAAACCAGGGCCGTATCAGCCTCCCTGCCTCGGTACCGTGTTTAAACCAGGGCCGTATCAGCCTCCCTGCCTCGGTACCGTGTTTAAACCAGGGCCATATCAGCCTCCCTGCCTTGGTACTACGTTTAAACCAGGGCCATATATGCCTCCCTGCCTCGGTACCACGTTTAAACCAGGGCCGTATCAGCCTCCCTGCCTTGGTACTACGTTTAAACCAGGGCCATATATGCCTCCCTGCCTCGGTACCGTGTTTAAACCAGGGCCGTATATGCCTCCCTGCCTCGGTACCCGTGTTTAAACCGGGGCCCTATCAGCCTCCCTGCCTCGGTACCACGTTTAAACCAGGGCCGTATATGCCTCCCTGCCTCGGTACCACGTTTAAACCGGGGCCGTATCAGCCTCCCTGCCTCGGTACCACATTTAAACCAGGACCGTATCAGCCTCCCTGCCTCGGTATCATGTTTAAACCAGGGCCATATATGCCTCCCTGCCTCGGTACTATGTTTAAACCAGGGCCATATATGCCTCCCTGCCTCGGTATCATGTTTAAACCAGGGCCGTGTTGTCTCTGTCCCTAGGGCGGGAAGTCTCTTCTATGTAATGCATGTGATATTCTGCATACTGATAGGAACTCTGACAAGGAAGAAAACAGTGAGGATCTAGGGAATGACGCCCATTAACTTGGTTACAGGGAACAGGGGTTCCCTGAGGATCCACTTACCATATTCTGTTGGCAAAGCCAATAAAACTGCTGGAATTTCTGGGACATGAGAAGCTGGGCGCTCCCAACGGCACTCCTGATTTTCCCGAGAACTGTTTAAAACAAAAAACAACAGCTTCAAAACTGGGTCGATTAAACAAAAGCAGAAACATCACACCAAGGGAGCTGGTCCCGCTGGAGAGGAAACTCTGAGGACTTCATCGTGCCGAGTGCATTCGCCCGTGAGTCAGGCCTCCGCCTGCTCCGTCCCCAGCTCACGAAGGAAATCCAGAGATGACCAGATGTCACCGCGGGGACATTCTCCTTAGGTATTGGGAGAAACTTAGTTTAAAAGGCGGCCTATACCTCAGGGAGTTTTCCTTATTTTGGCATCGAGATTATGTCAGTGCTGCTGTTTGGATGAGCTGGAAGACACAAGAACACGTGTGAGTAAAAGCAACCTTGAGTTCTTCCTGTTTTTATGGACTCCGTGACGTGTTAGTGAACTCTGTTAGGTGTGAATTCTTTCATTTTTAGAAAAAAACACATCCATATGTGTTCTCTCATTGGATTTGATTAAATAATTTCTAGTGGACTGTGGGCCGCTATCTCCTGGCGGTGCTGTGAGGTGTGTGTTATGTAGGAAGAGGCTGTGGACAGAGGCCGCACAGTAAGGTCGTAGCAGCTAAGACGTGGCTCCTCTCCTGGAGATGGCAAAAGGGTCTCGAGTTTCTGAATATGCTCACAGTTACTAAACTCACCAATCCACATACCCAGTAAACGTGTAATGCTCACGCTACACTTCTGAAGTGCTGAGTCAGCAGACCACAGTTTAGTGAGGTAGGAAGAATTAATCTACAAATGGTTCCTAATTGCAATGACTTTATTTGGTTAATCAAATAGTAATTTTTTATTTTTTATTTTTTTGAGACAGGGTCTTGCTTTGTCACTCAGGCTGGAGTGCAGTGGTGTGACCTTGACTCACTGCAACCTCCGCCTCCCAGGTTCAAGCAATTCTCCGGCCTCAGCCTCCCCAGTAGCTGGGATTATAGGTGCGCACCACCACGCCTGGCTACTTTTGTATTTTTAGTATAGACAGGGTTTCTCAATGTTGGTCAGGCTGGTCTTGAACTCCCGACCTCAAGTGATCTGCCCATCTCAGCCTCCCAAAGTGCTGGGATTACAGGCATGAGCCATTGTGCCCAGCCATAAAATTTTTAAAAAGAATATACTGTATGTGTGTGTGTTTATTTTTATTTATTTATTTATTTTGAGACGGAGTCTCGCTCTGTCACCTAGGCTGCAGTGCAGCGGCGTGATCTTGGCTCATTGCAGCCTTCACCTCCTGAATTCAAGTGATTCTCCTGCCTCAGCCTCCGGAGTAGCTGGGATTACAGGCACTTGCCACCAATCCCGGCTAATTTTTGTATTTTTAGTACAGAGTTTCACCATGTTGGCCAGGCAGGTCTTGAACTCCTGACCTCCAGTGATCAGCCTGCCTTGGCCTCCCAAAGTGCTAGGATTACAGGCATGAGCCACCGCACCTGGCTCGTATGTGTGTGTGTTTTAGAGACAGGGTCTTGCTCTGCTACCCAGGCTGGAGTGCAGTGGCAGGTAGCTCACTACACCCTCCAATTCCTGAGCTCAAGCCACCCTTCCATCCTGGCCGCTGAAAGTGCCAGGATTACAGGCGTGAACTACCATGACTGGCCATAATATAATTCTATCAGTGGAAATAATTTAACCAAGAAAAATAGGTGCAGCTACTTTTGCGTTTAGACTAGTCAAAAAAAATACTCTGTTCAAGGAGTCTGTCTCCAAGCCTTCCCAGCTTCCTCATTTTCCTCCTCCCCTGTGTTCACACCCACTCTTGTGTCTGCTGTCAGCCTGGTCCCCACTTTGTAAATAATAGCTTTGGTAGATCCTAGCTCACCATGATCCTCAAAACCACACAGGAATCCACTGGAACCCATTTCTTACCAGTGCACCCCGGGCCCATGGATCTCTGCTAGGTTTTATTTACTGGAGCAACAATTCAACGTCATTCCATAGAGCGTGCCCAGTATACGTATGTGGCTTTTCTGTACCTAGGTCAGCACTTGGGGCCAGGCTGCCCACCAGGCAGGGGGCAGATGATCTAAGCATCTCCTCGCCTCTCAGTTCACACCAGGTCTCCCCGTCATGGCCTTCAGCATGGGCGCTTCAAGGTGGGGCCGTCTTTCCTGAGCTTGCTCAGGAGGCATCTTCCGCTTCTTCTGGCCAAGCCGATTCTTCCACCTGCTCTTTTTATTCTCCCTGGAGATTCTCTGCAGAGCACAAATCACTAACCTACACGACACACCCTAAAACTGAAAGTGCTGCTGGTTTAACTAGCCCAACCCATTCTTCTGCTTTCACTGGAAGGAAAAGGGGGCATTTATCCTGGAGATTTGCCCCCTTGAATGCAGGGGCGGGAGATCCATCCCCACTTACGTCTGCGGCTTTACGTACTTTGCGAGGGAATACTGATGTGCTCGAGGTTTTGCCTGGAGACGTGCAGGTGTCTGGAGCTCAGGGGACTCTGCAGACCCACCTGTGCCTCGCCTGGGGATCTTGTGCCAGGCATGGCCTGACTCATGGGGTCTGGGTGGGCCAGAGAGTCCGTTTCTTTCGAGCGTTTAGGAGATGCCCCCACTGGCTCCCAGGGCACACCTGACTGTGGAAGCCTAGACAGCATTTCCAGAAGTCGAAACCGAGGTCCAGAGAAGTGAACCCAATCCCCGCGGAGGTTCTTCCACAACAGCTCTTTCCCCAAACATTCCTTAACAGTCAGTCCCAGAGACAGTTACTGGTGAGATTTGTTCCATACGATCCAGAAACTGGTATCACAGACCCTGGCATCCTGCCGCCCAAGCTAGGGCGCTGCAGTGTCTCCTCCTTAGCCCAACTTTAGGGGAGAAGAACCACATGTCATGGGCACAAAGGGCCTTAATGTTCATGTAATAAAATGCTATGAGCCAGGCGAAAATGACGTTGCAGAGATCACTTTGACTTGAGAGGGCTTATGACACGCTGTGACCCGGGAGTCGACCACACAGCAGGGTGTGCGCTGCGCCCCTCGTTTTTTAGAACAGGAAGGTCTGGTATTCTGTGTCACATGTTTTGTCCTGGGTGGGATCATGGACTTAAAAACATCCTTTTCTGTCTTGTCTTATTTTTCTAAAATGAAGATTGTTTTGCTCCCCACAGTTTTATTATGAAGCTTTTCACACATGCAGAAAATGGGGAGGAAAAGTGGAACCCACAGCTCCCTCCCCGTTCTGTGGAGACGGCTGTTAGTGTTGTCCTGTGGTATCTCTTCCTGAGCCCTTTACCTGCGACCACCTTGTAGAGCCAGGGCCACTGTCACCCCCGCGAAGCTGACGATAGTTCCTGAATATCATCTAATTCTCCATTGCTTCTAGGGTATGAAAAAGATGAAGAAAGCATAACTTTAATAAAAGCAAATAACTCGGATAACACTTTGGCATCATTTCAGTCTTGAAAAGAAGAAAAGAATGGAAGGTTGTCTGTCGGGCATCTTAACACCGGGGCCTCGTGCTGCTCACAAATCCACTTCCAGACAGGCTGCTCTTCCATGGAGCTGATTTGCCAGCCAGCCTGGGAACAGAGAAGGGAGGGGAGGACTGGAGAAGGAAGGCTGGAGCCCCTGCCCATGTGGCATAGGATGGAGCTGGCAGGGCTCTGAGTTGGGGTGAGGGGAGTGGAGGGGCCGCTGCGGTCGAGATGCAGCTGGAGGCGTTGGGGCTTGAGCGGTTTCTTTTTTTTTTTTTTCTTTTTTTTTTGAGACGGAGTCTCGCTCTGTGGCCCAGGCTGGAGTGAGTGGCCGGATCTCAGCTCACTGCAAGCTCCGCCTCCCGGGTTCCCGCCATTCTCCTGCCTCAGCCTCCCGAGTAGCTGGGACTACAGGCGCCCTTGAGCGGTTTCTTGAAAGGGGTGATGGTGAAAGCCCCTCACCCTTCCTCTGCGTGCCGATGCCCCCAAAATGAACGTGTTCTGCGGCCTTGGTCTCTTGGTCGCTGATGAAGGGAGGAATCATCTTTGCTTTTGAAATGTTGAATTTCTATTTCTTTTGTATTCTAAAACCTGGGTAATTAATGAAGATATTTAAAGGAACTATTTTAAGCAAGTGGTTGCTGCAGAAATATATAGAAGTGGATGAATAGATGAATTTATTTTGCCAACTCTATTCTTCCTCAAACTGTAATTAAAGTCTATCAGTTTTTTAAAATTTGAAGTTTAATCCCCAATTTTCACATTTCTCTTAAAAAGGAATTCAACTCAACTGTTAATACAAAGTACTTCAATTTATACTCTTTAACACAACATGAATATATGGGCAATATCTTGGTATTGATTTAATGTAGTGGAGTTATTATAAAGGGAATAAATTGAATATTGCTGGAGAGAATGAATGTCAAAGAGTGTAGCTAATGACATGCCTGCTAATGGCAGGAGAATTTTGCTGTTCAGTGAATGAGAATGATCCTATCTGATACCTATAATGTAAATAGCTTCCTATAATTGCAAAGAAGTTGAAGTGAAAATTCAATTTATTCTCTTCCAGTATACGTCTCTAATTTTGCCATAGTTTAGACACTTGCAGGAGCTACACTAAGGACTAATTCTCATCCAAATGCAAATTCACAGAGAACCTGCTAGAACCCTTGCCTTTGATGTACAGAGAAATTTGATTAACATACTTGGCTCTTTTATTTTTTCTATAATTCCAATTCTATCTAAATTTGGTATGAAGTAACATAATTTACACTATTCTGGTGTTCTAATATTTGAGATGGATTTTTATAAAATTTGCAGAGTCTGAAATGATCATTTGAGTATTTGTAACCTCTCTGATCCCCTGAGATTCCCTTGTGACTAATTTTGTAGTGGGGTCTGCCTAAGTTACAGCTCCCAGAAATCTCCTTTGAAGACGATCCTCATCATTTTCATGTTTTTGAGCACATCTATTCTGTGTGTTTTTAATGGATTTATCACAGTTGTATATATTCCTGGGGGCATGTGTGATATTTGGACACATGTCTACAATGTACTATGATCAAATCAGGGTGATGAGGACGTGCATCACCTCAAACATTTATCTGTGTGTGTTGGGAACACTGCCATTCTTTTAGCTAGTTTGAAATACACAATACATTATCAACCATGTTTTCTTACTGTACTATTGTATACCAGAACTTATTTCTTCCACCTAACTGTATTTTTGTACCCATTAGTATGAACCAACTTCTCTTCCTCCTCCCTCCTGTTCCCTTCCCAGCCTCGGGGAATCTACTAGAGTAGACTGGAGAACCATCCACCTTCATGAGCTCTGCTGTTTTTTTTTTTTTTTGTCTTTCGGATAATAGCCATTCTAGCTGGGATGAGGTGATATCTCACTGTGGTTTTGATTTGCATTTTCCTGATGGTTAGCGGTGTCGAATCTTTTATCACATACCTGTTGGCCCCTTGTATGTCTTCTTTTGAGAAATGCCTATTCAGGTCTTTTGCCCATTTTTGAATTGTGTGTGTGTGTGTTTTTCTGTTGTTTGAGCTCCCTTATATATTCTGGTTCTTAGTCCCTTGTCAGATGTGCAGTTTGCCGACATTTTCTCCCATTCCGTGAGTTGTCTTTTCACTTTGCTGACTGTTTCCTTCTCCTGTGCCGACAAGCATCCATGTCTTTTTATGGTCTGATTTCCCCATGGCCATTTAGTTGGGTTATGTGGTGACATCTTCACAAGTGCTTAGCAGAGGCCTGGTCAGTGGGTTGATTCTCTTAGTCGGATCCGCATAATGGACACAGTCCATGACCTGCATCTCCCAGGAGGTCTGGAAGCAGTGGACGTTCCATTAAGCTGTGTGATACATTGACCCCTAAGGCTGGTAGCTGCCAATATGTGCACAGGCATCAGAACATCATCAGTATTTCTGATTCCTCCATCTTCTCTGTTGGTCTGAGACCACCTGGGTCAACCATGGACACAGGCACAGTTTCTCTGTGGCCATGTCCTCCTCATCCCCTGCACGGAGCATGTGTTCTACTCGTTCTCAGAGTTCCTCTGGGCTCTTTGTCATCTGCTGACCTCTATGTGAGTGCCGACTGCTCGGGTGCTTCTCCCCATCCAGACCATTGTGTCTCAGATGGAAGATGGCCCAGGAGATACAACGCCACACATCTGACCCCAGCTCTTGTGTTAATATGACTTGTGGTCATTCTGGCTGTAAAAGGAGACCTTAGTGAGCAAATCCCTATGCGCCTCCCAGCATTAGTGTTTGCCTGGAATGTGGCATCTGACCTGGTGAACACGTAGATTATTTATTACTTCAGGAGGAGTTGTTCGGTGCAAGGAGGTTTCTGATACCATTTGAAAGATCCTGTGTGTACATGTGCTCCCTTGGTGAGTTCTTGATGAGAGTTGCATCTCAATGGAATTATTCAATAAAGTCTTAGCTTGGGAAGGATTCCTTTTGTTTTAGAAAATGTGCAAAGTTTTGATTTTTCCTTTATGTATTTACCCATTTGGTTTAACATAATTAATACAGAAATCTTAAAACATTAGTAATGAGTTACAATGTCTTGAAAGTACTTTTATTAACAAGAGGAGGCCTGCATTAATGTGGCTTCATGCAGACCAGCATTTCTTTGGGTTCACAATAGTTTTATTAACCATAGAAGATTGAATGAATCTAGATTCATTCAATCAGTTCAGGGAACTGTGTTATGAAATTATATTTTGGGCAAAAATTACTTCATATAATGGAAATTTCAATATTCAGAGATCAGAGTTTGTCTCATAAGCCATTTAATTTAATCTTTATTTTAAAAAGTGCCATAACGAATAACCCTGTATCTGCTCCTAAAATTAGGACTGGAAATTAAGGTTATCATCTTACCTTTTAAACATTTAGGGAATTATCTGAGCTTGATTAATATTGTGCTAGTTTTATGGACAAAGTACATAGATGAGAGGCATAACAAGTGTTTTGACATCTTTGTCCGCAAAAAGATGAAGGTATCTGGGCAATTTAAGAAAAGAAATTAAGAAAATCACAAAAAGTATCAAGTTCATTCATTCTCTGTTCCTTGTGTTCAAAGTTTACAGCAATGCAGTTACATTTTCTGATTAAAAATTAGTTGGGCATAGGGGCGCTCAGCTGTAATCCCAGTTACTCAGGAGGCTGAAGCAGGAGAATTGCTTGAACCCAGGAGGCGGAGGTTGCAGTGAGCTGAGATCGCGTCACTGCACTCCAGCCTGGGCGACGGAGTGAGACTTCGTCTTAAAAAAAAAAAAAATTAGTGGCGCAAAGACAAGCACAATCAGGATCATTTCAGTGGATGTCTATAGAATGCGAAGTGTATAAGCTACTTCCAGCCTCCGAAACTGAGGATGGCCGGGTGATTCTCTGGGATTCTAGATGTTCTGCTTTTATAAACGTGTGAGCAGGAGTGTGGCATCCTGTTCGCTAAGACGGCCCATCCTCCTGCTTCCCTTTCTTCCTCCCCATTCCTGTTTGCACAGCACTCTGTGCCAGGCGATGTGTGAGGTACTATCTGTGGATGATAAATGTTAAACGTGACCACTGCATTGAAGGAGATTAAAATCTCAAATGACGGCAGAGGGTGGAGCTTTAGGGAAGTTTCATCCTTTGAGAAACACCTGTCCCCCAGGGCATGGGGCATGGCCCCGACAGAGAGGGCTCTGAGAGGTCAGATAGCACAGACCCTCCCCGCAAGCAGGGTGAAGGGCAGCGCTGACGTGAAGATCTTCCTCCAGAGGAAGGAGACAAAGGGGCCTCTGCTCCCCAGTTCTCTGCCTGTGTGGACTCTTGAATCTCCTTTTCTATTATCCCCATCCACCTCCTTGGCCAAATCCAACCGAGCGTCAAGGCCCAGCACGGTGCCACCTTCTCCGGGAAGCCTTCTCAGAATCTTCCCAGGTGAAAGTGTTGCTGAGACCCCTGAGTTTTTAAGGTACTTTATCTGCACCTCTCTTATGACACTAAACAGTTTCCACTTCCTGTAAATAGTTTTTCCCTGGTCTGTCTGCTCCCACTGTCAGGTGACTGGTTAGGTCCTTTGCCACGTCTTACTCATTGTTGCATCGTTTTTGTCCATCAGAGAGTGGCTTGCTCCATCATAAGAAATCAGTAAATATCTGTTGAATGCAGACATCACTGAGCTGAGAGAGTCCAGAGGAGGATCCTGGAGGCTCCAAAAGGTAAAAAACAAAACAAAAAAACCTCACAACAAAACCAAACATGTGTTTAGGGAAATACAATTTGGAGGCAGCAAAAATTAACTTTCCACCCTACCTTATTGAAGAAAAATAGTTTTTCAGATGCCTAATAATAAGGTAAGTGAAATTTAAACACTAGGGATCCTTGCTGGGCGTGGTTGGTTCATACCTGCAATCCCAGCACTTTGTAAGGCCAAGGTGGGCAGATCACTTGAGGCCAGGAGTTCAAGACCATCCTGGCCAACATGGTGAAACTCTCTCTCTACTAAACATACAAAATTAGCCAGGTATGGTGGCACGTGCCTGTAATCCCAGCTACTTGGGAGGCTGAGGCAGGAGAATCACTTGAACTCGGGAGGCAGAGGTTGTAGTAAGCCAAGATCATGCCATTGCACTCCAGCCTGGGAGAAAGACCAAGACTCCCTTTCAAAAAAAAAAAAAAATTATTACTATATATCCTAAGATTTTGGAATCTTACTATTGATCTGGGTCCTTATATGTCATCAAATTCAATTTTGCATGTAGTACTTTTATGGCATAATGTATAGAATTTTCTGGAATGCCTCTAGTGACAGAAAACCAGGACTTACTGTGACAGGGCCTCAGCACTAAAGCCCTTTAATTGTAAGGACTTTCATTCTTGGTTTGAGAAATAATTTGCCTCCTTACAGCTCCCGCCACTTATTTTCCAGTGGCTAATGCGGGAGAACTTTGGCCTCTGTCTTCGTGGCTGAGGGACTCTGTGGGCCACATGTGGGTCACAGTGGTGGAGGGTCAGGCTGGGACACAACCTTGTCTGAAACAGCAGGAGAAAGCAGGGGAGGGAGGCACATCCAGCATGGAAGCAGGCAGTGGAGGGGGTGCTTCCTGTAAGGGAACATCTTGACACCTTCGGACCACGGGTTAGAAAGGCAGAGCCTTCAATGTCAGAGGGTTCTGACTCCCAGTCCCGAGTCATTGCTGCTATTCTGTGATTTGGGGCAAGATCTTAATCTCTCGGAGCCCCAGTTTACCTGTAGAATGCTGGCACTACTACCCGCCTAGTCCGTCGGGATGAGCATCAGTGAGGTCTGCAGTGCATTCAGCATAGGACCTGACCTATCATATGTGTTCAGGGAGAACTGGTCTAGATTTTGTTCCTTTATTTTTTTGAGACAGGGTCTTGTTCTGGAGTGGTGGCGGGATCTTGGCCACTGCAACCTCCACTTTTGGGGCTCAGGCAATCAATCCTCCCACCTTAGCCTCCTGAGTAGCTGAGACGACAGGCATGTGCCACCACACCAGGCTACTTTTAAAAATGTTATTTTTTTGGTAGAGACAAGGTTTCACTGTGTTGTCCAGGCTGGTCTAAAACTCCTAGGCTCAAGCAATCCTCCTGCCTCAGCCTCCCAAAGTGCTGGGATTATAGGTGTGAGCCACTGTGCCCAGCTATGGATTCCAATTTTTTTTTTTTTTTTTTTTAAACGGAGTCCCGCTCTGTCACCCAGGCTGGAGTGCAGTGGTAGGATCTCGGCTCACTGCAAGCTCTGCCTCCTGGGTTCACGCCATTCTCCTGCCTCAGCCTCCCGAGTAGCCGGGACTACAGGTGCCTCCATGCCTGGCTAACCTTTTGTATTTTTAGTAGAGACGGGGTTTCACCGTGTTAGCCAGGATGGTTTTGATCTCCTGACCTCGTGATCTGTCCGCCTCGGCCTCCCAAAGTGCTGGGATTACAGGCGTGAGCCCCTGCACCCAGCCGATTCTATTTTTTTTAAAGGTATCTTTTCAAAAATGATAATCCTTGAAGAAACTAAATTGAAAGTACACACTAAACATGGAAAATGACAGGGAATATAGTCTGTGTTATAAACACAGTAATGGCTGATGTCTCAATGTCTTACCCCTTCCAAAGAAGACCAGAACTTTCTGAATGTGTCCTGAATGGGATAAACTCAAATGATAATAAGACACAATTTTATAGGCATTTTATGGGCTAAGCCCTGGTGAACATGACCTCTTTGTAAATTTTTTCCTCTCTCCTCCTCAAAAGTGTTCTTTTGAGGAACCACATGCTGTAGAAAACACACCTTGATTGAGTGACACGCAGGTCTCACCACCTGCTCTCATCCTGGAGGAAGGTACCCCAGCCCGACGCTGCCCCTGTCAGCACGCACCAAACCAGAGCTGGCACTTTAACTCGAATTTGGCATCAACTTAGGCAATACAGTTTTTCTGTGTTGTATCTTTGTGCTAAAGATTATAAACCCCTTTTATAATTAAGACAGTTTTGCCAAGTTGAGGCATATACCAACAAGGGGGAAGATGCTGCAGAAAATGAGTGATTTTTAGATGTTAAAATCGTGAGCAGTCACTCTGTTAAATGTACCCTAACCATGAGAAATGCAAACGCCATGTGAACGATCGGAACACGGCTACGCTGACTTGTGCCAGCCTCGTGCCAGCCTCGTGCCAGCCTCGTGCAGCCGTGGGTGCTGCGGGGATTGTGGGGACTGCGGGGACTGTGGGTCACGTGGAAGGCTTTCCCACAGCAACATCTCCTCCCCAACACTCAGTGTCCAACGTCACCTCCTGTAAAGGATACGTGGAATTTGATGATTAAGAGACAAATGTGGAAGAACAGGATTAGTCAATTAAAGGCAATCTCTTTCTTTCTTCCTAGGTTCAGACCTTAAGTTATAACAATAAAAAATCAGCACGCCAATGATGTTCTCAGACTGCTGAGGCTCCAAGGCCGTTGTTCTCTGTGAGTCCCGGTCAATGTAGTTTCATTGTTGTACTTCTATTTCTAGGATTAGTGAATGCCCTGTTAACACAGCCATCTAGAAATGTAATGTCAGGGACAAATTCCCAAGGATCTCAGCTATCCTTCTGAAGTTCAGAATTTATAGTGATCATGTCAATGTACAAATAAATTCGAAGAAAAAGAAAAATACTTTAGAAAGAACAATAATTTGTCAAGACATTCAGAAATAGCTTTGTGAAACTGTACTGTGTTCAGCATAAGCACTAGTTGTAGGTACTGTGCAATTATGTAATTGATCTATAAACAAAGACAGGTGGTATTAGCTTAGAAGTCAAATACAGCAATTTATAATGGGAGCTGCTTCTGAACTTTTTTTTTTTTTTTTTGAGACAGTGTCTCACTCTGTTGCCCACGCTGGAATGCAACGGCACGATCTTGGCTCACTGCAACTTTCACCTCCCAGGTTCAAGTGATTCTCCTGCCTCAGCCTCCCAAGTAGCTGGGATTACAGGTACCCACCACCACACTTGGCTAATTTGTATTTTTAGTAGAGATGGGGTTTTACCATGTTGGCTAGGCTAGTCTCAAATTCCTGACCTCAGGTAATTCGCCCACCTCAGCCTCCCAAAGTGCTGGGATTACAGATGTGAGCCACCATGCCTGGTCTGAACCGTCTTGATGGTAGGTTTCTCTAGGCAAATGGGAGGAACGTGAAGAATAAGGGGCTGTCCCCTTCCACGTGGAGAGGCAGAGGCACAGCTGAGCCCCAAAGGGGCTGGGACAGATCTGCCTGGTGACACCTGGTTGAGGAACGACATGGCCTTCCCGTCCCACCCAGGTGAGGAGACCTTTGGGTACGTCATCACATCGTTAACTAACTTAATCTTTTACTTACCTTCAACTTTTCTTTGGCATAATGCCAAGGCATTTTCTTGTAGAGCATGAGCTGGTAACAATACTAGAAAATAACACGAATGCTCCCAGTGAAGTTTTTGCCAAAATCCAAGAGAACTGCTAAGTGGAATACGAGATCACCTGTGCTCCCAAGAAAACTGTCAGCATAGCTGATCTTCTATTCAACTTACCTGACAAACAGAACACACACTTTTCCATCGATATCTTAGTGACTGCTTCTCTTTTCATGTAATTTATATCTTTTCTTAGAATTGAGGGGGATATACTAGAAAGCACGTTTATTTTCATTCACTTGAATACCAAAGGAAGGAACTTTTCTCCATTAATGCTGTGATGTGCATGTTTGCATTACTGAGAAATGGTGTCTAAGAGGCCCCAGGGAAGCCTGAGCTCTTACTTTCCTCCGAGAGATCGTTCTCCTCCGCCTCTCGCTCCATCTCTTTGCACCAGCCTTCCATCCTCTTCGTCTCCGTGTGCAGCAGCTTCAAAAACCACGACCCATCCCTGCGGCATGGAGACATCCTCCCAGTCTCTACTGTGTCGATGGCGGGCTCCAGCCACGGGTCTGGAGGGGGCAGGGTGGAGGTGTCCACTTGGGTCCGATAGTCTTCTCGATAGCTGAAGAGCCCCTGGGTCCGTACAGTTCTCACCGCGCCATACTGGGTGGGGGTGCTGGGCTCGGAGTGCCGCTGGAAGGATGAGCCAAACTGGAGGCCTTTGTCCTCCATGGTGATGTGGCCTGGGAACCCCTCCAGCTCCAGGTCAGCTTGGACGGCAGCCGTGACGCTGTTAGAACGTTTAAAACGCCCGTGTCTGCAAAAGGAGGGAAGGAAGAGAGATGGTAGCCTTTCTGAGAGGACTTTGTGCAACAGAATCCTACATGTAGCTTGTCAGGAGCGCACCTGAGCGCAGCAACATGGCAGCTCAAGGGTAGGTGGTGGTTTGTCTGTGAAATATGCTGGTGTTTTGTCTATGGAAGAACATTTGGTTTTGCAAATCATTAAACTTTAACATCTGCCTAAGTCTCAGGCCCTAAAAAATGCCCACTTGGGATTTAAGTTTATTGAATGATACAATGAGAGTTAACGTGTTTCATGAAACCGCTATTAGCAAACAGCTACCTCCCTTTCAGAAATATGCTACGAGCTCATACAGCCGAGGTCGTGGGTTCTTTTATGTAAACAACAGCCACATCATACTGAGTTTTAGTGGCTTCGAAATTGTGTTTCAGGGCCTGAGCCACTTCTGTCTGAATAACTTAATATGTCCCCATTAACCCCTATATGCAAAATAATGACTCCAAATTCTGACTTTGGTGTTTGAAAAACATTTTCACTGTCTGTATTTTAACGTCATCCTTTTCCACGTAGCTGATCACTGAAACAGTTGGCAGGAAGGGGCTTTTAGTTGGAGACCAGCATGCTGGGTGAGAACGCTGTGAGCGTGTGTGTGCATGTGTGTGCCCTGTATCTCCATGTTTGGGATATGTGTATATATGTGCATCTGTAGTGTGTGCCTGTGTGGTGTGTGTCTCTGTGTCTACATAGCCCCAGCTACTGCAGCCATCCCCGTGGCTCTGCAGGCTGAACCCACAGAAGCATACAGCTGGTTAGGAACGTTGGTTAGTAACGTTGGTTAGTAACGCTGGTTAGTAACGTTGCCCTTTGTGGGAGGGACACTGAGCCACAGAGCAGGATGGAAGGCAGCCTGCCCGGCTCCCAGGTGCAGAAGATGGCCAGGTTCTAGGAGGTCTACTCGGAAACTGGGGAAGCCATGAGCTGGGGTCGGAATCTGTTTGTAATAAAAAATGTCCATAGGGTGGGTGCTAAAATGCTCCCTGATGAGGGAGGCCACCCAACACTGTCCCTGTCAGATGCTGGCTGAGCCCTCACAATGTAATATTCTCATCAAAATTTGTTTTTATTTAAAATAGCATGTATTGTCTATTTCATAAAAACTAAAATGATCATCCTGCCTCGTTGCAAAAATAACACTAATGGATATCACTTTATGTTTCCAGGTAGTATTTTTTGAAGTGAAACAACTTCACGTTATACGAAGGTCTTGAATGTGCTTTGGTGTCTATCATTTCACGTTTAACATGACAAGGTGTGAAGCCTGCATTGGTGTCACCCTCAGCCTGTCCTTCTTTTTTTTTTTTGAGGTGGAGTCTCGCTCTGTCCCCCAGGCTGGAGTGAGTGGTGCCATCTCAGCTCACTGCAAGCTCCGCCTCCCGGGTTCACGCCATTCTCCTGCCTCCGCCTCCCGAGTAGCTGGGACTACAGGCGCCGCCACCACACCCGGCTAATTTTTTGTATTTTTAGTATAGATGGGGTTTCACCGTGTTTGCCAGGATGGTCTCGATCTCCTCACCTCATGATCTGCCCACCTCAGCCTCCCAAAGTGCTAGGATCACAGGCGTGAGCCACCGCGCCCAGCCTCAGCCCGTCCTTCTTTCCTTTGGATCAAGGACTCTGACTTTCAGGCCGTCAGCTGCTCTGCTTTCAGAGGTGACAAATTACTTTGGAAAGAATTACTCCCTTGCCTCTTGCAAAAACAAGGCATAGGCAGGTGTTAACTCATACTTGGGGGCTATCAATGGAAAAGGATAAACGTGTGGCCCTGTTTCCATAAGCACACGCATGACTGAGGGCCAGCAGGATCTAGGAGCTTCCATCAGGCGTTTGACAAAGAGTTCTCCCTCGGGGGTGACCGCGTGTCAGAAGGGGCTGAGTTACCGCTTCTCATCTTCCACTTGCACCCCGACGGAGTGGTATTCCCGCAGACCGCGGCTCTCCGTGTCAGAATCTGTGGCCGTTTCCACCTAATTCAACAGAGAACATCTTATTTTAGAACTGAAACACGGGGCCTGGGCAAGGGACTATTTTGTTGTTGTTGCTGATTTGCTGTAATTAATTACGCATTTGTTTAATTAATGCAGAGATACACTTGACCCAGTAGAATCACAGAGAGGGAAATGCATTCACTTCGGAGTAATTACATCGCTCCTGCATCTCATCACATTTCACATAACTACCTGAACTCAGTGCTGCACTTTGGTCTTTTAAATGTATGCAAATAAAACTGCTTAGTTCAGCTCAGGCAAAAAATAGGTTTTGTTGAACTGCATTAGTACAGGACTTAAAAGCTCTTATCACGCCCTACGGTGATGAAAGTACAGCATGAACCAAACATAGCTAATGGCAACAAATAAGCAATTTAATAGAATTATACTGATGGCTGCAGCCACATACAGAGAGACACAGAAAGGAGTTTAAGCATTGATCAGAAACAGAGGCAAACTCTCCACCTTGACCTCCATAGAGCTGTCTCACATCTGCTAAGAGGATGGCCAGCAGGGTGATGTCAGATCAGAAGAGAAATCGTATATTCCACAGAGAATTCTTACTGTGGCTGTATTTGCCAAAAAGTCCCCACAAACCCACCAAACGTTTCAATGATCATCAACTATGTAAAGTTATCCCACAAGGGAATTCTAGTACAGTACAGTTTCTTAAAAACAAAAAACCCCTAAGTCTCAGTAGGAAAACTCTGAAACCAAACGTTAGTTAAGCCGTTGATATGATTCCAGGCACTGAGTCATTCCTCCTTCCAGAAAAATATTACCTATTGTAGCAAAAGGGTTTTTGATCCCTCTCTGAAATGTCATAGCTAAGTTATAAAACATCTCTCTTTTCTTAAACATATTACTGATCACTACAAGGAAAAGGTGCAAAGCATTAAATAATTATGACCGTGTTCTCTGGGAGTCAAGAGAGAGGAGCTGCACGTTGACATTTGAGTTGCTGTTTGTGACTGTCCTAAGGTTAAGCCTGTGTCAACAAGGACTGGCTCAGATTTGTGGCTAAGAGAAGTAATCATGGAAACAGAGAAGACTTACTTGGTGCGTACCCTGTCCCAGGCACTATGCTGAGGTTCCAGCGTTACCACGTGTAATCCACACAATAACCCCAAGCATGTTTCCAGCCCCAGGAGAGAGTTGGGGGATCAGAGGAGGGGGGTGACTTGCTCAGGAGTGCTCAGCTGGTTGGGGGCAGGGCCAGGGCTCTTGCCCAGATCTCTCTGACCCCAGAGCCGTGTGCGGCATGGAAGAAAGCATATGAGAAAACCCTGGAGCTCTTGGCCGGCCACGGAGCCAGGGGAATGGACAGAGATGTCCACTTTCATTGGGTGTAATTCTGAAGACAGGTGCAGAATCCGTCCCTAGATTGGGATGCGTGTTCTGATAGCTGGGTGAGACGGGCTACAGGAGGAAGAATGTTCTTGAGTGAAGATCCTGGCCTTCCTGTCAGAATTGACCATTCCCCTTTCTAGTTTTAAGTGGGTCACAGCTTTATTAAACCTTACCTTGCTTGACATAAACATTATTAGTGTTATTTTACACAAAAGGATTGTAATACAAGGAATAGATTTAAAATTCCATGTCTGTACCTATGGAGCTGCCTCGTGTTTTACCTGCAAAGGATCCCATTTGAGGAATACAACCTAGTGCATTTCATGAGCCTTCAGTGGAGGGAAATTTGGTTGTTTCTAGTTTTCTGCCATTATAAATGATGCTGCTACCAATACATGTCTGTACCTGTGTGTGTGTGAAAACTTCTGTGAACGTATCCACCGGATGGGAGGTCTGGGTCCGAGGCATTTGCACTTTTTAATTTTGGTAGATATTGTCAAATCTGATATGAGTGAAATAAATTCCAATGGATACTTTTAAAGTTTTTATCATAAAAATGTGGAGAATATTTGTCTCACTTATTCTATTTCTAGGAATCCAGCCTAAACAAAGGATCTTAACTTCTGACCAACGTGTGAGGAGTTCATTGCAGCATTATTTATAAGGTAGCACCTGGGGAGGATGAGGGGGATGCAGTGGGATAGGAATGTGCAGTAAGCCATGATTTACTCGTGACATGGAATACCACACAGCCGTGAAAACGATGGAGCTGGGCATGGTGGCTCATGCCTGTAATCCCAGTGCTTTGGGAGGCTGTGGCAAGAGGCTCACTTGAGCCTAGGAGTTTGAGACCAGCCTAGGCAACATGGCAAGACCCCATCTCTACAAAAAACAAAACAAAAATTAGCTGAGTGGCAGCACCTGTGGGACAAGCTACTCCAGAGGCTGAGGCAGGAGGATCACTGGAGCCCAGGACGTTGAGGCTACAGTTAGCTGTGACTGCACCACTGAACTCCATTCTGGGCAACAGAGTGAGACCCTGTCTCTAAAAAATAAAGATGGTTATAAAGATAACCTCAGGAATGTTTACAATACAGACTTTAAAGGACACAGATTAACAGGTGCCATGGACAACAGAATTACCAGGTGCATGCACACACGTAGAAACACCCATACTCACAGGCAAGTACGTGTACCATGGAAGAGACGAAAAACACACAAAAAAGTAGAAGCTTTTCCTTCCTTTCTCTGTCTCCAAATTTCCTCTAATATATTTTTGTTATTTTTATAGTGAATTTGAAAAATACAGCTTTTGGAACTGGTCAGATTCTGCTACTTGCTGGCCATGCAACTCTTAGGAAAGTCTTTTAAATTTTGTTGAATCTTTGGTTCCTTGTCTCAAAGAGGGGACACCCAATGCCTCAGTTAACTGATGTAAAACTCTCAGCATGAGGCCTGACTCAAGTAGGTTCATCCACAGCAAGTGCGAATTCCCTGTTCTCTCATCCCAGCTTTAAGGATGGTCAGGTGAATAGTGGTATGCATATTACATTAAAATTACATTAAAGGTGCACGCATATGATTAACCGTGCAGATTTTATCGTGGCTGTCTCATGAAATCTTTCTAAGGAAAATGAAGTTCAGCATTGCTGGAAGGTAAAGTCTGAGGGAGACATGGTAAAATCATACTTGGCCAGGAGGAGTTAAGTATCAATTTCAGAAATCCTGGGCATAGAGAGGCTTCCTGTGAGACAGAAAAGCAAATCTGGGACAAAGAAAATAATTTTGTACAGTGGAAAGGCAATTCAAGAGTCTTTTCCAAAGGAAATGCTGGCTACAAGTAGGTTTAAAAAGTTTTGAGGCCAGGCACACGGGTTCACACCTGTCACCTTGGTGTTCTGCAAGGCTGAGGGGGAGGATCACCGGAGCCCAGGAGTTTGAGGCTGGAGTGACCTACGATTACACCACTGTACTCCAGCCTGGGCAACACAGCAAGCCCTCGTCTCTTACAGTTTTGAAAAATACATGGGTGCAAGAAAAAAGATGAATGAGCGAAATCAGTGTCCCGCCTCCTATGCAGTCCCAGGCTAGCAGCAGCGTCAAAGCCAACCAGCCGCTTCTGAGCCAGCTTCTGCAGGGACGCTGAAAAAATGACTGTGGGCAGGGCTGGCAGCAGGAACCGCCCACTGGTAATATTGGGCCAGGGTGCCAACCTGTAATCTCTACTCTCCCGACAAGCTCATTTTCTGCTCTTCCTTCCAAACCTCACACACAGCAGAGCAGGTGCCCTGGATTTGATGCAAACTCCTCTTTCCCTCTGAGACGTGCTCTGCCTCCAAGAGTTAGGGGTGAGTGGCCAGCCCCGCCTGTGAGGCTTTGAGCTCCAGGGCAGCCGTGAGGAAAAGCAGCTGACTGTGTGTCTGGAGAATCGGACAGACACCAGTCAGAGTCTTTTCCAGGTTGCCTCTGCCCTCTCACAACCTGGTGAGATCACAGAATAGAAACTGATCTCATTGGCCAGGCATGATGGCTCACGCCTGTAATCCCAGCACTTTGGGAGGCCGAGACAGGTGGATCAGCTGAGGTCAGGAGTTCGAGACCAGCCTAGCTAACATAGTGAAACCCTATCTCTACTAAAAATACAAAAATTAGCCAGGCGTGGTGGCACATGCCTGTAATCCCAGCTACTTGGGAGGCTGAGGCAGGAGAATCACTTGAACTTAGGAGGCGGAGGCTGCAGTGAGGCGAGATCAGGCCACAGCACTCCAGCCTGGGCAACAGAGTAAGACTCCATCTCAAAAAAAAAAATAAAAAAATAAAAAAACAACAAAACTGATCTCATTTCTAAAGGTGGGGCTCGTAAGGCACCAGGGACAGAAGGATCCTGACTGTTAGACCAGGCCTCCACCTCACCTAACTGCAGTATCTGGGAGCTGTAAACATTTCCCACAGAGTTCCCCAAACACACACATGCACACAGAAGAAAATGGAAAACTTAGCAGGAGAGACAAACCGCAAAGGATAAAAACGAAAGTGAAAACACAAATGGTCCAATTGGAAGAAAAGCAAGGTCAGGCCAGATAGGGTCAGAGGACCTCTCCGAGGTGGCTCAGCCATGCCCACAAGCTCTCCTCCTTATCCTAGGCCTGGCCTATGAGTGCCAAGACTGGGGCCCATTCTCTCCTACGGGCATCTGGCCTGCAAATTTGGAGCTCTGATGAGACCTGTGTGTCCTGCTGTAAGGGCCAGACTCACGCGGCCATGTCCAGACATCTGAGGAACAGGGGACTTGCCACTGGCTTCTGCTCTAAGCTGGGCAGTGGGGGAGGATGGGGGCCATAGGAGGTGTGAGCTGAGGACCCTCACTCACTGGGGATCATGTTAGACACAGCCCAGTAATTATAATGAGAATCCTGAATTCAAACCCTGGTAGTAAAAGGTCATGCAATGCACTGTGAACAAGGCAGCTGCCTTGTGGGACAGGACCCCCTGGGACGGGATCCCCCTGGAGCTGTCTTTCTGCGAGCCAGCGGGCCACAGAGGGCGTGAGCTCCACAGAAGATGTGTTCAGTAGCATGGACACTGGTCATCTGTAGGAATGACACTTGCAGAACACAGATTCTCCTGCTATCTGCACTCAGACAAAACTGTGCCCAGAGTTTCCTGGAAGCCAGTCCCGTTGGATGCTGGTTGAACACAGGCTAGCCAGCTTTGTCTATGAGCTCAGAACAGTGTGACACCTGCCCTGTGTCCCAGAACAGGAACAGAACCAGGGCAGGCTCCTGAGGGCACAGAATCCTTCTGGGATTTTCTCCTCTTTGAGAAGCAGAGCAGAGAGGAATGGAGTGGAGTGCAGGCTCCAGAGTCTCACCCACTGGCTTCACTCATAGTCTTGGCCGTGAGCCCTTAGGCAAGTCCGTGACCCCCCTGAGCCTCAGTTTTCCCATCCATAGGCTGGGCACAGTAACAACCAGCACACAGGGTTATTATGAGGATTAAATCGTGCCTTGGTGCCTGGTGGGGACGTGGCCACCTGTCCACAGCCTGCTCACTCCTGTCTCAGCCTGTCACCTCCTGCCCTGGCAAGGTTGCTGTCTGCAGCTCCCCTCCTGAGGCCTCCCAGGCACCCACAGGAACCTGTCTTTCATCCACTCGATTCCTTCTTTTCCTCCCCTTTACTCCTGCAGTAGTTTCAATTCTTTGGCTGTTTTCCTTATCCTGACACTGAAGCTGCTCCAACTACATTTTCTCCATAGCTTTTCAATTCGCTTCCTTTGGATAACTGTGAGGTCACCAGCTCACAGGATGCACAGAAAACACACAGGATGTTCTACGTTTGTTTTTTTTTTTTTACTGCCTTGAAAGGTGACTTTGTTATCCACCTTCTTTCCTGTCTTTGCATCCATCCTCACCCAGCACACACCCAGCGACCCATCCGTCCACTCGCTCACCCAACATTTACTGAGCACTCCCTATGTGCCAGGCACAGTGCTGGGTGCAGGGTGGCAAGAAGCTGGGGGTGCAGTCCCTCTCACGGGACATGGTGTGTGGGGCTGGGGTCCAGAGAGGTCCCCAGGAGGGGGTAAAGGCACAGGCTGAGCTTTGCAGGGGAAGCTGGGGGGATGAGGAGAAGCCTGTACTCAGCAGAGGCTGCCGTGCCAGGGGTGGGAGCTGGGAGTGGCAGAGGGCTGACCACTGAGGGGTGTGGGATCCTGGCTGTGGGCGGGGCAGGAAGCGGCGGCATTGTGCCCAGTGTGCTGACTTAACTGTATGAGTTTCCAAATTTATGCCTCACTCATTTCAGATAAAGTCGGTACTGCACGTGCTTAGAAGTGGGCGCTGCCTCGGTCATGGCTGGGTGGACATCCTGGAGGGCACCTGTGGGAGGCAGCTGAGGAGAAAAGAGAGAGGGTGGGAGTATCTGGCAGTGGGAAATCACCTGGCTAATTTGGGGACCTCTCCAGTCTCTACTGCAGACACGACCCTGGAGACGGAGACAGGCGAGGGAACCCTGGCTTTCCTGCTTACGGGTGCCCGGGCCCAGCGAGGCCCAGGGCTGCAGGCAGGTTATGGACCCTGGTGAGCCCCTTGTCCTCATCTAAGAGGGGATGGATGGGGGCACCCAGCACAGTGCCTGGCATATAGAATCAGGACAGAGGCGACAAGAGCAGTCGCATAAACATCCAAAAAGGGAGAGAAAATGAAAGTCATGCGGACGCGGCTTTGGAGCACATTTCGGTACTTACATCTGACCTTGGGTATGGCTGATGCTCTGGGAATTCAGAATCCTAAACAAAACAATGAAGCCACATGTGGAGACCCGGTTCGGAGGCCCTGGACCAGCGGGCGGCTCCCCTGCTCTCTCCGCCCACATGCCTAGCTACCAGCGCCGCACGGCCCGGCTCTCACGCACGCTCCACTCACCCTCCTCCCTGGGCCGCCCCAGCGGCAATCAAGAATCTGATTGTTAAAGCTCCGAGGAACGCAGGCTGAGTGCAGGGGTGAAAGGAAGCAGGAGGTGGGCCGTGCTGGCAGAGGACTTGACATCCAGCCCTGCTCAACCACCTCTCCCAGATCCCGGAGGGAAGGGCTACCTGACCCAGATCACAGGACAATCTCCCGGCCTCCCTGGGTGCACAGCACTGCACCTAGAACAGACTTGCAGAGGGAGGTGCCCTGTGGGCGGGAGCTGGCCAGAGCTCTCCATTCGCGGGGAAAGGAACCGTCTGCCACGCCTGTATCATGGGTGGACATCTGGAGGCCCAGATGGACCGTGGGTCACCGTGGGTCAACCATCTGTGGTCTGAAACCACGGATGCAGCATCTGTGACCCCAGCTGAGGGGACTGCCTGTACCTGAAATTGCTGTGAGTACGCCCAGGTTCTGTATGGACGAGGGCCTACCTTTCCTTTTACCTCTTCATTCCCAACACCTTTTGGTTCCCCCACTCAACTCTTTGGCCACAATACTGAGAAGCTTTTTGAAAAATCAGACTTCAACAGAAACCCTCCCTTTTAAGCATCAAAATAGCGTTATCTCCATACTCTCTAGGCAGCCTTTGGCCCTTGGAAAATGCGCGGCCCGGAGTGTATTTTCAGGGTGACAGGGGACAGGGAGCTGGAACCCCTGGCTTTCCTTCAGCCCTGGACCGGGGTCCGCGTCACCTCAGGGGTCTCCCGCCTACTTGCTGCGCTGGCAGGTCTGCAACGCAAACGCACAGCCCTGCTCTCAGGTTCCACAGCCCTGCTGGGGTTAGGGTCAGTGCTAAGGACCCAGGGCCACTGGCTGGCTTCTGGCTTATTCTATGCTATTGGCAGGACTGAGTAGAGCGAGGCCCTGACAGGCGGCCACGAGCAGCTACCTGAATCCCGATGGAGGAGCAGCGGCTCTTGAGGAGTTCCTCTGCCTTGGACACCAGGATGGCCTTGTCGCTGGTCCTCGCGGAGCTGCTCTGGCTCTCAGGCATGTGGCGCTGGGCCGCGGCCGTCTCCAGGGCGAGGTTCATGGCCTTGTTGCTGTCCAGGCTGTCCGTGGAGTTGTAGAGACCACGGCTGTCCTGGGGCCACGGGGACATCCTCTGTGCGCGGCTGTCCTGGTAGGCATCCTGGGTGGATTCGGTGCTGCTCTGCGCCGTCACCGAGATCAGAGGCTTGGAGGTGGTCCGAGGGGGCACTGGTGGGGGGGTTTTCTTGTAATTTGTATATGAGACGGCTGTAAGAAAAGAAAGTCCCAAGTCAACAAGCGTGTTCTCCCCCATCAACCTCTGGTCTACCGTTTCACCACGCCCACGCCCTGTGATTGACAGAGCAAGTCTGTTCCTGGACGTCTAGCCTAAGACAATAGCATGAAATGTGGGGAAAGTGAGGCAGCAAACATGAATATACTTGTAAAAGTGCAGGATTATAAAAATACCAACAAATCCAGCAGCAGAGACACAGCTAAGCAAGGTGTGTCCCCGCAGGACAGCACACAGGTGTGGCATCATTTCTACGCAGGTCACGTCATCATGGAAAACGCTCATTCTATCACGTTAGGTTCAGAAGAGAGATGGAGTCTTGCTCTGTTGCCCAGGCTGGAGTGCAGTGGCGCGATCTCGGCTCACTGCAGCCTCCGTCTCCTGTGTTCAAATGATTCTCCTGCCTCAGCCTCCCAAGTAGCTGGGATTACAGGCCTCCCCCCCCCACCACACCTGGATAATTTTTGTATTTTTAATACAGATGGGGTTTCACCATGTTGGCCAGTCTGGTCTCAAACTCCTGACCTCAGGACCTCAGATGATCCACCCGCCTCGGTCTCCCAAAGTGCTGGGATTACAGGTGTGAGCCACCACACCCAGCCCAAAGTGGATACATTTTTAAAAACCTTGCATTGGAAAGCGAATCTGAAGGCTAGAAAACTGAGGAAGGATGATCAGATGTTATCAAACCAGTCGGGTGCTGAGCTTCTCTTTTACCAGAGAAACATTCAAAATCCTGTCTTTTTTTTGTTTCCTTTTGTTCCTGACTTTTCCCCCTAATGTCAATCCATGCCTTAAGGAAAATGATTGAAAACTGACAATATTCAAGGCACTATTTAGGAGATTCAGAAAGTTCCCAAGACTTCTCCATCCCAAAGGCCAATAGTGCCGGGGAGAGACCTGGGTTAGAAAATCATTTTGTCTCTCTGGGTGGGACGCGTTGGGTTACCCCACCTTCATCTCACCTCGGCAGGGATGAGGTCCGTTTAAACACTTGTTTCTCATGACGCCTTTCCTGACAGTGTTTCATAGTGTTGATTTATCAAGGGTGTTAAGTGCGACATGGACACATGATCAGAGAGACGGCGGGTGGAGGTATGAAGAGGGCTCATCGATAAAGGGGTTTCCACGTGACAGCCCTGGAGAGCAGGTGGCTGTTTTCATGTTAACCCATTTGTCATGGGACATTTACAGAAAACAGAGTCTTTATCATTAATGACATGGCTTCAGATTGTATGGCTCTAGCCGAAGGCAGGCCGGGTGTCTGCTGTGCGCCAGAGCGAGACTGCGGACGGGGGCTCTCAGTGACCTCTCCAGTGGCAAAGCTGGCTCTGCTTTGGTTCTCTTAAGCAGAAATACTGATTCCGAAGAAGTTTTGAGTCCCAGCAACAGGGGTAGTAACAATCAAAAGCAACAGAGACGCAGGAATACAGATTAAAATGTGACATCTGCCTTAGCATAAATATATTTTTCTTTGGCAAGTTTGAGGTGAGTAAAAGGTGACACTAAACACCCCAGACTGGTTGAGGTGAGTAAAAGGTAACACTAAACACCCCGGATTGGTTGAGGTGAGTAAAAGATGACACTAAACACCCCGGATTGGTTCCCGGATTGGTTGAGGTGAGTAGAAGGTGACACTAAACACCCCGGATTGGCTGAGGTGAGTACAAGGTGACCCTAAACACCCCGGATTGGTTGAGGTGAGTACAAGGTGACCCTAAACACCCCGGATTGGCTGAGGTGAGTAGAAGGTGACACTAAACACTCCGGATTGGTTGAGGTGAGAAGGCGACACTAAACACCCCGGATTGGTTGAGGTGAGTAGAAGGTGACACTAAACACCCCGGATTGGTTGAGGTGAGTAGAAGGTGACACTAAACACCCCAGATTGGTTGGATTTTCCCAGCGAGGTTCACCTCAGCAGGGAACGATGGCACGTATCAAACGTCATAACCATGTCACTACACGTCACAGGGAAACGCAACAGGGAGGAAAGTAATCAGTTAGTGACCTTCCCAGAAAACGTAAGCAAATGCATGCAAATTCATCCCCACCTTGGCTCATTATGTGTTTCATAGTTATTCTCAAAGGTCTCCTGTCACCAGTGTTCAAAATCACAGACCTTACTAAGTGTATTTAAGTCAAATTTAAAGAGTCTGAAAAATTTCACAAAACAACTAAACCTTCCTTCCTGTGTGGAATATCTTGTAAATTAAAAAAACTCATGGGGCAGGTTATGACTTATCTCCATATCACAGGAAAATCGCATACCACATCTTCTCACTTTATAAGGTGTTTGCTACAGGCTGATGAAATGATTTTTTAAACTGATTTCTTTGTAAAAATGTAGTTGCATGCCACACTTTTAAAACAAACAGATTAAGAAGGAGCAGTTCACCTCCAGCATATAGAAAGAAGAATTTACTACACTCCACCTGGGAGGGCACACAGTGATTTTTCCTGGATGACTAAAGGGATTATGCGTTTCTAAATGTGTGTGCACATGCCTGCCAGGCTGTTCTCAGAACCACTAAAACGAAAACGCGGTTTGAAGCAATTAGCTGTGCTGTAGTGGTGCAGAGATGATCACTGACTGACTTTCGTTAAGTTATAGTTAGAACTTTGTGGAAGAGGATTGTTTTTCACCGAATCAGCAAGGTTCCAGTGTCAAAGTCATTATTTAGCCTACTGTATTCCCGGAATCCACATTTTAGGATGTAAATCCAAGTATTTTAAACAAAATTATTGCTTAAAACAACTGCTCACTGGTACTGAGTCTGTAACATATCATCCATTTCGCGGTGAAACCCCACGCGGACGTTTGACGACGGCATTCAGTTCAACCTGCGTGTCCATACAGTTGCTGTCACCACATAGGCTTTCCGGAGACCATTGATAAGGAGGCTGAAGACCCTGGGCTTTCTGCCACGTTGGGCACGGATGTAAAGTCCCTGGCAAGCTTCGCTGGTGGATATAATATTGTAAGATTCGCTGATTTCAGGAGGCGTTTATCTAGAGCCTAAGAGCCTGGCCCCAGTGAGGTCCATAGTCACACTGGAAAGGCAGCCCTGAGAACCGAGGGTGCAGCATCAGAGACTGGGGATGCCCAGAGAGAGACTCGGGTTGAAGGAAGCTTCCTGGGGGTGAACCTGGCCGTGCCTTGAGGTGGATGGAGCTGCTCCTGGGAAGCGGGAGTGGGACAGGCCAGTGGACGTGGCCTGTGCCTCGATGCACCAGTGCCACCACGGGAAGGAGGCAGACGTGGCCTGTGTTGTAGATGCATCGATGCCACCTCAGGGGGCCAGGGGACATGGTCTGTCCTGCAGACGCAGCAGTGCTGCCCCGGGAAGGGCCAGTGGGCATGGCCTGTCCTGCAGACGCACCAGTGCTGCCACGGGAAGGGCTAGTGGGCACGGCCTGTCCTGCAGACGCACCAGTGCTGCCATGGGAAGGGCCAGTGGGCATGGCCTGTCCTGCAGAAATGCTGATGCTGCCGCATCCGCACCCACAGCCTCAGCTCTAGAAAGGCAGCCCTGGTGGAGGAGGGTTTGATATCAATGGGTCAGTTGTCATCAACAAAACCACTATTCTCTGGCATAAAGATGCTGCAAACTTGACTTGGATTTCCCCAGTAGTCTGCAGGCTCCTCTGGGGCTGAACCGCTGGGCACGTAAGTGTTCTGGGGATACAGCCTGATATCTTCTCTTCTTTACAAGTGTCGTGAAATTTTCCTCAAACTATTTACCTTCTGGCAGAACAGCAAGTGACCGTTCTGCCGTTCTCTCTTCCTCTAAATAAAACACGTGCTGTGATGCTTGAACTCTTGTTTTGCTCTGTTTTCCTTTGGTGATTTAATATCTTGAGATGATTTTTACTACTCCCTGAAGCTGAGTTTCACTTACAGGATCCACAGACTCACAGGCAAGTCACAGCTGTCAGACCAAACCTCCCCTGTTAGTCGAAGTTAACCATTTTGCTCAGGGCCCTCTCCCTGGCCTGTCAGTCAAAGTTAACCATTTCGCTCAGGGCCCTTTCCCTGCCCTGTTAGTGGAAGTCAACCATTTCGCTCAGGGCCCAAGGGAAAGGGGGCTTCTCGGTCCTTTCCTGCAAAATCTTTGGACAGGGAAATCTCACACACTTCCTTCTGGTTCTATTAAACTCAATCTTTCTTGCTTCAGACATGAAATGATGTCATCGTGTGATCTTGGAGAAACTGTCTTCCCTTGGTCTGAGGGTGCTCTGTGGTGTACAGCGTCTCACGAAGTGGAGATAAGCATCCAGAGAAGCTGGCAGAGACGGGTGCACAGTAAGGGCACTCTCACCACCGGATCCCTGAACAGCACTGGCCGTCTCCACCATCAAAGAAGAGAATAAAATGCCAGAAGCACCTGCAAACTTGCCACCACCCCTTCATTTCTTCAGTATGAGAAAGAAAAGTCACCTTGGAGTGTGCATGTGCATGTACACACACACACACACCCCACACTCATGCATGTGTACACACAGGCACACACACAGCCCCACACTCACACGTGTACACACACACAAACACACCCCACACTCATGCATGTGTACACACAGGCACACACACTGCCCCACACTCACACATGTGTACACACACACACCACGTGCACACACTCAGACATGCACACACACGCACGTGTGCACAGACCGCTCACAAACACACTCATACACATGTACACTCACACTTGCACACACATACCCCTTATGTGCACACACCCAAGCTGTCACACACACACGCACTCATATGCACATACATGCACACACGTGCACACACACCACCCTCTCATGCACACACGCATGCACACATGCTCGCACAGTCATACACACTCATACACAGCCACAGTTCGCTGAGCATCCGCTCTGTGCCAGGCACTCTGCGGAGCACGTTCTATTTTGCAGTTCATTAAGCTTTGTCACAACCTTGTGGGGTAGGCGGTCTTGGCATTTCCGTATCTTGGAAGAGAAGATGGAAGTGAATGGGCTTAAACCTCCTCCTGCCATCAGCCCACAAGAAAAATGGTAGAACTGGGATTCAGATGCCTCTCCAGCTGTTGGTCATGAGTCTAGTTTTCTTTCTGTGGCCATTCACATAGCAGAACCTTATTTCTCATGGCCTGATCTAGTATTTTCTCATTTAAGACACGGGTCCAAGAGTGCACATTGGAATCCTTGCCCACTGCAAAATTCAATGAAAGAGGCACTTATTTCAGCAAGAGTTATGGCGGTTCCAGGTTTCCTAAAAACAAAAAATCAAAATGCCTTTGGTGGAGGAAGACATTTTAAAGAGTGCACCCTGACACTCCATGACCCAAACTGTTTAAAGGGACTATTAACGAATGGGCTTAAGCCAGAGTAAGAGGAGATTATATGAAATGATCTTTCAATTCCTTAAATCATAGCAAATCAATGAAAATTATTTTGGGAAAGAGGCCTTCGAATATTTGTTTATTGGCCTGATGATGTATTTCCCTGGTTCACAGGACAGGCGTGCAGGACCCACTGATTTCCACAGCATCAGTTTCTCCCTCATGATCTATGGGCAGAAGACCCTTTGCAGCAGCCCCGTGACCACGACCGTGTTCTTCCCCCGTGGCCTTGCTCTGGCAGAGCACCCAGGCTCGCCGTACTGTGAGGTTCCCCCGTGGCCTTGCTCTGGCAGAACACCCAGGCTCGCCGTACTGTGAGGTTCCCCCGTGGCCTCGCTCTGGCAGAGCACCCAGGCTCGCCGTACTGTGAGGAACGGGCTTTGCAGGAGATTCGGTTCTCTGTTTCGGCCGAGTGACGGTGATGACACCGGCTGAATTGTCCCATAGGGGCAGATGTTTATGGTTTCTTTGAAATAAACATAGAAACTGACCCTCCTAGTCTTGAAACCTGAGAAAGTTACATCTGTCTTATCTGAGTTCCTTTCTAAGGACAGCAGCCATTGGGCCTCCCAGATAGCATCATGGAGCTGCAATTCACCAGATCACTGCATCTAGACAGTGAGACCACAGACCCCGCCTCCACCCTGACTGCCCAACCCATCACCTGCTTCCTGGTGGCCGCCTCTTCCTCACAGCTCCCTCATTCCTGTTTTCCCACACATGGTTACACTTCTTCCCTGCTATATAAACCTCTAGTTTTAATTTGCCAGGGAGATGGATTTGAGATGGATCTCCCATCTCCTTTCCTGTAGCATCTGATTAAAGCCTTTTTCCCTGGCAATACTTGCTGTCTCTGTGATTGGCTTTCTGTGCAGTGAGCAGCACAAGTTAGACTCAGCTTCTGGCCTTTTGGCAACAGTGACGTTGCTCCCTGTCTCTTCTCAGCGCTCCTTCTGGCCATGTGAGCACCGAAGAGGCCATGGAGAACAGGTGGTCATGCATCACACAGGTCTGCAGCCCCCACCGCCCTGAGGCGCAGCGCCTCAGCGGGGTGAGGAGAACCCGGGCCCAGCAGGCTGAGAACAAGAACCCTCCTGGGGCTCCAATGTGAACGGGAAGAAAACCAGCTTGAATGGCTTTGAAAAGGATTTCTAGTTAGACAACGTTTTCTTGGAAACAGCTAGCGCTCGAACACTTGTGAACTGCCAGTCACTGCTATCTTTACATGGATCTGTCCCCTAGCCTCCCCTAACCCTTGCCAGCAGCAACAGGTGAAGTTTCTCCCTGTCTTGTAGACAGGAAGTGGAACGTTCGGGTCCCAGCAGCCTCGTTGCTGAAGGTTGAGGTATTAGCTATGGAATCACAGAGCCTCGTGTTCTTTGGTGACACCATTCAAGGGGAAAAGCCCACTGTGTTGTCAGAACTTCAGGTTCTCTAAAAAACACTTGGGCTACTTAGCTAAAGGACCAAGGGAAAGTTTCGATTGATCATCTGAGGGTTTACCAACCACAGGATCTGAAATGCCATCTCTGCAGGAGGGAACAGGTGTCCTGGTAGGATATTTTTAATCCCCTAAAAATATTAATCACTTGTCCATGTGAGTCCCTTTGTTAATGACCCCATGGGAAATCCAACACATAGTTTTAATAGAAATAAATAACTGACCTGTACTGTTTAAAGAATTGGAAACACTATAGAAGTTAGAGAAACATTTAAGCAATACACATAAAAACTTCCAGGCATGCAGATACCAGACTCATTTTTACATGTGAGTACAGAAGTCCAGGAGGATCTCTGTGTGAAGACCTGGGACAGGCACTTAAAATCTATTTTAAATACAGCTTTTGTCATTCTCACTTACAGTGGGCCTATAGGCATATAATACAATCCCTCATGTGTTCTGAATGGGAGTTTTTATAGCAGAACAATAAGTTACAAATAATATAGCAGTTATTATGAAATTATTTTTAGGCAACTAGAAAAGGTGAAAGATCTCACTAGATTTTTCCTTTAATAAAAAGCAGCCCTCCAGTGAGAGAGAAAGGTCAGGTTACACACAAAGGGAAGCCCATCAGACTAACAGCAGATCTCTCTGCAGAAACTCTACAAGCCAGAAGAGAGTGGGGGCCAATATTCAATGTTCTTAAAGAAAATAATTTTCAACCCAGAATTTCATATGCAGCCAAACTAAACAAACTAAATAAGTGAAGGAGAAATAAAATCCTTTACAGACAAGCAGATGCTGAGAGATTTTTGTCACCACCAGGCCTGCCTTGTAAGAGCTCCTGAAGGAAGCACTAAACATGGAAAGGAAAAACCAGTACCAGCCACTGCAAAAACATACCAAATTGTAAAGACCATCGACACTATGAAGAAACTGCATCAACTAACGGGCAAAATAACCAGCTAGAATCATAATGACAGGATCAAATTCACACATAACAATATTAACCTTAAATGTAAACAGGCTAAATGCCCCAATTAAAAGACACAGACTGGCAAACTGGATAAAGAGTCAAGACCCATCAGGGTGCTGTATTCAGGAGACCCATCTCACATGCAAAGACACACATGGGCTCAAAATACAGGGATGGAGGAATATTAACCAAGCAAATGGAAGGCAAAAAAGAGCAGGAGTTGCAATCCTAGTCTCTGATAAAACAGGCTTTAAGCCAACAAAGGTCAAAAAAGACAAAGAAGGGCATTACCTAAAGGTAAAAAAATCAATGCAACAAGAGCTAACTATCCTAAATATATACACACCCAATACAGGAGCACCCAGATTCATAAAGCAAGTCCTTAGAGACCTATGAAGAGACTCAGACTCCCACACAGTGATAGTGGGCGACTTTAACACCCCACTGTCAATATTAGATCAGTGAGACAGAAAATTAAGTAGGATATTCAGGACTTGAACTCAGTTCTGGACCAAGCAGACCTAACAGACAGAACTCTCCACCCCAAATCAATGGAATATACATTCTTCTCAGTACCACATCACACTTATTCTAAAATTGAACCTATAATTAAAAGCAAAACACACCTCAGCAAATGCAAAAGGATGGAAATCATACACAGTTTCTCAGACCACAGTGCACTCAAATAGAACTCAGGATTAAGAAACTCACTCAAAACTGCACAACTACATGGAAACTGAACAATCTGCTCCTGAATGACTACTGGGTAAAAAACGAAATTAAGGCAGAAATAAATAAGTTATTTGAAACCAATGCTTGAGCTCTGTCTCAGAATCTCTGGGACACAGAATTTCTGGGACACAGCTAAAGCAGTGTTTAGAGGGAAATTTATAGCATGAAACAGCCACAGAAGAAAGCAAAAAAGATCTAAAATTGACACCCTAATATCACAATTAACAGAATTACAGTAGCAAGAGCAAACAAACTCAAAAGCTAGCAGAAGACAAGAAATAGATCAGAGCAGAACTGAAGGAGATAGAGGCACAAAAAACCCTTCAAAAAAAATCAATGAATCCAGGAAACGATCAACAAAATAGACTGCTAGCCAGACTAATAAAGAAGCAAAGAGAGAAGGATCAAATAGACACAATAAAATATGATAAAGGGGATATCACCACTGATCCCACAGAAGTACAAAATATGCTTGGATAATACTATAAGCACCTCTATACAAAAAAATTAGAAAATCTAGAAGGAATGGATAAATTCCTGGACACATACACCCTCCCACGACTAAACCAGGTGTAAGTCAAATCCCTGAATAGGCCAATAGCAAGTTCTGAAACTGAGGCAGTAATTAATAGCCTACCAACCAAAAAAAGCCCAGGACCAGACGGATTCATAGCCTACGTAACAAAACTGCACATTCTGCACATGTATCCCAGAACTTAAAGTATATTTAAAAAAAAAAAAACAGAAAGTAGCTCCTAGACCATTTCTTCTTCTTTAAGGGAAAGCTGCCTGAGAAGTCAGGCATAGATATGCAGACTAGGAGCTTTCACATGTAAATGGCGTAGCTGTACCTGGAAGCCAGGTACATTCAATTTGGCATCTCCTGCTGGCTTTTGCTTGTCACCATGTGTGCAGGGTGTCACGGCAGCCTCCAGGTAAAACCACGCATATAGGCATCAAGACGACCAACCAGGTGGGGGGTGGAGGCCACATTTGCATAATAAAACTTGAGGGTGGGAGGGCCAGTCTTTTTGCGGGCTATGTAAATGTAACACCTGGTCTAACCAATCCCCTGGGCCCTCTGTAAACCAATCACCACCTCCTCAAGCCTCTGCACAGAACTGACTGCATTCTGCTGCAAACGGGAGACATTCTTTTGGGCAATCTGCTGTCTTAGCATAAGGAAGCCTTTTCTCCCTCACTTCTTTTTCTGTTAAACTTTCCTCCCCTAAAATCATGTGTCCGTGTCGTAAATTCTTTCTCGGCCGTGACAAAAGGACCAGGGTACATACCCCAGACAACGAAGCTGTTTCACTTACATTTTCCTTATATCGGCAATATTTGATTTTTATAATTTAAAAATTATCAGTTGTCCTGGTTAAATAAAAATTGCAGTACATAAAATGCTTTTGATATAGAGATTAACATTAAGAAATGATTTCTGAAACATGGAAGTACATCACTGCATCCATTCGTGCATTAGTCCATTCTTTTGACAACATTTGCTGTGCCTGTACAGCCCTGTGCGATAGAATTGTAAATTCCTACATGGCTTATTAAAGTTAAAATTGGAGGCTGGGAAACAATAGTAAAGAAAGAATTTAAAATGATCATTTGATCACATCAATTTGCTGCTACAGATTAAAATCAATGAATGAAAGCATTTTACACATTACAGAAAAACATCCAGCCATTCAGTTGGATGGTGTGAGTGATAATACTCGTCTTAATTCTGTTTCTGTGAATGCACACTTAGCATGCGTTTATCAGAACTAATCCTTATGAGCTATAGGCTGTATTATCTATCACTTTCTATACGTATGTCCAACATTAAATGTATTTGAAAATTTGAAATTTAAGTTAGCAATGTAATTCTAGTCTACGTCCTCAAAAAGAAGATGAATCAAGACAGAGACAGAGATCACTAAACAGTCACATGGGATTATATAAGTGATCAAATATGTATTTTGCAATTAGAAGAAGAAATGATTGTTTAATAACTGAAAGTTTCTGAAGACCTGACCTGACTACTCTCTTTAAAATAATTACCAATTCCTCCCATGAGTGTCTGTTTGGTTTTAAAAGCCTAGCATTGGTTTCTTTTACCATGTAAACAACACTATAAAATCCCTGATGTTTTTCTAAGTGTCTTCCAAATTACAGGGAAATAGATGAAAATATACCTGGGCTTTGTAATTCAACGACTGAATTGGTTTGGATTTTGTTTGTTTCACAGGGATCGCACACGTTGGTGTCACCCCGAGAATGATGGGGTTGTGGTCAGAGGGAACTGTAAAATGCCTTGCCTCTTGAGTACTCTGAGGCCAATGGAATGACTTTGGGCATGAAGAAAAGGTTAAGTACATGACTTAGGATGGAGAGAACCATGCATATAGTAAGTTTCAGGAAGATTTCCACAAAAATTGCATGAAACGAAGCGTGTTGATGCTTAAAGGAAATGTATTCGGGTGGATGTGTCCCTCCCTGTTAGAGCTGAATAAATGGGGCAGGGAAGAGGTGTGTAAAAACTGACCTTCCTCAGATGTATCTGGAATTGAGCCCATCTCATTTGCAAACCCTTTCTGAAGAAATCGGTCCAATTTCTGGAGTCAAAAGGACTGTCAGAAGGGGAGATGGCAGAATTGATAAACACACAGTGGGGGCTGCAGTGCTGGCAGAGTGAAGGGGTGGGAGACTGCTATCCACGGAAAATGCCCCCATTCTTAGCTTTACCGCAATTGTGCCAGAAAGCCTCCCTTCTAGACTGCCCTGCCCCATAGCTTAGCCACCCGCCACAACAAATGGCCCAAACTTTTTTTTTTTTTGAGACAGAGTCTTGCTCTGTCTCCTAGGCTGGAGTGCAGTGGCACGATCTCAGCTCACTGAAATCTCCGCCTTCCAGGTTCAAGCAATTCTACCTCAGTCTCCCAAGTAGCTGGGCTTACAGGTGCCCACCAGCACGCCTGGCTAATTTTGTTTTGTTTTGTTTTGTTTTTAGTAGAGATGGGGTTTCACCATGTTGGACAGGCTGGTCTCGAGCTCCCAACCTCAGCTTGGCCTCCCAAAGGGCTGGGATTCCAGATGTGAGTCGCCACACCTGGCATCCAAGCCTGTAACATTTCTGAATACCTAAAATACCATTACACTTGGGTTCCTCTGCGGCATACGTTGTGTGTCCACCGCTCATAGTCAGGTGTGGCCAGCGGCTACTGCACTGGCCTGCCTCAGCGTGGAACATCTTCCTCATCATGACGGCTGTGCTGGCAGCCGTGTCTAGGGCATGTCCTGTGTGAAAAGGCCGTGTCTGGACATAGTTCCCCGAGTGTTCTAACACAGCGCATGAAGCAGAAGACTCTGATCGTGAAGGTTCTCCTTCAGGTCTTCAGTGTTGGGTTAGCCAGCGTTGTGGAGGAGATTTTGGACCAACACATTTTACTGGAAAGAAGCTCATGTGAATGAGAAGAAAGAAACTGCTCCACAATCCTCACGTCACACGGCTTTGAGGAATCGCAAATGTGAATCCATCATCACTTTAAACATGTGTTTAATGATCCTTCTGCACCTGGAATTCCGGACACCACTTCTGAATTCAATCCCTGAAAGTCATTTGCAAGCCAAGCGGGAATTTGAAAATTAGCATTCCATCACATAAAGCACAAATACGTAATCAAGATAAAATGCACTTGGAAGGACAAGCGTTGCCATTTTATTCGAATGCAGCAGCCACACTGGAATTCACTGCACTCTCTTAATTAGAACTTCAAGGATGAGCGCATAAAAGGAATTACAGTCATCAAGCCCATGAATGTCTGAATGAGGGAATGAATATTGGACAAACTAAACTTCCAAGGCAAAAGATTCAACATAGAGGATTAAAGTCATTTTGACACTTTAATGTTAGTCACAAAACAGAAGTATACATCAGATGGGACACAGAAGTCACATCCCACAAGCAGACACACGATGGTTTTCCTGAAGTTACAAGACATTATATGGGCCCCCCGAGTTCTGGGGCAACGTTGATAGGTTAGCAGCAAAGATGTCTATTTTGAATGTGTTAATTAGCAAGAAATTACAGTCTAGCCAGCATTTAACATCTTGTAGACAGTAAAATGAAGTGACGACAGCTGCTTTGCTGTTGAGACACTTCCTGTTTCCATTTAAAAGGTCTGAACATCACATCACACAGTGAGAACTTGTATTTTCTGAAGAATACTGAGAATGAATCAACTTTTAGTGAACTGAAGAGTCACATGTTTCCAAGTACAGAATTCTGAATGTTCAAAGGGCCAGGTAACAAAACTAAAGGATAGCCCAGAAAAGGAATCCGTCATCAGTGATGGCACACACTGACTCTTAGGATGATTTGACATCAACACACAAGAAAAGAAACATATCAGCAACATAGTTTGGCTCTTTCCCAATCCAATTGATCAGTAGGACACAATTATGTTCCAATTATTATTATTATTTTGAGACAGAGTTTCACTCTTGTCACCCAGGTTAGAGTGCAATGGCATGATCTCGGCTCACTGCAACCTCCGCCTCCTGGGTTAAGTGATTCTCCTGACTCAGCCTCCTGAGTAGCTGCTAGTGCAGGCGCCCACCACCATGCCTGGCTAATTTTGTATTTTTAGTAGAGATGGGGTTTCACCACGTTGGCCAGACTGGTCTCGAACTCCCAACCTCAGGTGATCCGCCCGCCTCTGCCTCCCAAAGTGCTGAGATTACAGGCGTGAGCCACCGTGCCTGGCCATGTTCCACTTCTTTAAGAATGCAAAAATTTTTAGATGAAAACATGTTTGAAAGGAATAATTTTTCCAGTGGAAAAATGGAAAGACCAAGAACTGGAGGATGCTGGTGAGCCTGTGTTTTGAGATGCTGTGAACTGTACAGGAGGCAGCATTTGTTACACACTTTCACAGTCAGTGTGTCTCTCCGTGTGTGCATGTGTGTACATGGGACACCTAATTGTGAATGACGTCTATGCTGAAGTTGTATCAGAATGAAATCTTTCCAACAAGATTTAGAGGGAGGCCTAATTCTATAGGTGGTATTGCATTTAATGATGAAAGAGTTTATTTTTACCATGCACATGGCAAATAGTGAGTGCACAGACACTGATCCATCAGCTAATATACCTGAAGTTACTAATGTCTTTCTATTTATCTATCTATCTATCTATCTATCTATCTATCTATCTATCTATCTATTTATTTATTTATTTATTGAGATGGAGTCTCGCTCTGTCGCCCAGGCTGGAGTGCAGTGGCTGGATCTCAGCTCACTACAAGCTCCACCTCCCGGGTTTACACCATTCTCCCGCCTCAGCCTCCCGAGTAGCTGGGACCACAGGCGCTGCCATCACGCCCGGCTAGTTTTTTGTATTTTTAGTAGAGACGGGGTTTCACCGTGTTAGCCAGGATGGTCTTGATCTCCTGATCTCGTGATCCGCCCACCTCGGCCTCCCAAAGTGCTGGGATTACAGGCGTGAGCTGCCGCGCCCGGCCTAATGTCTCTCTTTCTAAAGAAAAGGAAGTGACCTTCAATTAAAAAATTAATAAAACAATAAAGCAAAGACAACTGGCAAGAGTTAAGACCGTGCTTACCTCTGACTTACACTTCAGAGTCAAATGAATAGATCCTAAACCATGTCAACGTCTCCCGTGAAGCTTGATCAGAAGGTTGGAAGGCCCCCAACCCACACTATGGAGGTCTAATCTCAATCTTAAGGTGACCCTAATGGAAAAGGAAATACAGGAATCCGCCCCTGCAATTCACAGCCCACGCATCTTGACTTGCCCTCTGCCCACACCTCTGAGAGGTGGACCCATCAGAGGGCTGCCATTGGTCCTGCCAGTAAATCAGGGCTCCTTGGATTGGAGTTGCTCTGTCAATCTCCAGAGCCTATGTGGATGAGTAAGCATCAGTTTGAGCTAGCTGAGCATGAACGACGCCTGTGGCCAGGAAGCAGCCTCCAGAGAGTGGGGGTGTGGGTGGCCACGGGATACCCGGGCTCGGTTCTGGCCCCACCACAGGAAGCCCTATGACCCCAGGCACCCACAGCCTCCCTGTGATAGGGGTGAGGATTGTCGTCCTCCCACCCCACCTGCAGGGCCAGCACTAAGAACGAACACGATGCCAGTGTCTCCAGGCCTGGCAGCATCTGTGTGGTGAGGACTGTCGGCTCCCTACCCCACCCAGAGGGCCAGCACCAAGAACCAACGCGACGCCAGTGTCTCCAGGCCTGGCAGCATCTGTGTGGTGAGGACTGTCGGCTCCCTACCCCACCCAGAGGGCCAGCACCAAGAACCAACGCGACGCCAGTGTCTCCAGGCCTGGCAGCATCTGTGTGGTGAGGATTGTCAGCTCCCTACCCCACCTACAGGGCCAGCACCAAGAACCAACATGATGCCAGTGTCTCCAGGCCTGGCAGGATCTGTGTGGTGGGTATTGTTGGCTCCCTACCCCACCCAGAGGGCCAGCACCAAGAACCAACGCGACGCCAGTGTCTCCAGGACTGGCAGGATCTGGGCACTCCTTCTTCATTCTAATGGTCGAAATAGATGTGTTTCAAATCCCCCATTTACAGCGGTACCCTGAGCTTCTAACAAAACAGAGACATGCTCATGACAGTCCTCTGGGTCACCAGGAAATCGCAACTCTCGTGGGCCCAAGGCAGAGGACATATGGACCGGAGAGGTTGGCATGACAATCGCACAATGAATCATCTGTGGCACAGCCTTGAGACACGAACGCTGACGGGATGATACACAGACGAAGGAGGCAATTTGCTTTGCTTTTCAGAAACTGCTCATAACATTTTGGTTCGCCAGCTGGTCTCATTACTGTCTGTCTCGCATGTTATTCTTTATTTTAAAATAAAGATCTGACCCTGACTTCAAGAGTGACAGAAACAGATGATGCAAATTCCATAATGAATGAAAAGAAGTTCTACATAAGTGCGCAGAAAGGACTGATTTATCCATGTACATGTCCCCAAAAATCTATGGACCACCTACCACGTCCTAGGTGTTGCTGACCTGACAAAAGGTTTTATCAAAAATCTACGGACCGCCTACCACTTCCCAGGTGTTGTTGACCTGACAAAATTCTATACCTTGTCTCTGCCCTCCTGGAAACTCAGAAATACCACTCACAAGATGAAGGTCATTTGCAAGTGGGCAGGAGTGCTAACATAGCAGTTCATAGAGAGAGAGAGAGAGAGAATCCTCCTTATTCATTCATTTGTTCCTTGTTTTCACTAAATAAATCAACAAACATTTGTGTCTACTATGTGCCAAGCTCTGTTCTAGGCACGGGAATTCAGCAGCAAGGAAAACACAGACCCCGTGGAGCTTATATTCTAGCCGGGGGAGAGACTCACAATGAATGGAACAAATTACTGAAATATACATAACAGGATGAGGAGCGTGATGGACTCACACAGACTCCAGAAGGATTGTCATTAGCATCTTTAGGTAAGAACCTTGGTGTGCGTAAAACCCAATCTCCTTTGCTGCCCACACCAGGGGTCTCACGTAATATTTCCTTAGCACCAGGTTTATGGAATTACTTAAAAAAGGAAAGAAACACAAATATCTCTCAATTCGACACCTGCATGTTAAGGAGTGTATGACCAGAAAAAAACAACTTAATTCTCAAGGAAAAAAGAGAAAGACTCACTGGGCAAATGGGGCTTGCAGAAACGAGCTGTGTGGGTGCCTGGGGCAGGCTACCTTCCTGGCCTGGGTCTGACGAGGCTCTGATGCTGCCCCATGCAAAGGCTGGCTGGCGCTGGGAAAGTCTGGCCAGAGGTGCAGGAGGTGTTTGCCTCAGGTAGTCACACACGACTGTGTCCCTCCATCACTTTGTGTGGGTTTTTTTTTTTTTTTTCAACTTTTCAAATTTACTTCTGATGAGCACAGACCCAGATGGAGAATAAAATCAGGTTTTCTGCTGCCTGGCAGTTGCCTTGTAAGTCAGACCACTTCCCCTGTTATTTCACATGGGGACGGCTACACGGCCCATGGTGGTTCTGTGAATGCAGAGAACAGAGCTAGGGGCTTAAGCAGCTGGAGCTGGGGGCCAGAGAGGAGCCCAGCAGGAGTGGGGTGGCCATGGTGGGGCGTCTTCCAGAAGGGATGGACACCCCAGTTGCCATGTGCTGGAGCCACGCCTGCTGCCCCCACTTTGGAGAAGTAGCTCAGTTGGGGTTCTCAGCCTATGTTGTATGCCAGGAACTTCCAGTCTCTTGGTGATGGGGGAGGTAACTAGGGGAGTTGGATCCCTCACCACGAGCTGGCGCCATAGCAGAGACCTGCTCCCTGCAGGAACCTCGGAATTTGGAACTTGCAAGTGGACGTGACCGTGGCTGCTGACGGGGCCAGCGCTTCATTCGGCTGGGCTCAGGGCACCCGGTGAAGACGGGCCACACAGAACACACAGAATCTAGTGGGTCAAGATTTCCAGCCACATACGGGTGTGGCTCTTGCTTCAGTCCTGGCCCTTCTGCTGTGAGGCAGAGGTGGGGAGGAAGAAATATGGTATCTGAGTGTTTGTGAAGAATCGGTAAACCTGTTTATCTTCAGAATGTGGACACTGGACAGTATGTTTGAGAAAGTGAATACATGTATCTGTTAGCACAATTCCCCAAATTATTCCCCATGTAATCCGCTGAGCAGGGGTTTTCTTGGTGGTGGATGCTGGAGGCAGAGATGGGAAGCAGCAGCAATGGCAGGAGTGTCTGTTCCATCCTCCCATCTCTGCTCCAGCAACTGTCACCCAAGCTTCTGTCTCTACTCTCCTCCTATCTCTGCTCCAGCAACTGTCACCCAAGCTTCTGTCTCTACTCTCCTCCTATCTCTGCTCTGACAACTGTCACCCAAGCTTCCGTCTTCTCGGTCAAGAAATGCAGATGCACATTCTGAGGATCTTTTGAAAAACACCCAGTATCTTTCTCTGGAATAGCCGAAAATGTCACATAATTCATTTCTGTTAAGCGCCATCTCCCAGATAACACAGGTGTTTTAGAATACCCTCACAGATAAAACCTCCGTCCACAGAATAAGTGTGTCGGAGACCACTCCTGTGCCTTATAATTAAATCATGATCTATGCTTATGCTGTCAATATTCAGAAGAGACAGGAATTTTGACCATTTTATGAATCATAGAACAGTTTGTAGTCATCCAACACCGATCAGAAGAAGGGACAAAAGTTTTTGAACATGATTATCCTTTTGTGTATACGGAGCTTCTAAATCTATTTTCAATTCTGTTTCCTTTCCTTTTATAAAGCATCTCTCCATTATCTTATACACACCAGGCACTAAATACATATTTGTGAGTTTATTCAGTTGATTGTGTGATTGATCAAAATGGTTGTAAAGTAATGACCTGCTGTAAACCAATAAACAGATACAAGAAATACTCGTTTTTTTTTTTTTTTTTTTGAGACGGAGTCTTGCTCTGTCGCCCGGGCTGGAGTGCAGTGGCCGGATCTCAGCTCACTGCAAGCTCCACCTCCCGGGTTCACGCCGTTCTCCTGCCTCAGCCTCCCGAGTAGCTGGGATTACAGGCGCCTGCCACCTCGCCTGGCTAATTTTTTTTTTTTTGTATTTTTAGTAGAGACGGGGTTTCACCGTGTTAGCCAGGATGGTCTCGATCTCCTGACCTCGTGATCCGCCCGCCTCGGCCTCCCAAAGTGCTGGGATTACAGGCTTGAGCCACCGTGCCCGGCCCTAAAAATACTCGTTTTTATTACAGAAAGAGATTAGGAGCATATCCTGCCCCTGTGAAGAACTGGAAATGTAGCCTGTCGCCATATTTAAAGTGTGGGACTTTTCCTCCAGAAATTCCATGAATCTGCAGTTGCCTGTATCGACCACGATCTTTCGGTTGCCTTAGCTAATCAATGTTTTTCTTTTTCTTTATCTTCCTTATGCTCATGGTAACATTTGATACAATCCATCATTCCATTCTTTATCTCTTTCTTTCTTGGCTTCCAAAACTGAATAAATAAATAAATAAACAGAGATACAAATATTCCCCATGATGAATCCACTGGGATTTTCAAAGCTTTCCCATGACTTACGTTTAAAGAGCACAACATGATTCTCTATCTTAATGGCTATGTTAGGATGAAATAAATCCAACGTAATTACATATTTTAAAAAGGAGTATTTTTCCTACATTCATAGATGTTTCCTTCCTATATAACTATTTCCTTACTATATTTTATTGCCACCTTCTATATTATTTGAAAATGTCAGTAGTAGTGATACAAATCTCACCACCCAAGTACCTAAAACCACAGACCAAACTTGCCAGTTAAGTTTCTAGCACTCTACATATTTGGTGTTTGAAAAAGGGTTCAGGCCGGGCGCGGTGGCTCAAGCCTGTAATCCCAGCACTTTGGGAGGCCGAGACGGGCGGATCACGAGGTCAGGAGATCCAGACCATCCTGGCCAACACGGTGAAACCCCGTCTCTACTAAAAATACAAAAAAAAAATAGCCGGGCGCGGTGGTGGGCGCCTGTAGTCCCAGCTACTCGGGAGGCTGAGGCAGGAGAATGGCGGGAACCCGGGAGGCGGAGCTTGCAGTGAGCTGAGATCCGGCCACTGCACTCCAGTCCGGGCGACAGAGCAAGACTCCGTCTCAAAAAAAAAAAAAAAAAAAAAAGAAAAAGGGTTCAGAGATTAATTCAGAGTAATCATTTTCATTTAATCTCTTGCTTTAATTTTAGGAACATTAAAATGGCCGAAACAAATTCTGTTTAGCCTAACACCACTGCTGAAAATATAAACAGCTAGCAATAACTAGACACTGGGTATTGAGTAGTTCTGGTAGCTTTGAAAAGCAAAAAGAATTCAGTGGTTGGGTTTTTCCTTCAGTTTAAAAATATTTTTGATATATAGTGTTGGCTTTTGGACATCTTAAGTTTTAGGTAAAGGCAATTATTCAAATTCAATGTATCTACCTGAATAATTTTTACTTTTCTGGAGAATAAAATTAAATTTTGAAGGGTCACAGGCAATGATTTTTCGGACCCCTCCGCACCTCTCCCCAGGCGTGTGTTCAGACGCCATCCAGGGATGACCGCGTGCTGGCTGCCGTTCCGGGAAACGCCTGCACTCCACTCACGTCGCAGAATAAACCTCTGTGATGGGATTTGTATGTTTTTCCCCACAGTTCTTCCCATTTCAAGTGAGATCAGCGGTTCTTCCTTTCAGAGATTTCTATGGGAGGAAGCCAACCCCAGGATATCCTCTCACTGGCAAAGATCACCTTGACTTTCACAAAAGCCTGTACTCAGTAGAGACGTGACCGAGGGGACCAGGGGCTCAGGGAGAGGAGGGAAGAGGCTGGAAGCCGGAAATGATGACAACCACAGAAGGGGAGCTGCGGGTCTCTGAGCAGCTGCAGAACACGGCCCCTGTGCTGATCATGCCCCAGGGAAGACCTGCAGACTTGATGGAATCCTGCATGCAGAGAGGGACCTGGGATCTCAGGACAGCCAGAGGGGACTAATGGCCTATGACCAGGAGGCTTCCCAGATGCCTCCAAACCTCCTGGGAGTCCTGGCCTTGGTATTGCCCTGGGTTTAACCTGAAATGACAGGCTGAATTTCACAGGACACTAGGCAGGAGGTGTGGGAACTCAGAATGGAAATTAAGTTGATAGAAAAAAAACGTTATTTCTTGCACATGTCGGTTATAGATAATTGAATCATGTCCACATAGAACATCTGATAAGGATGCATGGGTGCCCCTCAGTAAGTATTGTCCTCAGAAAGGAATTCTACAGAAAAAGGCTCCAGTCGATGCCAAGGCTAACAGCCGAGCACAGTGGAGTTTAAAATTTAAACATCGAAGTCCTCTAAGTTAGGACAAACTCTCAATACAAAGGGAATTAAAGATCTTATCAACTGTAAATCTTCAAATCACTCATTCATATGTTCAACCCATATTTATCGAGCCTGGTCTGGCACGGTACGTGGCACAGGTTAAACTCATCTGACTTATCGCCACAGGGGCCCTGGGCGTGGCAGTGACATGAAATGTATAAAAGTCGACTGATGTCTGTGACTGTGGGTTTGTGGAATGTCTGGGGGCAGGATGAGGGATTTGTGCCTTTATAAAGGGATCCCAGGGAGCTTCCTCACGCTTCTTCCACCATGTGAGGATGCAGGGAAATCTGCTCCTATGAACAAAGAGGCTGCCCATGCCGGACACCCTGACCCCAGACTTCCAGCCTCCATATCCGTGAGAGATAAATCTGGGGGGTTCATAAGCCAGGCTATGACGCTTCCTTACAGCAGCCGGCGTGGAATGAGACAGAGACCTGGCAGGGGACTGGCAGCTCCTGCAGCCTCAGGTATGGGGAGGGTGGCGTTTCCAGACCGTTGCAAGAACCCTTCAGGGATGATGAACTATCTTGATGCTGCTATGAGTATGAATCTCATAGGAATGTGTTCTGCTCTCTGCATTCATAACAGAAGTAAATTGTAAATTCAAGTTAGTGAAAGCTAGTGAAGACAAAGACGCACTTTTTATCCCATGCAGAGAACTGTCCGGCATTGTTCCGAACAGCATCGCCTCAGGCCCCCACCACCAATGGCAGACATCACCTAACCATCTGCAAACGGAACGGGAAAGACAAGGCCGGGACACGGCGTGTCGGGAGAAAGATGTCTACTTCCCTTTCATTTCCGTGTGATGCTTCGAAGGAAAAAGACCTTTTTAAGGTGAATTCTCTGGGATCTAGGAATACCTATCAGGAAGCAATTTTGTTTAAGTCCAAAAATGTCCTATTAAATCATCTCAATGACTCTTGGAACCCATGAAGCAAAGGAAGAACATTTCAAGTTATAAAAGTAACAAATAGGCCGGGCGGGGTGGCTCACGCCTGTAATCCTAGCACTTTGGGAGGCTGAGGCGGGAGGATCACGAGGTCAGGAGATGGAGACCATCCTGGCTAACACAGTGAAACCCCATCTCTACTAAAAATACAAAAAAATATTAGCCGGGCGTGGTGGCGGCGCCTGTAGTCCCAGCTACTTGGGAGGCTGAGGCAGGAGAATGGCGGGAACCTGGGAGGAGGAGCTTGCAGTGAGCCGAGATTGCGCCACTCACTCCAGCCTGGGCGACAGAGTGAGACTCTGTCTCAATTAAAAAAAAAAAAAAAAAAAAAAAAAAGTAACAAATAAATGACAACTTTTTACTGTAATATATAGTATCTGTAAGATTATTGTCTGGGTAATCAATAAACCCAAAATGTATATATACGACTTCATGATCACATTTTAAGAATTTCAAATATTACTCCATATAATGCATATTTTGCATCATTACAGGGAAGAAATGCATACACAGATGCTCCTCAACTTGCAATGGGATTATGTGCCCACAAACCCATCATATGCTAAAAACATTGTAAGTGGGAAATACATTCAATACATTTAACCCACTGAACATCATAACTTAGGCCAGCCTACCCTAAATGAGCTCAGAACACTGACACTGGCCTGCAGTTGGTCAACATCGTCTTGATTAATGCCTATTTTATCATGTGTTGACTATCTCCTCAAATTCACGGAATAGTGTACTGAAAGTGAAAAACAGAACGGTTGTGTGGGCACTCTACAGAATGTGGGTGGTTTTCATGCTATTATATGGCTGAAAAATTGTAAGTCTAACCATCGTTAAGTCAGGGATGGTCTGTACTAATGTTGGATGATTTTATTTCATTCATTCATTCATTCATTCATTCATTCATTCGAGGCACGGTCTTGCTCTGTCACCCAGGCTAGAGTGCGGCGGTGCAACCAGGGCTTTCTCTAACCTGGAATGCCTGGCCTCAAGTGACCCTTCCAAAGTGCTGGCACTACAGGCGTGAGCCACTGCGCCCAGCAAGTAATTTCATTTAAAAGCATCACTCTAGTTTTTTACCCTAGGAGAGCAAAAGTATTTTTTTCCTCAACGTTTTCAGAATGTTTTTAATTTTATGAATCTAAATAATTTGTTTTTAATCTAATGCTTTTTAAACGAACATCCTGTTAGAATAAAAGCCACGGTGTCAATACATTTTCAATATGTTGATGAGACAATGTAACGACAAGCAAATGATAAACAGAATTCTCTACAATGGGAAGGAGAAGAGTTCGTGCTTCGTGCAGACACAGATCAGATCAGAAGCGCGTCGTGCCGCTTCCTTGAAGAAACGATTTCTGAGCTGGGGCTTAAAGCACAGCTAGGACTCAGGCAGAAACTCAAGGAAGAAATTCTGGACCGATGAGCAGCAGCCGTAGAGGCGTGGAGGTGCGAGAATTTCTGGAAGGGTGGCCGGGAGGGGGTGGGAGTGAGAGGGCAGCCGGGCCGCCTGGCGGGGCCGGGTCACTGGGGTTTGCGACCCCACAGCCTTCACTCCTCCGGCTCTTGCACGGAGCCAAGACAGGGCTCTTGGTTGGGCGGGGTTAGGGTCAGGCTGCGTTTTTAGCAAGAATGTCCTGGAGGCAGGATGGAGAGTGGGTGGGAAGTCCCGCCAGGCCTCTTGGAGGCTGAGCAGGCACCCAGGTGAGCACTGACAATGGTTTCAGCCCTGAGGGGTGACATAGGTGAGGGCCGGTGGGTTTGAGGGGTGTAGGAGGCAGATCCAACAGTACTTCCATCTCCACAATATCGGAAAAACCTGAAATGACTCATTCATTCACCTACTGACTTATGGAAACATCAATTATTTATTTCAGCCATTACTTTTCTGGGTGATATTAAATGACCAATGAGAAATCCTTTCTTACAGTAACTGTTACTCTTAGGACAATGATACGGAAGTCCTCACTGGACTTCTGACTCCATCCCCACACACATGTCCTTCCAACTGTACCCCTACTTTAGGGAGGAGACGCAGCCCCGGGATAGATGCAGATCACTGTCAACTGCAAGAGTCCTGGACTATGAGTCAGGAACCCATGGCTCTAGTTTCATTCCTATTACGACTAATTGGTCTAGACAAGTTCGCTTGTTCAATGACAGCCTCATCTTGAAATCTCATTACCTGGGAGATCATCCCAGCATTCACGTTGTAATTCCAGTCTAAGTACGTAGACAGGAGGATTGTATCAGAGAAGGACACAAATTACTTGAAAACGGCGGCTTTGAAGGGAAGAGCGGGCTACACACTTGGGGAAAATCTTTATGAACACATTTGTTCTCACCCGAGTAATTCCGGCTTACACATGCAGTTCCTGACACAGATGCACGACTGTTCTGCATCACACTCACCTTCTGCAAACCGGGAGGCGTGTGATTCGTCTGCCGTGTCTGTTCCAGAGAGAGGTGTCAAGTATTTTACCTTTGGAAACCCTTACTGGGAGCTGGCTCCACTCCTTCTCTACAGCACAGACCAGGGGCTCCTGTCCTAAGTCCGACACCTGATCCCTACCTGTGGCCCCCAGGGCTTCTCCTTCCCCACAGCCAGGAGAGGTTGGGTCTACCTCCTCTATGCGGAGACTGTGCTCTGCCACGGCTTCTCCCGTCAGTCCCCAGGGCCGACCGGCTTTCATCCACTCTTCCTGTGTGCTTAGCACACAACAGATAAAGTACATAAAGCTTTGGCTGTAGTTCAAAGAAATCAAAGACAATGAAAATCACAAAGATTAGTTTTCATCTTTTAGGTATCTGGGCTGCATGTTGTCATTTCCTGTAAAACACACGTCTAGATGCACAGGGGCGGCCATGTGAGACTTCCACCTGTGCCTGCGTTTAGCGTTTGATGATCTTGGTGCCGTGCTCAGGCCCGTCACGGGGTCTCATGCCCAAGTCCCAGGTACATGCCTCTGAACCTCAGACACAGGGATGGGATCTTCACGATGCACACCCTGGGCTTTAGTTTGCAACGTGGAGCTTTTGCTGAAGGATTCTTGGGCTTCATGGAAGCATCGTGGTTGGCGGTTTCTGAGACGTTCTAATGGGGACCATGACAACCAGAGGCACATCCTGAGCAGCTGGGAAGACGTTCACATTCCCTGGGACATTTCAGACCAACTCCTGCACGATATTGCCATTGCCCGGTTTCTGGAATTTGGCCTATGCTGCGCTACGGGGTTGGAGACGTGATGTCAGCAGCAGGTCTGACGCCGAGAACCCACGGGGCAGCACGCCCGGGCTTCCCAGGGTGGACTCTGAGCCTGCACACAGCATCCGTCAGCCGCAGCCAGATCTGGCTCCTCTTCATCAGGATCAACCTGGACTTATGACAAGGATTTGTGTAATGCTCCTGGAAGAGAAATGGGTTCCCCATGGGTCAGTGTCTGGAGGATGTCACCATTTACACTTGGCTCGGTTCCAGAGAAGACCTCATTCATTCTTGACTCATTCATTCAAGAATGAGTCCACCATTCTTGAATGGTAAATACTCCACCAGTATTTACCGAAACCTGCTATGGTAAATAGAATAACACTCCTCCAAAAATGTCTGCATCCCAGTCCCCAGGGCCTGTGACCGTGGTACTTTATGTGGCCAAAGGACTTTGCAGATGTGAGTAAATTCAGGATTTTGAGATGGGGAGACGATCCTGGATCATCCAAGTGGGTCCAGTGTGATCTCCAGGGTCCTTACATGAGGAAGGGAGGGGGTTGGAGTCAGAGGAGGAGGCTTGGATGATGGAGGCCCAGGCGGGAGCCATGTGGCCCGGAGCCAAGGATGGCAGAGAACTCCAGAAGCTTGAGGAGGCAAGGAGAGAACTCCTGGGAGCCTCCAGAAGGACCCGATGTTTGATACTAGCCCCACAGAACCCACTTTAGACTTCTGACGTCTGCAGCTGTGAGATGGTACATCTGCACTGCTGTAGACCACGGGGCTTGTGACCATCTTTATAGCCACAAATATGAGACCAACACACCTGCTTTTTAGGGGTTCCTCAGTCCAGCCCCATCTCTGGGGGGACCCACAGGGGTCTCTGCTGTGAATTTATGCGGGGCTCATGGACACCAGGAGCCTGGGCTTACCCTGGGAGGGGGGTGGCACAGGACCCCCTCTGCTCCACAGAGGGGCTGCCCAATTCAGGCCTCGCAGCGGCTTCCCAGGACTGCCCACAGTGCCAAGACGCAGGGGCAGCCTCTGTCCCCACTGCGGTGAGCTGGGGCAGCGTTGAACTCCCTCCCGTGGTCCCTCCCCATCCTTCCTGGCTCCCACCTTTCCACTCTCCTTCCGGAGGCCCCTTCTTCCCACAATGCTGGACGCTGCGGGCTCTGGTCTCAGGCCTCTTCTCTTGCTACACCCTCCGTTCAGGGGCGGCTCCATGGTTCCAGACCGCACCTCCAGCCTCGACCTCCACGCCTCTTCCTGAAGTTGGGTTGGCCAGTCCTGGGACCCTCAGCTCAGCACGTGGGGGTTGGGCCCCGTTGGCTTCGGTGGCTGAGAGGCAGCAGCTGGAGAGGGCTGTCGGGCACTTCATCCCACTCCATCCCGGCTCCCCGGTCGCAGTGGTCATCCCTTCTTCTACCCGCACTCCATGACCCAGCTCTCTGGGCTCCAACAGCGTCACCTCATCCTGTTACTGCAGCCCGAGGAGGAAATGGCACAGCCCCGTTATGTAATTGGATCTTTTTTTAGAATCTTCAGTTGCGTGTAAGATGACTGTTCTTTATTCTAGTACATTTTTTACATTCCTAAAACAGAAAGTGATCATGTGTGACTTTTTTCATTCGTGAACAAATGACTCTGTTCATGTGTTTACTGTTCATGTGTTTTCATGCTGGGATCTGCATGTGTCCGCCGCCTTCTCTGCGTCTGTCCCTGAACGGAACCATCATTACAGACTCTCCTCCTGGACTCCCAGGATACTGCGCTTCCTGGATGAGGTCCTGGAGACTCCCTGCCTGCACGCTGGCTTTCTGGGCCTCATCCACAGCCCAGGCAGGAGGCCTCTTAGAAGCCTCTTCACAGCTCCCCAGAGCTCAGCTGGGTGCCCCAAAGCCATTCCTGCACCTGTGCCTGGCACAGCCCAGCCTCGTCCCTTCTCACCTGTGCTATTTGAGGAGCTGTCTTCATGCTCCTCTGCAGTATGGCAGGGCCACGGGTCTTCATTATAACTTGACTCCGCCCCCGTGTTTGTCCTGCTGTGCTGCGGTAACGGAGCAACGTTGATTCTCTCACGTCGTGGAGGCTGTGAGTCCCAGACCAAGGTGCCGGCAAAACTGGGGCCTCCTGAGGCCTCTCCTGGGTGTGCAGATGCTGTCTTCTCCCCGTGTCCTCACAGGCTGGTCCCTCCGTGCGTGTCTGTGTCTTCACGTCCTCTTCTTATAAGGACACTGGACAGATTGGGTTTGGGCCCCCCGTGACCTCATTCTACCTGGTTACCTCTTCGAAGGGTCTGTCTGAAACTCAGTCACATTCTCAGGTCCTGGGATTAGGGTTCAGCACCAGGTCTGGGGAACACAACCCAGTCACAGTCCCGTCTCCTGCTTCGAGTCCCCCAGTGTTCTCCAAATTTCAGCCCCATCTCCTGCTTCGAGTCCCCCAGTGACCTCCGAATTTCAGCCCCGTCTCCTGCTTCGAGTCCTGCAGTGACTTCTGAATTCTGCAAGTGCAAGCACCACAGGCGCAGCATGGACGTCCCCGTGAGCTCGTGTCCCCCGTCCGTCCTGCCTTCCCGCCTCTCCCTCTGGGCTGCGCGCCCTGCGGTTTTTGGGAGGTTTGTCATTACTTCAGGCTGGCACCTCCCTCTACCCAGGTTTCTCCTGCCCAGTCCCGAAGCCTCAGCCCAAGTCTTCCTGCAGGTGGAAGAGGCATCCCTGAGGCTGCCGAGGTGCTGGCTTTGCCCTGGGTTTCCAGAGCTGTCCACACACAGCTCACAGCACCCAGCAGGTGTGCCATGGCCGACGAGCTCTTCAACTGAAATTGTTTCCAGACTTCAGGCCTCTGGGGCCAACGCCCAGGACGTTAGTGCTTCTGGATTCAGAGCACCTGGTGCCGCGGCCGGCATACAGCAAACGCTTAATAAATGCTTACGACATACATGTAATTTGATCTTTCCTTTAGAATCTTCAGTTGGCGTGTAAGATGACTGTTCTTTATTCTAGTTCATTTTTTGCATTTCTAAAACAGAAAGTGATCATGTGTGACTTTATTCATTCATGAACAAATGACTCTGTTCGTGTGTTGACTGAAATGTGGCTTTTCGTCGCCTCTGTGGGGTGTGCAGGCTGGTCCTGGCAGTGCGTATCTGTTGACTTGTGGAAAGCTATGACCTGAGGCTGTGGGTCTGAGAGCCCCGAGCAACAGTTTCTGAGCCTATTTGTACAGCCCTCGTGTCTGAATGACAGATCCAAGGAGAAGACGTGTTTGGGGAATCTTCTGGTTTTCAAATTTTGTGGCTCACAGAACCTCCAGCTGCTCATTTTTCCAGTAAAGAGCTAAATGTCCTTCCCAAAGCCTTTCCCCATATAGCGCATCTTATTTTAACTCCGCAGGGAAGCTGGCTGCAGGGCCTCCTTGCCAGCCCTATGGGGAGGGACGAGAGGAGGGTGAAGGGCCTGGTCAGAGGTACGTGGGCCTGGAAAGGCTGCACACCATACACCTGGTCCCCAAGCAAGCACGTCTGCAGAGACATCCTGCCCACGGAGCCAGCCAGAGGCCAGACAGATCCTTCTCCTCTGGGGTGCACCTCTTTCCTCTGACCTGGCGTGCTGCGTACTCGGCAGCCATCAGCCGGGTTTACCAAGGGGTGACCGTGTGGTCCAACACACCTGAGTATGCCCTGTGGTATTTTATGATTTCAAATCACCTTTACTCTATTGGCAAAACATTTTATGAACAGCCCAGCTGACATCCATTTTCAGTTTCTTTTCTTTTAAATTCTCTACTTTTTCAAATTCAAGTTTTAAAATATGTTCACCATCTTGTCAGGCAAACTTGCATATCAGTTATACAGTAACTTGACGGTACCAGGCCCTGCTACCAGAAGAAGGTTGAGGCAACACGTTTAGTCCATGATGAAAATTTCCCCAGGCTCACACGCCTGAAAATCCACTCTTTGTGACAAGATAAAATTAAGTAAAACACTGTCTTTTATTGTAGAAGATTAAAAATGGGAGAATCAAATACATAAATAAATCATAGTTATTCAAACTGAGGAAGGTCAGCAAAGAAGTAAAATTTTAAAACAGCAACAAAAATCATAGCATTGAAAAATAGTTATTCTGCCTCTTACATTCAAGGTACTGAAATATAGAGATAATTTTTCTCCTCTATGTTGGCAAGTATCTATCTTGGAAATGAAATTACTATGTACCCTTGAGAGACAAGTTGCTATAGAAATATAAATAATAAAGTAAGTCTGGGGCTGTTTCCTCTGCTGTGCTTTCTACAGATTTTCCCTGTGTTTTCACGGCTTCTAGAATCAGTTGTATCATATGTTGAGAACATTTCTGACCCAGAGAAAAATCATTATAACCTAATTTTACAGCATTTTGCTTCACAATATCAATAATATTCCCTCCCTAGAAAAATCAGGTGAGATGCATATTTGGACAAGTAAAGCAATCCGATAAATCATTTCCCAGATGAGAAAGAAACCATGTGTGAAATGAAAGTTAGATGTTTTCAAATCCACTTCACTGAAGGCGAGGACACTAATCAATATGCAGAGGTTTTCATAATGAGAGAAATAGTGGCACGAAGGAACGTGCATGTGCGCAGGTCACCCGCCTCCCAGTGCGTTCTGTTCTTGAGTTCCCTGGCAATTGGATTAAAAGGGTCTATCTCAGCTGAATCACCAGCTGCCTTTAAAGGTTGAGGGAAAAAGCAGGTGAACTGGGGTGTCCCCAAACCAACAAATGTCCTCTGGGAACCTCAACCCGTCCATGTTTACAACGATGGTCTAAGATATATTTTTAAATTCTCAATACATCTTTGATGTATATATTCAATATTTATTATATGAATATTATACATTTGTATTTCTACAAGGTGAAACAATCTAATAATAACACCAACTTTTACCTTTCGAGCCTGCATAAAGTAATGTGTTTAAACAAATCTTGTTCTTCAAAGTACTCGCTTTGGAATGTTTCCAAAAATAGCTCTTTGGAATTATTTTCATGAGCTAGTTTTAGAAAGAAAATCATAAAAGAAAATCAATCTGTCAAAATAATCTCCCTCCCCATACACACACACGTGCACACACACACACACACACACACATACATGGATCGATAAACGATAGCTACTGAATGTAGTGTTAGTATATCAATTCCCAAGTATTTAAATACAAAAGTCAGAAGTATTTAAGTAGAAAATTTTTGAAATCCACTTGACTCACGGACAGGAAGCTTTGGATCAAATTTGAAGTTCAGCTGTCACAATGATCGAGGCACTGACATCCTGTACATTTTGATAGTTTTCCTCCATAATTTTGTTTTCCCAGATGGGGATTTTTCATTTCTTTGGTACTTTTTCATAATCTTGCTAAATAGACTATACTGCATGTCATCTAAATTTTATTTAGTAAATAAAGATTTAAATATTTAATATACAATACTTAGAGTAAAACGGGAAACAGGAAAGGTTAATGATTAGTCTGTACTTACATTTCTTCACAAAGGTAACTTGTAATCTTTTCAGTGCTAAGTATTTCCCTTAGTGCTTTTCATTTCTTTCCTCATTTGATTCTCAGATGTCACATAACTCGGACAGTCCCCTGCATCACCTAGAGGAAATTCTGACTCAAAACTAGGCCAAGATACAGTAGAAACTCTGAATGGAATCTTTTTTTTTTTTTTTGTAATTTCTTTGGTAGGTGCATTTTTGGAATACAAAATACACACGGTAAAAATTGTATATATATAAATTAAAATTTTAGTCTGAGCTCAGAACTGGTTCTTATCACTGTGAAATCTGTTTTATTTTTATTCTCTCTATAATGACAGCCCTAAAAACAATAAAGTCCTTTTCTATGCGGTAATGGTTGTTTCAAAGCATTTCTGAAGACTATGAAAGTGCTTAACTGTTTACTTGCTCCTAAGAGACAGTAAATGAATACTGCTGAATGTATGAGTAATGATGTCTTAGAGTGCTGTTTTTCAATGCAATCATTGTAAATCTCATGACTTCCCTACTTCTAATTTGTTCAATGTTTACATCAGGGCAGAGCATGAGAACTGGCCCAGGATTTCACTGAGGGGCAGGAGTGAGCAGAACAGGCCAAACCAGAGGAAAACAGGAGACTACGCTGGGCGCCCACAGCTACCCGGTGGCGGTACCTGGGGCACGTGTTGTCAGCCTGTGGATATCCCTCGGCGGATCCTGGGCACCGCTCTCCCTCGCACAGAAAGCCCTGCTGGGAGCCAGAGAGCCAGGATCTGTTGCCTTTCTCCCAAAGCCCCAGCTCAGTGGCACCAGCATTGAAGAAACCTCTACCACATAAAAAGCACACTGAGGATCCACAGCTTTCTTTGAAAAATAATCTTTAGACTTATGCAAATAAATTACCCATGGCTACAGCTTCGTTCTGAATACCACAGAAACCAAGAGTCAGAAAAGTTAACAAGCCTCAGGTCTTACAGTGAGGACATGATGGAAGACAGTTGGAACACAGTTCCTTCCCTTCCATCCACAGACTCCACTATGAAATACTTTCTTCACAAAGTGCGATGATAGTGCCGACTGCAATGTGCGGTTCTGCAAAGTGCAATCTCCTGGAATTCTTGTTCCCTTTAGCACTGAAACAAACCAAGACCTTTTCACGGGTGTGATGACACACTCACTCCTGCTGAACTTCTCTTTGCTTCTCTCCTGTCATGTGTCTGCTGTTCCTAACACGATTTATCATGAACAGAGCTCTGTTCTATTTCCCCTCGGAGCTGTCCTGTAAATTCCTAAGACACAGCTGCAGCATTCCAAACCCTCTGGTATTCAGAACACCTCACGCCCCAACACTACGTTATTTTATAGCTCCTCTCTTAGCCTCTATGTGCAGCGCCTCGAGCTTTTATTGCTTGCTGCGTTTTATGGGTTTCTCCAGGCCATGTATATTCATCGTGTTATAGAAATAATAACATATTAGGCAGTAAAACACTAGGCAGTAATATTTAGGTTGGGTGGTAAATTTTCGAAGGAGTGGGTATGGTTTTCCATGAGAACTAAAGGAAATAGAGGGACTGAGTCTTCAGAGCTCTAAGATGATTAGTGCAGCTGCATTAATGATGTACCCGCTTAGCAGTGGTGATTGTGTTTACAGATCTGTTTACTGAGCAAGAGACCGACTGTATGTCGCTACGGGGGAGCCTGGGCGTCACCACTCACCAGCCGAAGTCTCACTGCAATCCATTACACTTTGATATTTAACACTTAATCACCTTCCAAATGTTAGCACTTCCATTTTTTCCCTCCTCTCTGAAACTTTATACTAGTTACACTCGATTATTTTAAGGAAACTTGATAATTAGTAGACTTCGTTGTAAGAAAAAGAAAGGTTATCTACAAGAGACAAAACACCCTTGCGAATGTGACGGTGTAACGAACGCAATTAGGAAATGTTACTAAACGTCAGGAGAGTACATTGTGCCTGTGGTGCCGCATGCTCCTGGCTCCTTCTAGGAGGAAGACAGGCAAGCCCCTAGAGGCCCCGCTGAAAGGCTGAAAACGGCATTCCCTTACCTGCTGTTGACCTAATGGTGGAGGTGATGTCAGAGGGTGTCATCATGGGAATACATTCGTCATCTTGGGAGTAGCCGGCTTGAATGGCTCGAAGGTAGCTGTGACTCCTTGTTCGGAAACATCCCGGGAGGTCGAGGGCATCCATGGCCTGAGATTCAACTTCACTGAAGACGGACTCGCACACGGACTCGAACTGCCCATTGATGTCCGCCTCGCTCACCTGCAATCATCAACAGCACATGTGATGCCCCAGCCCTGCAGGGTCACTGTCACATTACAGAAGAGCCAGGAGACAGCACTCATTCCCGGGCTTCCTTTCACTGCCTCGTATTTCAGCCCAGTTAACCTGAAGTCAGCACGGACAACGGCTGAGCTTGGGGAAGAGATCATTGGGTTATCTCTTACAAAACACTTAGGCAAACAGCCAGTTCCAAATGTTGATGAAATTCTGGGGGACCACAAGGCGAACCTTCAAGGTAAGGTTGACAGTTTTTACAAAGTTTAAGAGAGAGAGAGAGGACTTTTAAAAGATTAGCAAAGTACCTGGTACAAAGTAACTGTTTAGAATGCATTTCTTCCTTCCCTTTCCTGCATGACTGCCCCACCTTTCCAAGCTACTAATGGTGTGATGGCTCCGGGCACTGAGGCCGTGTAAAGGAAAAGCCCATTCAGTGCGTACGCTACTCAGTTCTTTTTCAGAATATGGAGTCTGCTTCTACCCATTTCCATGGCAACTCATCACAAATTTGGCTTCTAAACTCATCTCCTTCTCACCATTATGGCAACAATCTGAGTCCAGATGAGAAAGAAATGGCTGTACTGGTGTTTTCGTCCACATGAAACGTGCTACTTTACCTAAATTCCAGGCTTTTTTATTCTTCCTTAGCTTAGGATATTAGTATACTCACTTCTTTTTTCCTTCCTTCCTTCCTTCCTTCCTTCCTTCCTTCCTTCCTTCCTTCCTTCCTCCCTCCCTCCCTCCCTCCCTCCTCTCTTTCTCTTTCTCCCCTCACCCCCTCCCATTCAGATTATTTCTCTTCTTGTTTCTCCTGGGGATGTGTGAGGGCTCAAAGCACCAACAACTGTCTGAACTCCATGGATTATGTTGGCAGATACATTTTAAAAACATACTGTTTTAAACACCAGATTTGTTCTTTTCCTCTAGTTGTCAGCTGAGTAAAAGGCAAAGTCAAAGAATCAGGTTCTCCCTCTAGTAGTTGTGTTGTTGACACAACACGACGCTCGCTGCCGTCTCCAAGTTCAGACCCGTGGACTTCTCTGGTTTCACCCCGAGGTGACCTACGTGCTGGAAGGACGGCCTCTTTCCTCGTGAGCCTAAGTCAGCACTGACCCTGGACAGGCAGAGGGTGAGCGAAGGGCAGCGAAGCCTGAGGCCGCCCTGCAGGGACGACAGGCTCACGCCAGGCTGCAGAAAGAGCTGGCACAACCCCGGCGGGGCGGCCTTTTCCAGAAAGGTCTGAGGATTCCTGATGCTGGACAGAGACAGACAAACCCAGGCAGGCACAACCAGGACACAGCCGGCAGGACGGCCTCAGGAACCCAGCAGAGTGCTCAGAAACACGCACACTGGCTTGGAAACGGGACGTTTTTCTGGACCATAAATTTCTTCCAATCTAAGTTTTCACTGACGTAGAACTGTATGGAAAAGTCTTAGACTGTGTCACTCCTGTCAAAGATCTATAGTAGACAGTGTGAGAAGGTCCGAATCTATGTGAGGCCCTGGTACGCCTCAGTGGACACCCTTCTGCAAGCCCGGCCCTGGGCCCAGCTGCCCTCGCTCCTAAAGAAGAGACACCGTTAACCTGGTGCGTGCATTTCACAAACAGAAGCCGGCATCTCAGCAAGGACCCTTGGCTGTGCTTCCAGCTACAAAGCCTTTCAATGAGGTTCTAGACATGAAGGTGACTCCTCCTCCCCAAAACAAATAAAAAGTGGTTGAGGAGCATCTCAAGTTGGTCCAGCAGGGAATTAAAATGATCCGTTCACCCAGACCTTCTGCCGAGACTCAGGACACCCAGACCTCCCGCCCAGACACTCAGGACACCCAGACCTCCCGCCGAGACACTCAGGACACCCAGACCTCCCGCCGAGACACTCGGGACACCGGGACCTCCGGCCGAGACTCTCGGAACACAAGCTGCAGGAAACCCAAGCAGAGTCCAGCTACTGTGGTTCCAATGAGGAAACGGCATGGACATAAGCGCCTCTCACAAGACTTCAGTTAGAGTTTTAATTCCTTTTTGTGCTTGAGAAAAAATTGAGTGTTAAAGATGAAGGGCAAATTTTTAACAAACTTTGGTTTGTCACCAAATTCACATCTCCCTAGAGCCCCGAAGTGTTAGAAATTCCAGATGTCCCACCCTCGGTCACGGGAACTGTCCCCCCTCCTTCCAGAATGGTTGGGTCTCATGGCCTAGGGCTGGACAATCAATTAGTGGAAGTTTGTTTCTGGGTGTGACAGTCTCAGCTACTACTAGCGTTCCAGGATTATTTTAAATAACACTATTTTTTCTGAGAATTCAGAACTGAGTCCAATTTCTAGCAATGCCACAGAACTCTGCGTAGGAATGACTTAGAACTCTAAATTTCCAAGTCGTTAAATAAACCCCCAAGCACCCAACTTGTCTGCTTAACCATTGTTTCCAATGTCAATCCTTTCAGATAGAAAAAGATGTGAGAAAATGTTATTTTTACTGACTTATTTTTGTAGATACCATCTTGGGTTCATCAAAAGTAAGATGACGAGAGAACTAGTATATTTAGCTTACATTTACCCCCCAAAATGGCGACGACTCGCAGAGAGCCTCTGAAAGTTTCATAAAAGTCTTTAAAGAGGTGTGAGATCCATTTAATTGAAACCTGTTTGTGGAAAGCATTAGAGATGAACGTTCATACCTCAGATGGGATAACTTTGCACTTCTGTTTCAACCTTTTGTTGGGTTACATCTGATTTTTAAAGCTGTATTTTGGTGAACCAGGTTACATCAACTGAAACGGAAGGTGCCAGCTTTAAAAGAAGAAAGTCTGCTTTGTCCTCATCTCTGTGTAGCGAGAAAGTTGTTAAAACGTATCACTGACTTTCAGTTACTCTGTTCAGTTAATTCGTGTCTCCCAAAATCATCTCGGACTTTATGCTGATACAGAATGTTTCCTCAATTATTAAAATAATCACAATTATCTAGCTGCTGAGGGTCCGTTGATGTTATTGTCTGCAGGGGGCTGGAGGGCCCACCATTCCCATTTGCCCAGGACTTGAGTGCAGGGTTGGGGATGGTCTTTCCTTGTCATTGGGAAAAAGAGTCAGTGCAATTCCTGCTGCAGATGAGAACTTAATCCCATTTCTGGAAGCAAAGAAGTAACTGGGTAGATAAAAGAGGCGGTAGCCTTCTTGAGTTGTGGACTAGGAAAAACCTTAATAGTTCAGTGGAAAAAGTTCCGAGTACAACTTTCTGATGAGAGAAAATCCTGCACAATGAATAGACTCTACCTCATGAGGAATTTAAAGTCTGTGGCAAAAGAAAAGCCTTGTGCTTCCGGAGCCCCAGGGATGCTTCCAAGAGCTCACAGCACGGTCTGCACCTAGGGGGGCTTTTGTGCCCAGAACCATATACTATTACTTATTGTTATCATGGTAATAATAAGCGCTATTGTTTTTGAGTACTCCGTATGTACATGCTGGACTCTTTACCTAATGACATCCAAAATGGACTGTGTACTTATTTTGTCACGCGGTGAACGGCATCATGGGAGGGCACGGAAAGCCCAGGCTAATCCCTACTCCACAGTAAGTCAGAGAAAATGTTCAGTCAGCTCAGGCTCTTAATCCCTACTCCACACTAAGAGAAAATGTTAGGTATACAAACTCACGGTCAACTCAAGCACTGTTTTCCGAGGCATTTAAATGAGTAAGCAATGTGTGTAATTAAAATGATAAAATTTCGATTCTTCTTTACCATATAATATAGGATGATTAGACTGAAGGACACCTGCCCATTTTGTCACTGTGCGTTCTCAGGCCCGTCCACCACAGGTGGGGGAGCAGGGGGACCTCCCTTTCACAGCCCCCGTGTCTCAGGGACCTGATTTTAATACAACCCCTCGTGTGGTGCCCAGGGACCCTTCTCCTGGCCATTGTGCCTGTCCTGAAACCAGCCCTGCCTGGGAGTGGGCCCGACCGGCAGGACTCTGTGAGTGACACCAGGCCCTCCTCTCACAGGACTTTCTGAGCCACAATTCAGAGGACACAGCTGAAAGCCGTGCTGCCAGAGCCTTTCCCCAACCCCCTTTTACTGGAAAAAGAGCCTGGGAAGAAGGAAGACAGCCTGAGAGGCCAGGATGTCCAGCCTTCCGGTCATTGCTTCCTCAGAAAAAATCATTGCAAAATGACACGGAGTGACACATGTCGAAAAGAATAGTAAGTCCGTGAGTCTTTGATCGGTCAGAGCTAATTCCAGGCGGAACCCCCTGCGGCGTGGCCTTGCACAAGCGCTGCTGATGGGAGGGCAGTGCCATTGCCGCCTGCGCACGGGGCCTCTGTGCCAGCCTGGCTTGGGAGACTGGACCCCGGGTGAAGGGCGAAGGGACCCGACCTGGCTCACGCAGCTGGCCTGGCTCAGGGTGCTGACGGCCCTCATGTAGCTCTGGTTCCGGGAGCGGAATTTCGGGGAGTTGTAGTTCGCAGCGGGGTCCAGGCTGTGGCCCACAGGCACGTCGCTTGCAGCTTGCAGGTAGCTTTGGCTACAGGAAAGAAGAAAGGAGAAAAGGCATTCTGTGAGTACCCACCGCAGGGCAGAGATGGGACCGACCATCTAACCCACACCGAGAGGCTGGCACCCACCGCAGGGCAGAGATGGGACCGACCATCTAACCCACACCGAGAGGCTGGCACCCACCGCAGGGCAGAGATGAGAACGATCGTCCAACCCACACCGAGAGGCTGGCACCCACCGCAGGGCAGAGATGAGAACGATCGTCCAACCCACACCGAGAGGCTGGCACCCACCGCAGGGGAGAGATGGGACCAACCGTCCGACCCACACCGAGAGGCTGACACCCACCGCAGGGCAGAGATGGGACCGACCATGTAACCCACACCGAGAGGCTGACACCCACCGCAGGGCAGAGATGGGAACGATCGTCCGACCCACACCGAGAGGCTGGCACCCACCGCAGGGCAGAGATGGGAACGATCGTCCGACCCACCGAGAGGCCAGCATCACATTTCCAGCGGAATGTGTGTGTCTTTTGATGGGTAACTTTGCCTTATGCAAATATTCTGAGATTCACATTTACGATTGTGAATTTCATCAAAAGTAATAGGGGAGGCTATTTACAAAATTGCCTTTGAAACCTGAGATTTTATGGCCAGGCAGTGAAATTAAGATCATTCCACATTTTTTTAAAAAAAGTGCTGAAAGCACTAGTAACTCCTACAGCATAATAGCAAACTCAGCTCCTGAATTTACGCCAAAAAACTGAGAGTTTCATAAAAATTATTAGCTCTCTGGCAACTTTACGTATTTAAAAAGTAACAGAAAAATACGAGGCTCGCTTTCAGTTTTAACTTATGCAAAGCTGTCCAGGTTATGCAATATCGGCAAATATAATAGCAGTAGGCTGAGTGAAATCCGTTTTATTATCATAATGGTCATTTCCTTCCAAACTCCCTTAAAATAAATCAGCATTCTCTGGTCTTCCTTCTTGCCATTTTGTGAAATGTTAAAAGCACGGAAGAACCCTGTGAGCGTTTGGCAGATCAAAGGTCTGGCTTGGCTTACATTTCTGTCTAACTGGACCACTTTCAAGTTTTATTGACAATCTTTCCACAATGCAGTAAAATTCATTTCATTTTATCAAAAGCTGTAGAAATGTGGACAGAAATGATTAATTATTCTTCTTGCCTGTTTTGGATCATAATAGGAACATTAAATATCAGTGCACAAGCAGGTACATAAAAATGTATCTAGATGTTAGGTGGATGATTTTGACTCCAGAGCTGGGCATTAAAGCACGCACTTGCTTTTCAAATTAAACACTTGGTGCAGTTTTTCTCTGATTTACTTCAGTCTTTAAAAATGGAATATCAGAGAAAAAAACTGGACTCCATGAATTCTTATTAAGTGAAGCTTATTCATTATAGATTTAAAGTCATTCTTTCTGCTAAATATTTTTGCTTTAAAAGAAAATATATAACATATTCCTACCTATCTTCCCCTCCCTGACTTAGACCAAAAAAAGGAGAGAGAGAGAGAGAGAAGGAAGAAAGGAAGGAAGAGAGAGAGAGAAGGAAGAAAGGAAGGAAGGAAGAGAGAGAGACAGAGAGAGAGAGAAGGAAGAAAGGACGTAAGGAAGAGAGAGAGAGAGAGAAAGCAAAGGGAGAAAATTAGTTTTGAGCCAATTCTAAATTCACTATGTATGAAGCACATGGTCTTCACGTCGACGCCCGCCGACTCCCGATGCACCTGGGCAGTGGGATGGGCAGCTCTGCTGCAGATGTGGGGACCTGCACCAGCACCAGCAGGGGCCCTGTCCCCTCCCCTCCTCTGTGGATCCCCCAGGTCGCCTGCCAGTGAACACAAGGTGAACAAACACGGACCCCTGACCTTGGCTGTCACCACCCTGAGTGCAGAGGTTCCACAGAGTGGCAATATGTCAACAGTATTCTGAGATATGGTCGCAAGTTTGAGGCTCAGTTGATGGATGCGTGGACTCATTCTGCAAGAGACCACCGCTGGCTTCCTTTGAATGCGTCCACGTGCCTGTGCGTGTTTAACACAGGGTCATGTGCCGGGGATGGAGCCCTGAGCTATGGCGCCCAAGCTGTGTGGCCTCAGGTGGATGCCAAGAGCCCTGACTGAGGCTAACTTGATTCACCTTTGTCTTTGCAGAAACATAAACCTCTTGCATTTCTGCTCTCCTTCGGTGCTTCCTTGAGATTGCTGGTTTCATAGCCTGCATTTCTACCAATCAGCACCTTCTACCAATTACCAGTTTTCTTCCAATACAACAGCCGTCCCTTCCGATTAATACCACCATTTTGCATTTTAACATTCTCAAATTGAGGCTGCCTTCTAGACGGAGAAAACCTAAAAGAAGGATTCTCACTCTCTGGATCTGGTGTCTAAACAGCGCGTGGTACGCAAATGAAGGAATCACTTCGAGCCACAGCTCATCACCCTGGCGGTGGCTGCTGGACGGCCCTCACAGGTGGATCAACGTGCTTTGTGAGTCTACGTTCCAAATACGTATTCTCTCAATGATTCTCTTTGTTTCAAAATGGGGTGTGACACGTAAATGTTGCCACTGAAGACAGCTAATAATTTTTTTTCAAAACATGGACTCACAATAGATAACCTTTTCTAGGCACGATTACGCCAGAGATGCTAATAAGTGTTTTGCATTGTCCTAACACAGTTAATTTTTACATTAGTCCTATAAACCAGGCCTCTTCCCAACCCCTCCTCCTACGAATGCAGCATCAGATGCGCACTGGTGTCAGGTCACCACGCTCTGGTCACACCGGTGCCAGGTCACCACGCACCGGTCACACCGGTGCCAGGTCACCACGCTCCGGTCACACCGGTGCCAGGTCACACGCTCCGGTCACACCGGTGTCAGGTCACACGCACCGGTCACACTGGTGTCAGGTCACACACTGGTGTCAGGTCACACGCTCCGGTCACACTGGTGTCAGGTCACACACTGGTGTCAGGTCACACGCTCCGGTCACACCGGTGCCAGGTCACACGCACCGGTCACACCGGTGCCAGATCACACGCTCCGGTCACACCGGTGCCAGGTCGCCTCGCTCCGGTCACACCGGTGCCAGGTCGCCACGCTCCGGTCACACCGGTGCCAGGTCGCCACGCTCCGGTCACACTGGTGCCAGGTCGCCACGCACTGGTCACACTGGTACTAGGTCACACATTGGTCACACTGGTGCCAGGTCACCACGCACTGGTGCCAGGTCAAGCACTCAGGCTTGGGCGGGGTGGGGGCAGCACTCCCCTCTGAGTCCAGGCGGCCTGACTCTGGAATTCATGCTCTAAAATCTCAAGGTCACAGCTGCTGAGTCACAGGACTACGGAGCCCACAAGATCCCATCCTCTGACACAGACATTTTAAAAAGTTAAAAAATAACAAAACCTCAGCCTCATTTGGCTTAAGAGGCTTTTAAAAAAATATTATAATGGCTTAGCATTTTATCATATAGCGTCCCAGAAGGCTGGGTTCCTCACAGTCACAGATCAAAACTCAAGAACTAGGACCGGGGGCGCCGATCGAGATAGGGGGATGCGCCCTCCGGCGGCCCCGCCACGTGACACACGGGGACACCCCCAGCACTGCTTGCTCCACAAAACCCGCCTGGCGCTTCCCCCTGAAAATCCCCCTCGGACATCCCGGGGCATTTTGAAGTTGACTTTCAGCCCCTTTGGTTCTCTCTCCAAGTGGTAAAATTCCTACGGCGTCCCAGGTGCCAGAAACAGAAACATATTTTGCTGTATACACTTAGTAGCTCAGACATTTTTTTTTTATATAGTGAAAAGTTTTCTAGAATAACACAGAAATGTTTTTGTTCTAGTTGTGCCTTTCAGATGTCGCTCCCCTTAGCTTGTCATCCACACACAGGCGAGAGGACAAGCCGTGCAGGTGAATCCACAATCCCGAGAGAACCGCAGGATTCCTGGTGTTCAACCTTGTTCTCGCCATGTGCAAATGGTTCCAGAGCTGCTTGCTGAATCCTGGCTCAAAACCTCTTCTGTGACTTAGGTCATTATGAGAAAAAATGTACATAACAAAGGGTATCCCTGAAAGGGCCTCTGACCCCAGCTGTTTAGATCTATCTAAACATGCTTGAAAATACACAGCGTAAACCATCTCCTTTGTTACCTTGGAAAGCAGTAAGGATTCTATGCAGGTTGTGCTAAGGAGACATTTAAGAACTTTTTTTCCCATACTAAATGCGTTCATTTGAAATACAGAGAGCATCTTCTCATTTCTATAAATGGGATCTGACAGGAGAAGCTCCCAAATATAAGAAGTGTTTCTTTCACTGCATTCAACGGAAAACGGAGCACGCTAAACAGCGCTAGTGAAACAGACTTTCGTGTGCACACGCGTGTGTGTGCTGTGTGTGCACGTGTGTGTAGTATTCCACCTGCAAAAAGGAAATTCTTAGAACATCTTTCAGCACACATTTCAAATAATATCACAGTGCATGACTGGATTTCAGAAAATGGCTTCTTTCCTGATTATTTCCACATTCAGGGTAAAAAGCGTTCTTGAGCTTCTGTGCCCTTGCAGGAGATGAAGACATGCTTGTTCCCTAACTGCACATTTTTGGGGGAAAACCACATTTGCATCTCACTGTTGGCGCCCACATCTGGGCTGCCCCACGGTTACCCTGAGAACCCGTCTCTGGGCTCTTGACTGCAGAGGCTCGGAAGTGCCACACCCTTGCTTGGACGCCTCATGGTGCTGACGGAGCTTCCGAGGTGGGACCCAGCTCCAGCTGGGGAGTCCATGGAGCACCTGCTCAGTGGCTTCTGAGCAGAGTCCGGCCTTCTCCATGCTGACGACTGCTCTTCCCAGAGCCCGTGGCAGGTGGGGCTGCAGTGGCTGACTCAGGGCCAGCTGAGAGAGCCAGCATGCTCTGATGCATGATGCTGGCCCGGTTCCCAATGGGGCTGACCCCAAACCAGTGTGGACAACCTCCTCTGGCTCCCCTCTGCCCTGGTCCTAGTGCAGCTGACCCCGACCCAGCTGGACCAACCTCCTCTGCCCTGGTCCTAGTGCAGCTGACCCCGACCCAGTGTGGACAACCTCCTCTGGCTCTCCTCTGCCCTGGTCCTAGTGCAGCTGACCCTGACCCAGTGTGGACAACCTCCTCTGGCTCTCCTCTGCCCTGGTCCTAGTGCAGCTGACCCTGACCCAGTGTGGACAACCTCCTCTGGCTCTCCTCTGCCCTGGTCCTAGTGCAGCTGACCCTGACCCAGTGTGGAAAACCTCCTCTGCCCTGGTCCTACTGCAGCTGACCCTGACCCAGTGTGGACAACTTCCTCTGCCCTGGTCCTAGTGCAGCTGACCCTGACCCAGTGTGGACAACCTCCTCTGCCCTGGTCCTACTGCAGCTGACCCTGACCTAGTGTGGACAACCTCCTCTGCCCTAGTCCTACTGCAGCTGACCCTGACCCAGTGTGGACAACCTCCTCTGCCCTGGTCCCACTGCAGCTGACCCTGACCCAGTGTGGACAACCTCCTCTGGCTCTCCTCTGCCCTGGTCCCAGTGCAGCTGACCCCCACCCAGCCAGGACAACCTCCTCCAGCTCTCGTCCACTTGGCTATACCTGTCCTTTGCTATAACCAGGGCTGGGCAGGTTTGCAAGGATGTGCCACCAAAGGCTTCCCAAACAGAACACAAGGAGAAGGCATCTCAGTAAGGTGCACCTACCACATAAGTCTGGGTGCTTGGAAGTGCAAAAAAGGCCTTCCACAAGACAGCAAGACTAGCACTTGTTGACAGAGTGTTGGGGACAAAGACTGGAACATAGATAATTTTAATGCAAAATGCTAAAAGGAAATCTAGAGCATGCGCTGGCTTGGAGGCGGGGAGCGAGCACCGTTTGTCTGGAGAGCAGAGGCGAAGCGGGGAAAGGCATTCTGGGAGAGAAGTTTGTGGAAGCAGAGGGGGAAACTGAGGGACACCCCAAAGAGCTTGATGTTTATGTCACAGGCAAAAGAAAAGTACTGCAAGTTCTTGATCAGGGACTTGTGGGCTGGGAGCTCAGGAAGGTCCCTGTGCCTGGGGCTTGGAGGACGAGGAGCCTGAATGCAGGAAGTGGTGCCCTGGACACAGACCCCGAGAGGCTCGCGCACACCTGAGCTGGGGAGGTTTCGCATGAGACACCAGAGGGCTTGGATTTTAGGGACACTGAGCCCACAGGAACGAGGAATGTGTTAGAGCTGAGATGATTCCAAGGCATGTAGACTTCCCAACAAAGGCAAGATCTATGCCAGGAAGAAAAGCAGGTTTTGCAGGTTGGACCTGAGTTTGATCTGGACCTGCTGATTCTAAGGCGCTTCCAAGAAGTCTGTGAAAGAACAGAGCCAATGAGACGGTCAGGGCTGTGAACCACCGAGCGCTTCAGATGCGAAGTGTGGAAGGCGTCGGGCTGTGAGGGTCACGCTGCAGAATGGTGGAGGAGGCCTCCCGGGTGAGGCGGGGCCACGAAGGGAGTCCAGGAGGAGAGTGAGAGGGTCGTGGGGCGGGGGAGGCTCCTGGGCACCCGCGGGGCAGGAGGAGTCCGGCCGCGGATCAGACGCTGAGAAATCAAGTGGAATGAGATGGGTAAGACTGTCCGATGGAGCAACCTGGGGTCATTTTCGAAAAAGACGGTTGCAGTGGATCTGGGTGCAGAAATGAGATTGCAGTTGTCAAAGGAAGAAAATGCAAGCACGAGTGGAACTTCTGAACAATTCGTCAGGAAAGAGCAGTGAGGACAGGCGATTTGAGAAAGGCTGTGAATTTTCTTGGATGGGAGGATGAGACAACATGAACATTTATTTTTAGAAGGTGAAAATAAGACACCATGGGAAAGACACTCAAAGAGGCTGGACTGGGATCATTTTTCTGTGGGAAATGCTAGGCTGAGGCCAACGGTGTGCTCGACCGTGAAATGTGCTGTACAGGTCGGAAGTAACATGGCACGCAGACGGCAGTGTGCATGCACAGGGGAGCACGCGTGTTGATACCTGACAGCCCACGTTGGATCCTGGCTCAGCCACTTGCCAACGGTGTCATTTGGACAAATCTCTTAATCTAAGCAACACACAATGAGGACGGTAGTCGCAGGACATAACTCATGGAGTTCTGTGAATATTAGGCAAGAATGTAGCATGTAATACAAATTTATATAATACATAGTAAGCACTTAGTTAATATTAACACATACTATGTTTAATTTGTCTTTGAGAGACCTGTATTGTGACTCCAGATGTTGGCTTTTGGTAGATGTCTCAGAAAGAACTGGTCTGAACATTTCAACTGTTTATTTTTTTATTTTGGGAAAAGACAAGGTAAACTCACCAAAAAGAAAATTATTTTTCTTTCTTACATAGAAATGAAACAGAAAAATAAATACCCATTAAATGTTATTGAGAGAAAACTGATAGACAGTGAAAGGCACAGGTAGGACTCAGTAAGTTTTGACAGATGTTGACTATCTGTGGCCTCCACCCCATGTCCTCATGGGCATTTTATATTGTCATCTTTTTAATTTAGGCCATTCTAATGAAATTGAAGTGCTATCCCATTAAAGTTTTAACTTTCGCCTACTGGATGACTAATTCTTATTGGACATTTGTGTGTCTTCTTTTGCAAAGTAACCTTTCGGCTTTATGCCCATTTTTGTGGGGTTGTCTTTATGTTCTTGTTTTGTAGGAGTTCTTTATATATTCCACATTCAAGCCCTTTGTCAGATAGATATTTCCCTTATTCTATGGCTTGCCTTTCCTTTTTCTTAATTGTGTCTTTTAATGAACAGAATTTAAAGATTTTGATGGCTAGAGTCTCTATTCTGTCACATGGATCTATTTTGTCTACTTGAGTAGTTCTTAATCTGGGGCGATTACGCCCTCAAGGGACATCTGGTGGTGTCTGGAGATATTTTGGGTTTGTTACAACTTAGAGGACGGTGCTACTCGTGTCTGCTGGACAGAGGCCGGAGACGCCACCAAAAGTTCCTATGGTGCAGGGAGAGCCCCCAACAAGAGAGAATTGTCTGGCCCCAAATATCAAGAGTGTTGAAGGTGCACAGAGAGCCTCCAGTGACAGAGAATTGTCTGGCCCCAAATATCAAGAGTGTTGAAGGTGCACAGAGAGCCTCCAATGATAGAGAATTGTCTGGCCCCAAATATCAAGAGTGCTGAAGGTGCACAGAGAGCCTCCAACAAGACAGAAGTGTCTGGCCCCAAATATCAAGAGTGCTGAAGGTGCACAGAGAGCCCCCAGTGAGAGAATTATCTGTCCCCAAATATCAAGAGTGCTGAAGGTGCACAGAGAGCCCCCAGTGAGAGAATTATCTGGCCCCAAATATCAAGAGTGCTGAAGGTGCACAGAGAGCCCCCAACAAGAGAGAATCACCTGGCCCCAAATATCAAGAGTGCTGAGGTTGAGAGACCCTTTTCTATTCTTACATGCATATCACACTGTCCCAAGATGTAACACAAGTCTTGAAATCAGATTGTGTGAGTCCTCCAACTGTGTTCTTTTTTATCGAGGTTGTTTTGACACTTCTAGGTTCTTCGCATTTTCACACATTTTAGAACCTTCTTGTCAGTTTCTCTAAAAATTGAGGTTGCTTGAATCACGTTGATTCTCCTGAGGTCGCACTGAATCCATATCTCAGTCTAGGGAGATTTCACATCTTCACATCACTGAGACTTCCAATGCATCACAGTCTAGCTCTCCATTTATTCAGATGGTCTCTCTTAGAGCACCACAATTCTACAGCGCTGTTGAGATGTTTAAAATGAATCGCATTTTCCAATTATTCATCACGGGTCTACAGAAATGCAATGGATTTCTACCCATTTCATTCACGTCCTAGCCTTGACCAATGGCGTGATCTGTTCCAGGATTTGATTTGTAGTTTCCTTAGGTTTTCTATGTAAACAATCATGTGATCTAAGAATAAACCTGCAATATAAACATGGAAGGAGCTTCTTCCTTTTAAACTTTGTGCCTTTTCTTCTCTTGTTTGCCTTCTGTGTCTGGCGAGGACCTCCATTAGAATGCTAAGTAGAGGAACTGAGAGTTGGCATCCTCATGTTTTATCTCATCTTAGGGAGGGAGTTAAATGTTGCACCCTTAATGCTGACATTTTTTCTCCAGGGTTAGAATTGTAGCCTTTTACTTACTTATTCCACTTACTTTAATACACTTACTATAATGACTGGGTTGAAGTCTACCGTTTTACTGTTGTTTTCCATATGTCCTATTCATATATTTGTTCCTCTGATTTCTTTTTGTTTTCTTTTGGGTTAATAAAATATTTTTAATATTGAGCTTTAGCTCTTATTGACTGTACGGCATAGCATTAGTATTTGAGTGTTGCTCTAGAGGTGTGCTGTCCATTAAGGTAGATAATGGGAGCGAATTAGACTTAAGAGCTTCTGCACAGCAAAAGAAACCACCCACAGAGTAAACAGAAAACCTACAAAATGGGAGAAAATATTTGCAAACTATGCATCCAACAAAGGTCTAATATCCAGCATCTATAAGGAACTTAAACAAATTTGCCAGCAAAAAACAAAGTGGGCAAAGAACATGAACAGACACTTTTCAAATGAAGACATACATGTGACCAACAAGCACATGAAAAAATGCTCAACATCACAAACCATTAAAGAAATGCAAATCAAAACCCTAATAAGATAGCATCTCACACCTGTCAGGATGGCTATTACTAAAAAGCGGAAACACAGATGCTGTGAGGCTGTGAAGAAAAGAGAATGCTCATACACTGCTGGTGGGAGCATACATTAGTTCAACCATTGTGGAACGCAGAGTGGCAAATCCTCAAAGAACTAAAAACAGAACTACCATTTGACCCAGAAATCCCATTATTGTGTATACACCCAAAGGAACAGAACTCATTCTACCATTAAGACACATGCAAATTCATTGCAGCACTATTCACTACAGCAAAAACATGGAATCAACCTAAATGCCCATCAGTAGTAGACTGGATAAAGGAAATGTGGTACATATACACCATAGAATACTATGCAGCCATAAAAAGAATGAGATCATGTTCTTTGCAGCAACATGGATGGAGCTGGAGGCCATTATCCTTAGCAAACTAACACAGGAACAGAAAACCAAATACTGCATGTTCTCCCTTATAAGTGGGAGCTAAATGATGAGAACACATGGACACAGGGAGGAGAACAACACACTGGGGCCTCCTGGAGGGTAGGAAGAGGGAGAGGATCAGAAAAAATACCTATGAGGTACAACGCTTATTACCTGGATGACGAAATAATCTGTACACCAAACCCACATGACATGAGTTTACCTAAATAACAAATCTGAGCCTGTACCCCTGAAACTAATGAAAGATAAAAAAGATAGTAGCCACATGTGGATACATGGATTTAAGTTAAAAATACATTCCTTAGCTTTTATTTATTTGAAAAGTCTTTTTTTGCTCTCATTTTTTAAAAGGTATTTTTGCTGGGTATAGTATTCTGAATCAATAGACATTTTTGATCACTTTAAAGACACGATTCCATTGTCTTCTGGCTCCCATTGCTTCTGACAATAAGTCAGTCATAATTTTCTAATTATTCCTGTGTGTTTAGATTTGACCCCTTCCTCAGTTGTTTTGTAGATTTATCTCTGTCTGATTTTCCACAGTTTAACTATTTTGTGACTAGGTATGATGTTTTTCTATTTATCTTTTTAGAGTTCACTCAGCATTTTGTGTCTATGGGTTCTTTTAAACCAAATTTGTAAAATATTTGGCCATTGTTTCTTCAAAATCTTTTGCCAAATTCTCCCACTTTTCTCCCTGGTTCTCTAATTATATGTGTCCCTTCACTTCTTATTACACATATTACTGAGGCTCTGTTCTTTTTTTAAATATCTTCCCTGTACTTTCTTCATATTTGACAATATCTACTGGTTTATTTTCAAATTACTAAGCTTTTTTCCTGCCCTCTCAATCCACTCTTAAACCCATCCCATACATTTTTCATTTCAGACATTGTGGTTTTCTGTTTTTGAAAATTCAATCTGGTTCTTTCTCATGGCTTTCATTTCTCCATCTAGTCATGCATTAAGACCTTCTTTTCCTTTAAGATCTTTAATCTTGTAATAGCCATTTTTATATCATTTATAAGACCTTACAATGGCTGCTTCAAAGATCTTTCCAGGGAATTCTAACATTTTTATATCATTCATGAGACCTTACGATGGCTGCTTCAAAGATCTTTCTGGTGAATTCTAACATTGAGGTCTTCTCAGGCTTTGTTTTGAGCACTTCAGGTTCTTCCTCGCATGTGGGTTCCACGTTGCTACAACTTTGGCCTCTTTTTGGCATAAAGGACACGACTGGAGGAGACCCTGGCACCTGCTCCCTCCTCCGGTGTGTGCTGGTTTTGGTTGTGGCCAGTCCTCCTGAGCTTTGGGTGTTTGGCTCATGTGTTGCTGGGGCGGGCCTGGGGAGGCTGCAGATGGTCTACCCGGCCCATGCACTTGGTGGGCTTCAGCCTCCAGACTGGTCTTCACCATCGGGGGTCAGCAGCTGGACACTAAACTCTTTGAGTGGTCCCCAAGTGTTAATAGACTTTGGGGTTCCCCTCTGTGGCTCCACCCCTTCTGTGCTGGCCCCCATCTCTTCTGGCAGCCCCAAATCCCATCCTGTAACAGACACATCCAAGAAGACTGCGGCTGTCTGCTCCAGCTCCTACTGCCCTCCCGCGGTGGGTAGCGAGGGGGGTCAGAGGGAGCTCACAGGACCGTGGACAGCCCTGAGTGAGTGTGGTGCCCTTCCTTTAAAATGTGAATAGTCTCCACTTCCTGCCCAACTCTGCTTTCAAACAGGAGGGCATGCGTGTGCGTGTGTGTGCATGTGTATGTGGGTTCCACAGTTCATGGCTGTCTTCTGTGTGAGCGTTTGTTCAATATAAGCTACTATCCCAGAGCCAGAACTCCTCCATATTACATTAAAAAAAATCATGTCACCAGGGTGAGCATCTGTCTGTCCTCGGTTCGGCCAATCTGCATATCAGTTCTGCTGCTTTGGTGGTTGGTTTGGGGAGCCCAGCACTGCAGAGGCAGAGGCTGCACCACCGGGGGCCTCTGCCTGGGGGGTCTCCTTTCCAGACTCCCCAGAGCTCTTGTGGGCACAAGGTCCTCTGGTAAGACGTGTTTTCTCCACACCTGGAGGTGATGCTGGCAACACAAAGTGGGGTCCAAGCTGTTGATGGCAGCTGCGGCAGCGGCCACCTCCAGTCCGCCGGGTGTCTATAGTTCCATTACAACCTCGGCACCCCTCGTCCTGCCTGTGGTTGTGGTACCAGCAGCACTGACTGAGGTCTCTGCCAACGCGGCTGGTGATTCCGTGTTCACCGAGGCAGTTCTGAGGTGAGGTTCCCCCTCTGGCTGCAGAGGCCCCCCAGCTGCTCTCTTGCCCGACTGCAAATGTTCAGGAGACCCCAGCTCTGTGCCATCCATTTTTTTTTCTTGCCTATGAAGAGTTGATTTCTCCATCTGCTGAAGGTACTGGTGGGGTTTGTGAAGGACCTCATGAGAGTATGTGATGATCCACCATGTCCCCTAGGCTACAAGGACTCAGCCACCACTGAAGCCAGGGCATACACTTGCAGTGAACCAGCCTCCCCCACCTGGCTCTGCCGAAGGACCCCCGAGGCCCATTTTCATGGAAAACACTGATGAGTCAGACCTGTCAGGTCACACATTGCAAAGCCTGGCCTTATCGTTGATATTTGTACTGGCAATAGTTGATGGAACTAGAATGGAAGGTAGCAATTTAATCCTTTGGCATTCAACATTTTTGAGGCTTATTTTTTAAAAATTCAATTTGCTAATCTTTCTCTATGATTTGTTTTTCCAAAAAGAACACAGAGGAGGCCAATGTGAGTGAACTGAACACACAGGGTTGACATGAATTCGGAAGAATGGAGACCTACATCCGTCCGAACCAGGGCAGAACAGGTTCTCAAAAACGGGTGTTCACTGCTGCTGTTAAAATACTCTTCTAATATATGTTAACTTAGAAAATGAGTTACTCATCTATCAAATACTTCCTGGGCATCATTTATGAAGGCATGGCCCTTGTCCTCATGGAGCTGGCTGCGCAGTGTAGAAATTTCAGTTGAAGTCAATTTTCTAAAGGATATATTTACAGATGCTCGATGTCAATCTAAAAATCTTATTTTTCTCAAATTGCTTTATATTTCCACTGTGAAATGTATTTCTAAGAAAAGAGAGCAATATTGTGCTAAGGAGAATAAATTAGATTCCCTCTGAGAAAGGAGAGTGACTTACACATCAGAAAAGATGTGATGAGCATTATGGAAATCCTCCAGTCATTCGTCCTCCAGGATGTGGGTGTCAGTATATCCATACTGACGAACATACAAATTTTAAGACAGATGAAAAATCTGCTCTTGCTACAAAATCGTGTCTCTATAAATCTTTAGAGATTAAAGAACATAAATCAGATTTTTAAAAATGAGGGAGAATTTTCATATAAACATGTATATGAAAACATATAATACAATAATATAATGTTACATATGCAACTCATTTATATTATTTAATATTATATGCAATATAGCCACTTTGAAAAACAGTCTGGGAGTTCCTCAAAAGGTTGAATATTGAGTTATCAAGGACCCAGCAACTCCATTCCTTGGTATATGCCCAGGAGAAATGAAAACATGTGTCCACATAAAAACTCATACAAGAGGCCGGGTGCGGTGGTTCACACTTGCAATCCCAGCACTTTGGGAGGCTAAGGCGGTGGATCTCTTGAGCTTAGGAGTTTGAGACCAGCCTGGGCAACATGGTGAAACCCCATCTCTACCAAAAATACAAAAACTTAGCTGGGTGTGGTGGCGTGCATCTGTAGTCCCAGCTACTTGGGGGCACTGAGAAGGGAGGATTGCTTGAGCTCAGGAGGTGGAGGTTGTAGCGAGCCGAGGTAGTGCCACTGTACTCCAGCCTAGGCAACAGAGTGAGACTTCATCTCAGAAAACAAAAAGAATGATGATCACAGCAGAGTTATTCACAATAGCCCCCGACAGGAAACAACCTGAGTATACATCCATGATGGACGGGTAAGTAAACTGTGGTCTATCCATACAATGGAATATGGCTCCATCCTAAAAATAATTGCAGCTCTGACACATACTGCAATGCGTATCAACCTTGAAAACATTACGCTAGAAGCCAGACACAAAGCTCCAATATTGTGGGGTTCCATGGCGATGACAGGGAGGATGCAGATTAGCGGTTGCCAGGGGTTGGAGGAGTTAGGGGAAGCGGGGAGTGACGGTACAGAATTTCTTTTCGGTGTGAAGCGAATGTTCTAAAACGGATTGCAGTGATGTTCGCACAACTCCATAAATAAACTAAGGACCACGGAATTGTACTTCAAGTGGATGAATTGTATGGTACTTAAATCGTATCTCAATAAAGGATGAAAACAAGATACGAAGAGCATTCTATTTAGCTTTGCCTCATCTGTAACTTGAAACGAACTGTATGCTCAGAATGTAGACTTGAAACAAACTTTCACAAACAAACCACTGGTACCTTCAGTTCGTCTTCTCTCTCGGGCTTCAAGGGAGGACAGTGAGGGAGCTCTGAGGCAGTAGAGTTAACAATAATTCATTTTCCACAAATACTTTCATTCTTCACCTCTCATTTGGTGCTGGTTATGATTCTCTGCAGAAGGTATTATAATTCACCTTGCTTTAACAAGAGGAGAAAGTCTTCACTTACAGGGGACAGGTTCCACAGCACAAGCTCGAGCTGAGATTTGAGCCTGAAGGCCTTCCGATTCCAAATTCGGCATGTGTTGCTTTTGTGGCATATTGTAAACATTTGCCATGGATTATTACAACTATATGATAAACTAATAATTCAGACAAACACAGAAACGAGTCAACAATTTACTTCCAGAGTGGGGAGCTGCAGAATTCGGTTCTCAGCCCTTCACGGATGCTGTGGGCTTGGACAGTTAGCAAAGGCTGTGTGCTCTGTTTTCTCCCTTATAACAGGGAACATAACATCAGGAGAGACACGGGTTTGCTGAAGGGGATGACTGTCGAAAGGAGCAGGGCATAAAAGCCTTAGACTGCTAATTGAAAAGATTTCATCCTGAAGAGGCATTTAGGCCCACAAGAATGTAGCATGTTTCTAAAGCTCATGGCTAAGTAGAAGCCGCTCTCACTAGAGCCCCGGATTCTCGCATTCACGAGAGATTCTTGTGATCATCTGCTGCCTTCAAGTCGTGAACGGAAAACGTCAGGGGAATATGGAGACTGCTTTGCTTCTCAAGCATCTCAAGGCACGCGCTCTGAGAGCCCTGCTGTATTCACCTGAGTGGCGACGGAAGTGCAAAACAAGTATGTAACCATCTTCGGCTGAAATCGGTCCACTCCCCCGAGCGGCAGGGGGCTGTATCCAGAACACAGGAGTGGAGGTCAGGAGGTCCAGGTCTGAGGCTTGCGTTCGGTTCTGTCATCCTCACTGCATGAACCTGACCTGAGCGGCAGGGGGCTGTGTCCAGAACACGGGAGTGGAGGTCAGGAGGTCCAGGTCTGAGGCTTGCGTTCGGTTCTGTCATCCTCACTGCATGAACCTGACCTGAGCGGCAGGGGGCTGTGTCCAGAACACAGGAGTGGAGGTCAGGAGGTCCAGGTCTGAGGCTTGCGTTCGGTTCTGTCATCCTCACTGCATGAACCTGACCTGAGCGGCAGGGGGCTGTGTCCAGAACACAGGAGTGGAGGCCAGGAGGTCTGGGTCTGAGGCTTGCGTTTGGTTCTGTCCATCCTCACCGTGTGAACCTGGGTAAGTCACAGATGCTGCTTGCCCACAGTTTCCTCTTTTGACAATGGAAGCAATGACGGTGTCTGACCTGCATCATCAGGGGCCGATGAAGTCAGGTAAGCCGATGGCACCGAGGCTGGCTGTAGGGTGGTGCGCCCTGCCTGGCTTCTGGAACTGTTGCTTCTGACAACAAAACGACTGCACTATCCTCATCCTGTTACATCACAACTGCTCCACACATGACACCAAACACCGGACCTTTTCTGCAGCAGCTCCTGGCAGATGCTAAGCGCAGCAATTCTAACCCCCGGCCTATCACAGAGAAGCTGTGATTCTACCTGTGGTATCTTCATTATTATTTACATCTAAGCCATTTATGTTTGAGTTTTTTTTTAAACAAGTACATTTCTTTTTTCTTTATAAATAGTTTTGACTGTCATCAGTTTACATTTAAAGGCTGGTGTTGGAGCAACAAGCAAACATTCATTGGATGGTTTTGAAATCCCAGTCTGGATCACAGCCTCCTGTGTGCTTGTATGTGATGTAGATTCCTGGATCACAGTCTCCTGCCTGCTTGCATGTAATAAAGATTCCTGGATCACAGTCTCCTGCCTGCTTGTATGTAATGTAGGTCCCTGGATCACAGTCTCCTGTGTGGTTGTATGTGATGTAGATTCCTGCATCACAGTCTCCTGTGTGCTTGCATGTAATAAAGATTCCTGGATCACAGTCTCCTGCCTGCTTGTATGTAATGTAGGTCCCTGGATCACAGTCTCTTGCGTGTTAGTATGCAATATAGATTCCTGGATCACAGTCTCCTGTGTGCTTGCATGTAACATAGATTCCTGGATCACAGTCTCCTGCCTGTTTGCATGTAATGAAGATTCCTGGATCACAGTCTCCTGCGTGGTTGTATGTGATGTAGATTCCTGCATCACAGTCTCCTGTGTGCTTGCATGTAATGAAGATTCCTGGATCACAGTGTCCTACATGTTTACCTGTAAGGCAGATTCCTGGATCATGGTCTCTTGAGTGGTTGCATGTAACATAGATTCCTGGATCACAGTCTCCTGCCTGTTTGCATGTAATGAAGATTCCTGGATCACAGTCTCCTGCCTGCTATTATGTAATATAGATTCCTGGATCATGGTCTTCTTCTTGTCTGTGTGTGATGTTGATTCCTGGATCACAGTCTCCTGCATGCTAGTATGTAACAAAGATTCCTGGATCACGGTCTTCTTCCTGTCTGTGTGCGACGTTGATTCCTGGATCACATTCCTAGAGATGAAATTTAGAAGGGTGGGGTCAACCCCAAATCCTCATTTTAAATAAACATTCTAGGTGATTCCATTCCTGGTGGTCTATGGGCCAGGCCACACTTTGAGAAGCATGGATCTATTTGGATGGAGGGACAGGGTGCCCCGCTGAGGTGCTGTTTAGAGAATCTGAATTTTTGTTCATTTAATCTGCAAATCATAATGAACACCCCCGTGAAGCATCTCTCGCTGGTGCTGGGAGACAAGATTCATATTTACATTTTCAGCAAACTCCAGTGCATTTGCAGCAAGGTCCCTGCTCCCCCAGTTACCCAGCAACATTTCCAGGAAAATGATTTCTGAATCCATGTCAATACCGGCCGTACGTGAATGGGTCTGCAGTGTCCACAAAATGAAGAAGGGTCCTTCATCTTTGTAGCTGTTCACTTAAGTGTCTTTAAGTACATGTTCTGTCCCAGCTGTGTCTTGGGCATCAGAATGGGAATGTGTGGCTGCAGCTTGCCTGACTTGAGGAGAGGTGCAGACGGTGGCTGTGTATGGGGAGGTGGCAGGAGGAGCTGCAGGACTCAAAAACACCCATGTGAAGGCAACTTGAGTTTAATAATTTGCATGGAATCTCACCAAATATTAAGGGGTCAAATATGGAACAGCAGTCTCCTGCCAGGAGGATGTGTGGGGAGGACGATGTAGTCAGGTTTAGAAGCCTGCAGATCCCTCCTCAGCCCCAGTTCCGTAGGCAAATAATCCCCAAGACGGAAATACTGACTGTTCCAGCTACTGTGAACTGGATCCTGGGCCCGTCACAGTGTGCAGGAGACGCCAGGGGCAAAGTCTCTGCTCCTGTGCTAGTGTGAAGAGGTTTGACTACACACAAGCAAAGCAATGCCTGAGAACGATGCCATTGCCTTGCCTGTACAAGCTAACAGAAGGAAGGCCCTGCCTCTCACTCTGACCAACTTGTGCAGAACTACGACCCCACCTCCCAACCTAATCAACTTCTGTGGAACTGAAATCCAACCTCCCATCACAACCAGCCTCTACAGAACTGAGACTCAGCCTCCTCTCTAACCAGCCTCTGCAGAACTGAGACGCAGCCTCCACTCTAACCAGCCTCTGCAGAACTGAGACCCAGCCTCCACCCTATCCAGCCTCTGCAGAACTGAGACCCAGCCTCCACCCTATCCAGCCTCTGCAGAACTGAGACTCAGCCTCCTCTCTAACCAGCCTCTGCAGAACTGAGACCCAGCCTCCACTCTAACCAGCCTCTGCAGAACTGAGACCCAGCCTCCACCCTATCCAGCCTCTGCGGAACTGAGACGCAGCCTCCACCCTATCCAGCCTCTGCGGAACAGAGACCCAGCCTCCACCCTATCCAGCCTCTGCGGAACTGAGACGCAGCCTCCACCCTATCCAGCCTCCGCGGAACTGAGACACAGCCTCCACTCTAACCAGCCTCCGCGGAACTGAGACGCAGCCTCCACCGTAACCAGCCTCTGCGGAACTGAGACGCAGCCTCCACCCTATCCAGCCTCTGCAGAACTGAGACGCAGCCTCCACCCTATCCAGCCTCTGCGGAACTGAGACCCAGCCTCCACCCTATCCAGCCTCTGCGGAACTGAGACACAGCCTCCACCCTATCCAGCCTCCGCGGAACTGAGACACAGCCTCCACTCTAACCAGCCTCCGCAGAACTGAGACCCAGCCTCCACCCTATCCAGCCTCTGCGGAACTGAGACACAGCCTCCACCCTATCCAGCCTCTGTGGAACTGAGACGCAGCCTCCAACCTATCCAGCCTCTGCGGAACTGAGACCCAGCCTCCACCCTATCCAGCCTCTGCGGAACTGAGACGCAGCCTCCACCCTATCTAGCCTCTGCAGAACTGAGACGCAGCCTCCACTCTAACCAGCCTCCGCAGAACTGAGACCCAGCCTCCACCGTAACCAGCCTCTGCAGAACTGAGACCCAGCCTCCTCTCTAACCAGCCTCTACAGAACTGAGACCCAGCCTCTGCCCTAACCAGCCTCTGCAGAACTGAGACCCAGCCTCCACCCTAACCAGCCTCTACAGAACTGAGACCCAGCCTCGATCTAATCATCCTCTGCAGAACTGAGACCCAGACTCCTCTCTACCAGCCTCTGCAGAACTGAGACCCAGCCTCCACTCTAACCAGCCTCTGCAGAACTGAGACCCAGCCTCCTCTCTACCAGCCTCTGCAGAACTGAGACCCAGACTCCTCTCTACCAGCCTCTGCAGAACTGAGACCCAGCCTCCACTCTAACCAGCCTCTGCAGAACTGAGACCCAGCCTCCTCTCTACCAGCCTCTGCAGAACTGAGACCCAGCCTCCTCTCTACCAGCCTCTGCAGAACTGAGACCCAGCCTCCACCCTAACCAGCCTCTGCAGAACTGAGACCCAGCCTCCACCCTATCCAGCCTCTGCGGAACTGAGACCCAGCCTCCACTCTAACCAGCCTCTGCAGAACTGAGACCCAGCCTCCTTTCTAACCAGCCTCTGCAGAACTGAGACCCAGCCTCCTTTCTAACCAGCCTCTGCAGAACTGAGACCCAGCCTCCACCCTATCCAGCCTCTGCGGAACTGAGATGCAGCCTCCGCTCTAACCAGCCTCCGCAGAACTGAGACGCAGCCTCCACCGTAACCAGCCTCTACAGAACTGAGACCCAGCCTCGATCTAATCATCCTCTGCAGAACTGAGACCCAGCCTCCTCTCTACCAGCCTCTGCAGAACTGAGACCCAGCCTCCACTCTAACCAGCCTCTGCAGAACTGAGACCCAGCCTCCTCTGTACCAGCCTCTGCAGAACTGAGACCCAGCCTCCTCTCTACCAGCCTCTGCAGAACTGAGACCCAGCCTCCACCCTAACCAGCCTCTGCAGAACTGAGATGCAGCCTCTGCTCTAACCAGCCTCTGCAGAACTGAGACCCAGCCTCCACCCTAACCAGCCTCTACAGAACTGAGACCCAGCCTCTACCCTAACCAGCCTCTGCAGAACTGAGACCCAGCCTCCTCTCTAACCAGCCTCTGCAGAACTGAGACTCAGCCTCCTCTCTAACCAGCCTCTGCAGAACTGAGACTCAGCCTCCTCTCTAACCAGTCTGTGCAGAACTGAGACGCAGTCTCCTCTCTAACTGGCCTCTGCAGAACTGAGACCCAGCCTCCTCTCTAACCAGCCTCTGCAGAACTGAGACCCAGACTCCTCTTTAACCAGCCTCTGCAGAACTGAGACCCAGCCTCCGCCCTAACCAGCCTCTGCAGAACTGAGTCCCAGCCCCCACCCTAACCAGCCTCTACAGAACTGAGATGCAGCCTCCACTCTAACCAGCCTCTGCAGAACTGAGACGCAGCCTCCTCTCTAACCCGCCTCTGTAGAACTGAGACGCAGCCTCCTCTCTAACTGGCCTCTGCAGAACTGAGACGCAGCCTCCTCTCTAACTGGCCTCTGCAGAACTGAGATCCAGCCTCCTCTCTAACCAGCCTCTGCAGAACTGAGACCCAGACTCCTCTTTAACCAGCCTCTGCAGAACTGAGATGCAGCCTCCACTCTAACCAGCCTCTGCAGAACTGAGATGCAGCCTCCACTCTAACCAGCCTCTGCAGAACTGAGATGCAGCCTCCCACCCTTACAGACCCCCTCACTCTGTTGAATTCTCCCTTGTGACACTCAACACCTTTAAGACGCTACACACTTCACTTTTTATTACTGATCATCTGTCATGTTGACTGCTTATTACGTGTCCTCCTCGGTGACAGGGTGGGAAGCACGAGGGCGGAGGTCGCTGCCTGCCATGCTCATGGCATTGTGGAGCATCTAGAGCAGCTCCTGACACATGGAGGAGCTCAAGAGGGAATGAATAAATGAATGAATGAATGAATAAACTGACGTCACTCCTGGGGAGGAGGGGCTTCCTTCCTGCCCTGCTGGTCTCTGGGCTGGTAGAGGGTCAGCCTGGAGTAGCTGGTACCATCTCATCATTGCCTGGGACGGTGTGAATGAAGCCAATGCAGGTGGGCAGGCCTGAGACCTGATGCTGGGGTGGCCTGGCCTGGCCTCCATGGACTCGGGCCTCCAGCCCTGGCCAGCTCTGGACAATGCAGCTGCATGAGTCAGTAAATTCCCTGTGTGGCCTTTCACTGTGAATTCCCCGTGTGGCATGGGCCTTTCACTGTTAAAACTGGAGATTCTTAATAATGCCCAACTTTGAAGCAGCAGGCCGTAAAGCATGTCTGCGTTTTTAAAGGAAGACCCCGTTTCAATGACACTGATTAGTCAGAGCACACCATTAACTGGAAACAGCAACACTGTCTCACACTTTCTACTAGAATATCATTAATTAGAAATATCAACATTAGCTTACACTTTCTACTAGAACACTTTTACTTCTCTTGTCATATTGGGCCATTCAACAAATATTAATATCGAATATGCATTGTGAATGACGCTGGGCATTAAGAATGTATCCATTCACTCACTCCCTCATTCACATATTCAACAACCGTAGGCCGAGGGCTTCAATGCAGCCAGTGTGGCCGAGGTCTGGGATGCAGCAGGCAGCATGACTGACTGCTTGTGAGGGAGAGAGGCCCCTGCAAGCAAGAAGGGACCATGGGCTGATCACACACACACTCACACTCTCTCTCACACACACACCCTATTAAATTAAGGTTTTAGGATCAACAGTGACTACATAGCTACCTCTGTTAGGTGGTGAAAAAGTAGTACTGAACTAGTGCTATTTAAGCTTATATATCAATGACTAATTATGCAAGGATTGAGAGGAACCATTTAGGGAGAGGAAACAGCAACTCCAAAGACCCTAAGCTATGAGAGAACTCTGAGTGTTTGAGTACATTAAAGACCAGAGTGGCGAGTGAGCAGACTGGGCCTGGTGACAGAGACGTTTGTGGGCCGAGGTGGAGAGGCTCCATTTCACTCTCAACGTGGCAAACATCTGTCACGGGCCTTTTGGGGACAGGGTCTGACCTGTGTGTGAAAAGCCTGTAAAACTGCTCTCTGGGCAGGGCATCTCCGAAAGAAAGGAAGCAGCCCCAGTCAGGGGCTTATCGATAAAACTCCCATCGCCCTGGGACAGAGCACCTGGGGGAAGTGGTGGCTGCGGGCACAGCTTCGGCAAACTTAAACATCCCTGCCTGCCAGCTCTGAAGAGAGCAGTGGATCTCCCAGCACAGCACTGGAGCTCTGCTAAAGGGCAGACTGCCTCCTCAAGTGGGCCCCTGACCCCCGTGCCTCTGGATGGGGAGACACCTCCCAGCAGAGGTCGACAGACACCTCATACACGAGAGCTCCAGCTGGCATCTGGCAGGTCCACCTCTGGGACGAAGCTTCCAGAGGAAGGAACAAGCAGCAATCTTTGCTATTCTGCAGCCTCTGCTGGTGAAACCCAGGCAAACAGGGTCTGGAGTGGACTCTAGCACACTCCAGCAGACCTGCAGCAGACGGGCCTGATGGTTAGAAGGAAAACTATCAAACAGAAAGCAATAGCATGAATACCAATAAAAAGGACATCCACACCAAAACCCCATCCAAAGATCACCAGCATCAAAGACCAGAGGTAGATAAATTCATGAAGATGAGGAAAAACCAGTGCAAAAAGGCTAAAAATTCCAAAAATCACAGCACTTCTTCTCCTCCTAAGGATCACAACTCCGCCAGCAAGGGAACAAAACTGGATGGAGAATGAGTTGGACAAAGTGACAGAAGCAGGTTTCAGAAGGTGGGTAATAAACTCCTCCAAGCTAAAGGAGCATAACTCCACGCAAGGAAGCTAAGAACCTTGAAAAAACGGGTTCCAAGATGGCTGAATAGGAACAGCTCCAGTCTACAGTTCCCAGCGTGAGTGACGCATTTCCAACTGAGGTACCAGGTTCATCTCACTGGGGCTTTGGACAGTGGGTGCAGGACAGTGGGTGCAGCGCACTAAGCATGAGCCAAAGCAGGGCAAGGCATCACCTCACCCCTGAAGCGCAAGGGGTCAGGGAATTCCCTTTCCTAGTCAAGCAAATCAGTGACAGAGGACACCTGGAAAATCGGGTCACTCTCACCCTAATACTGCGCTTTTCCAATGGTCTTAGCAAATGGCACACCAGGAGATTATATCCCGTGCCTGACTCGGAGGGTCCCACGCCCACAGAGCCTCGCTCATTGCTAGCACAGCAGTCTGAGATTGAACTGCAAGGTGGCAGTGAGGCTGGGGGAGGGGCGCCCGCCATTGCTGAGGCTTGAGTAGGTAAACAAAGCAGCCTGGAAGCTCGAACTGGGTGGAGCCCACTGCAGCTAAAGGAGGCCTGCCTGCCTCTATAGACTCCACCTCTGGGGACAGCACATAGCTGAATAAAAGGCAGCAGAAATCTCTGCAGACTTAAATGTCCCTGTCGGACAGCTTTGAAGAGAGTAGTGGTTCTCCCAGCACGGAGGTTGAGATCTGAGAATGGACAGACTGCCTCCTCCAGTGAGTCCCTGACTCCCGAGTAGCCTAACTGGGAGGCACCCTGCAATAGGGGCAGACTAACACTTCATACGGCCGGGTACCCCTCTGAGATGAAACTTCCAGAGGAATGATCAGACAGCAACATTTTCTGTTCAGCAGTATTTGCTGCTCTGCAGCCTCTGCTGCAAACAGCGTCTGGAGTGGACCTCCAGCAAACTCCAACAGACCTGCAGCTGAGGATCCTGACTGTTAGAAGGAAAAGTAACAAACAGAAAGGACATCCACACCAAAACCCCATCTGTACGTCACCATCATCAAAGACCAAAGGTAGATAAAACCACAAAGATGGGGAAAAAACAGAGCAGAAAAACTGAAAATTCTAAAAATCAGAGTGCCTCTCCCCCTCCACAGGAATGCAGCTCCTCGCCAGCAATGGAACAAAACTGGCTGGAGAATGACTTCGACAAGTTGAGAGAAGAAGGCTCCAGACGATCAAACTTCTCCAAGTTAAAGGAGGAAGTTCGAACCCATCAGAAAGAAGTTAAAAACCTTGAAAAAAGATTAGACAAATGGCTAACTAGAATAACCAGTGCAGAGAAGTCCTTAAAGGACCTGATGGAGCTGAAAACCATGGCATGAGAACTACACGACGAATGCACAAGCTTCAGTAGCCGATTAGATCAACTGGAAGAAAGGGCATTAGAGATGGAAGATCAAATGAATGAAATGAAGCGAGAAGAGAAGTTTAGAGAAAAAAGAATTAAAAGAAATGAACAAAGCCTCCAAGAAATATGGAACTATGTGAAAAGACCAAATCTATGTCTGATTGGTGTACCTGAAACTGATGGGGAGAATGGAACCAAGCTGGAAAACACACTTCAGGATATTATCCAGGAGAACTTCCCCAACCTAGCTAGGCAGGCCAACATTCAAATTCAGGAAATACCAAGAACGCCACAAAGATACTCCTCAAGAAGAGCAACTCCAAGACACATAATTGTCAGATTCACCAAAGTTGAAATGAAGGAAAAAATGTTAAGGGCAGCCAGAGAGAAAGGTTGGATTACCCACAAAGGGAAGCCCATCAGACTAACAGCAGATCTCTTGATAGAAATTCTACAAGCCGGAAAAGAGTGGGGGCCAATATTCAACATTCTTAAAGAAAATACTTTTCAACCCAGAATTTCATATCCAGCCAAACTAAGCTTCATACATGAAGGAGAAATAAAATCCTTTACAGACAAGCAAATGCTGAGAGATTTTGTCACCACCAGGCCTGCCCTACAAGAGCTCCTGAAGGAAGCACTAAACATGGAAAGGAACAACCAGTACCAGCCACTGCAAAAACATGCCAAATTGTAAAGACCATCTATGCGAGGAAGAAACTGCATCAAGTAATGAGCAAAACAACCAGCTAACATCATAATATGAGGATCAAATTCACAAATAATAGTATTAACCTTAAATGTAAATGGACTAAATGCTCCAATTAAAAGACACAGACTGGCAAATTGGATAAAGAGTCAAGACCCATCAATGTGCTGTATTCAGGAAACCCATCTCATGTGCAGAGACATACATAGCCTCAAAGCAAAGGGATGGAGGAAGATCAGCCGAGCAAATGGAAAACAAAAAAAGGCAGGCGTTGCAATCCTAGTCTCTGATAAAACAGACTTTAAACCAACAAAGATCAAAAGAGACAAAGAAGGCCATTACATAATGGTAAAGGGATCAATTCAACAGGAAGAGCTAACTATCCTAAATATATATGCACCCAATACAGGAGCACCCAGATTCATAAAGCAGGTCCTTAGAGACCTACAGAGACTTAGACTCCCACACAATAATACTGGGAGACTTTAACACCCCACTGTCAACATTAGACAGATCAACGAGACAGAAAGTTAACAAGAATATCCAGGAATTGAACTCAGTTCTGCACCAAGCGGACCTAATAGACATCTACAGAACCCTCCACCCCAAATCAACAGAATATACATTCTTCTCAGCACCACACCACTTATTCCAAAATTGACCACACAGGTGGAATAAAGCCCTCCTCAGCAAATGTAAAAGAACGGAAATTATAACAAAGTGTCTCTCAGACCACAGTGCAATCAAACTAGAACTCAGGATTAAGAAACTCAATCAAAATCGCTCAACTACATGGAAATTGAACAACCTGCTCCTGAATGACTACTGGGTACATAACGAAATGAAGGCAGAAATAAAGATGTTCTCTGAAACCAACGAGAACAAAGACACAACATACCAGAACCTCTGGGACATATTTAAAGCCGTGTGTAAGGGGAAATTTATAGCACTAAATGCCCACAAGAGAAAGCAGGAAAGATCTAAAATTGACACCCTAACATCACAATTAAAAGAACTAGAGAAGCAAGAGAAAACACATTCAAAAGCTAGCAGAAAGCAAGAAATAACTAAGATAAGAGCAGAACTGAAGGAGATAGAGACACAAAAAAATCAATGAATCCAGGAGCTGGTTTTTTGAAAAGATCAACAAAATTGATAGACAGCTAGCAAGACTGACAAAGAAGAAAAGAGAGAAGAATCAAATAGATGCAATAAACAATGATAAAGGGGATACCACCACCGATCCCACAGAAATACAAAAAACCATCAGAGAATACTATAAACACCTCTATGCAAATAAACTAGAAAATCTAGAAGAAATGGATAAATTCCTGGACACACACACACTCCCAAGACTAAGCCAGGAAGAAGTTGAATCTCTGAATAGACCAATAGCAGGCTCTGAAATTGAGGCAATAATTAATAGCCTACCAACCAACAAAAGTACAGGACCAGATGGAGTCACAGCTGAATTCTACCAGAGGTACAAGGAGGAGCTGGTACCATTCCTTCTGAAACTATTCCAATCAATAGAAAAAGAGGGAATCCTCCCTAACTCATTTTATGAGGCCAGCATCATCCTGATACCAAAGCCTGGCAGAGACACAACAAAAAAGGAGAATTTTAGACCAATATCCCTGATGAACATCTATGCAAAAATCCTCAATAAAATACTGGCAAACCGAATACAGCAACACATCAAAAAGCTTATCCACCATGATCAAGTGGGCTTCATCCCTGGGATGCAAGGCTGGTCCAACATACGCAAATCAATAAATATAAACCAGCATATAAACAGAACCAATGACAAAAACCACATGATTATCTCAATAGATGCAGAAAAGGCCTTTGACAAAATTCAACAGCCCTTTGTGCTAAAAACTCTCAATAAATTAGGTATCGATGGGATGTATCTCAAAATAATAGCTACTTATGACAAACCCACAGCCAATATCATACCGAATGGGCAAAAACTGGAAGCATTCCCTTGGAAAACTGGCACAAGATAGGGATGCCCTCTCTCACCACTTCTTTTCAACATAGTGTTGGAAGTTCTGGCCAGGGCAATCAGGCAGGAAAATGAAATAAAGGGTATTCAATTAGGAAAAGAGGAAGTCAAATTGTCCCTGTTTGCAGATGACATGATTGTATATCTAGAAAACCCCATCGTCTCAGCCCAAAATCTCCTTAAGCTGATAAGCAACTTCAGCAAAGTCTCAGGATACAAAATCAATTTGCAAATATCACAAGCATTCTTATACCCTAATAACAGACAAACAGCCAAATGATGAGTGAACTCCCATTCACAATTGCTTCAAAGAGAATAAAATACCTAGGAATCCAACTTACAAGGGATGTGAAGGACCTCTTCAAGAACTACACACCACTGCTCAACAAAATAAAAGGATACAAACAAATGGAAGAACATTCCATGCTCATGGATAGGAAGAATCAATATCATGAAAATGGCTATACTGCCCAAGGTAATTTATAGATTCAATGCCATCCCCATCAAGCTACCAATGACTTTCTTCACAGAATTGGAAAAAACTACTTTAAAGTTCACCTGGAACCAAAAAAGAACCTGCATTGCCAAGTCAATCCTAAGTCAAAAGAACAAAGCTGGAGGTGTCATGCTACCTGACTTCAAACTATACTACAAGGCTACAGTAACCAAAACAGCATGGTACTGGTACCAAAACAGAGATATAGACCAATGGAACACAACAGAGCCCTCAGAAATAATACCACACATCTACAACCATCTGATCTTTGACAAACCTGACAAAAACAAGAAATGGGGAAAGGATTCCCTGTTTAACAAATGGTGCTGGGAAAACTGGCTAGCCATATGTAGAAAGCTTAAACTGGATCCCTTCCTTACACCTTATACAAAAATTAATTCAAGATGGATTAAAGACTTAAATGTTAGACCTAAAACTATAAAAACCCTAGAAGAAAACCGAGGCAATACCATTCAGGACATTGGCATGGGCAAGGACTTCATGTCTAAAACACCAAAAGCAATGGCAACAAAAGCCAAAATTGACAAATGGGATCTAATTAAACTGAAGAGCTTCTGCACAGCAAAGGAAACTACCATCAGAGTGAATAGGCAACCTACAGAATGGGAGAAAATTTTTGCAATCTACTCATCTGACAAAGGACTAATATCCAGAACCTATAAAGAACTCAATCAAATTTACAAGAAAAAAACAAACAACTCCATCAAAAAGTGGGCAAAGGATATGAACAGACACTTCTCAAAAGAAGACATTTATGCAGCCAACAGACACATGAAAAAATGCTCATCATCACTGGCCATCAGAGAAATGCAAATCAAAACCACAATGAGATACCATCTCACACCAGTTAGAATGGCAATCATTAAAAAGTCAGGAAACAACAGTTGCTGGAGAGGATGTGGAGAAATAGGAATGCTTTTACATTGTTGGTGGGAGTGTAAATTAGCTCAACCATTGTGGAAGACAGCGTGGTGATTCCTCAAGGATCTACAACTACAAATACCATTTGATCCAGCAATCCCATAACTGGGTATATACCCAAAGGATTATAAATCATTCTACTATAAAGACACATGCACACATATGTTTATTGCGGCACTATTCACAATAGCGAAGACTTGGAGTCAACCCAAATGACCATTGATGATAAACAGGATAAAGAAAATGCGGCACATATACACCATGGAATACTATGCAGCCATAAAAAAGGATGAGTTCATGTTCTTTGCAGGACATGGATGAAGCTGGAAACCATCATTCTCAGCAAACTAACCCAGGAACAGAGAACCAAACACCACACGTTCCCACTCACAAGTGGGAGTTGAACAATGAGAACACATGAACACAGGGAAGGGAATATCACACACAGGGGCCTGTCAGGGGGTGGGGGACTAGGGGAGGGATAGCATCAGGAGAAACACCTAATGTGGATGACAGGTTGATGGGTGCAGCAAATCAACATGGCACATGTATACCTATATAACAAACCTGCATATTCTGCACATGTATCCCAGAACTTAAAGTATAATAATAAAAAAAGATATAAGAGTGTCAAACAATAAAATTATCAGGTTTCATCTAAAAAATAATAATAGGCAGGGTAGTGGTGAATTTGGGAAGGGAGTAACTGGGTGGGGAGCTCGCTGGGGACTTCCAGAATGACCTATTTCTTGACTTCAGTATTTGGGAGGATTTTTGAGGTGGGAACCTATTATTTCTCCTCTTTTGTGTATGTATGTTATGTGTCAATAAAAAGTTTATATATATTTAAAAAAACCTGTAAAACCTGGGGAACATGGCAAAACCCTATCTCTCCTAAAAATACAAAAATTAGCCAGGGGTGGTGGCAGGTGCCTGTAATCCCAGCTACTTGGGAGGTTGAGGTGGCAGAATCGCTTGAACCCAGGAGGTTGAGGCTGCAGTGGGCTGAGATCGCGGCCTGTGCTCCAGCCTGGGTGACAGAGTGAGATCTTGTCTCAAAAAAGAAGGAAAAGGAAACCCTAGGAGCTGCTGCTGCGTGGAGAACAGTGTGTACGGATTCAAGATGGGAAGCAGGAGGCCAGTTAGTGGAGCGACCCCACGATGGTCCTGCTGACAGCTGGAGCTCCAAGTGAGTGGCAGGAAGAAGACAGAGCTGGGACAGAATTGGCTGTGTCCAGGGGATGTGGCTGGCAGGGGGTAGAGCACAGAGAAAGAGCAGGGGCAGGGATGAGTATTAGACTTTTAAAATGTTTAACTTTTTTTTTTAGCCATATTTTTGGCAGTTAAACTCTAGTTCTATTAGTCATCATAAGAGAGTGTGACCTGGATGGGTACGGTGGCTCACGCCTGTAATCCCAGCCCCTTGGGAGGCTAAGGTGGGCAGATCACCTGAGGTCAGGAGTTCGGGACCAGCCTGGCCAATGAGGTGAAACCCTATCTTGACCAAAAATACAAAAATTAGCTGGGTGTGGTGGTGCACCTGTAATCCCAGCTACTTGGGAGGCTGAGGTGGGCGAACTGCTTGAACCTGGGAGGCAGAGGTGCAGTGAACCGAGATTGTGCCACTACACTCCAGCCTAGACAACAGAGTGAGACTCTGTCTCAAAAAAAAAAAAAAAAAAAAAAAAGAGTGTAGCCTGTATATGTCTACTTTTTGGAAATTTCTGAGTTCAATAATCAATTTTTAACTTTTAAAATATTTAATTTTGCAATAATTGTAGACCGACAAGAAAGTGGCAAAGACCGTGCAGAGTGCTGCCATCTACCCTTCACCACCTTTCCTTAAGATTAACATCTTACATCACCCCAGTGGGTGAGAAAGACCAGGAAATTCCAACGAGGACGGCACTCCCAGCTCGCGACAGACCGCATCCGGACTGTATTCCGCTGAGGAGCTCTCCACGGTGCTGGGTCCAGTCCAGGACCCCACACTGTGCTCACTCTCCTGCCTCCCTAAACCTCCTCCCTTTGGTGATAGGGTCCAGGGTTCCCCTTGTCTTTCGTGGCCTGGATGCTTCCAACGAGCACTTGTCACTTATGTTGCAAAATACGCCTTTCTTTGGGCTGCGTGATGCTTGCCCACGATTAGATGGAGGAAACGTGCTCTTGGCAAGAACCCCACAGGTGTGATGTCGGGGTTTGTCGGTGCATAGCGTCAAGGCCGCTTGATGTCAAGGTGTCCAGCAGGGCTGCCCTTCACCTGAGCACGTGGTTAGGGAGGCAGAGGCTGACTCCCTCCACTGTGCCTTTTCTGCCTGCTCCTCTCATGCTTCCAGTCTTTCTGTGTTTTCTAAAGCCACATAGATTCCACACTCTTCTTGCCATTTCCCTGCCTGGGACTGGGATCAGACAACCAAAAGCCTGGTTCCTGTTATGAAAAGATGGTGGTAGGAAACCAAGGCCTGGCTGCAGGTGCTGGTTTCTGCCACGCGTCATTGCTTCTGGGTCCTACTATTATTGTATTGCTGTCTACTTCTCCCCTTAATTCTGTCAATATTTGCTTTATATATTCAGGTGCTCTGATGTTGAGTGCGTGTATTTATAATTGTCATATCTTCCTGTTGGATTGAACTTTTACTATTACATAATGTCTTTTGTCTATTTTGACAGTTTTTGTCTGATATAAGTATAGCTACACCTATTCCCTTTTGGTTACCATTTGCTTGGGATATCTTTTTTCATCTTTTCACTTGTAGCCTATGTGTGTTCTTAAATCTAAAACAAGTTTCTTACAGAGAGCATATTGTTGGGTCTTGTTTATTTTAAAAAATTCTGTACAGGCACTCTGTCTTTTGATTGGGGAGTTTCATTTCTATTTAAAATAATTACTACTAGGGACGGATTTAGTATCACCATTTTGTTGCTTTCTGTTAGTTTCACAGTTCTTTTGTCTGTCTTTTCCTGTCGTCTTTATATCTTGTTTTTTTTTTTTGTATTGATATGCTTTGAATCCTTTCTCTTTTTCTTTTGTGTAAGTTCTACAGTTTTTTCTTTTGGTGTGTTTCGTTACCTTGGGGACTTACATAACATATAACAGTCTATTTTAAGCTGATACCAATTTAGTTCAATCACATAGAGCTCTGAACTTTCACTGTCGCTCCTTCTTCATGCCATGCTCTCCTTGTCACAATTTATAACTATTTAAATTGTGTATTTTAATGTTTTTTGTTACAGTTTCTTTTAACATTTTTGTGTTTTAATTTTTATACTAGAATGAAAAGTGATTTACCTACCGCTACTACAGTAGTATAGTATTCTGTATGTTTATACATTTGCCTTTACCAGTGAGTTTTGAAATTTCTTGTGTTATCATGTGACTGCTTGGTGTCCTTTGTTACTACTTGAAGAACTTTCTTTAGCATTTCTCATAAGGCAGGTGTAGTGGTGACGAACTCCCTCAGGTTTTGTTTGTCTTGGAAAGTCTTTATCTCTCTTTCATTTTCGAAGGATCGTTTTGCCATATATAGCATTCCGTGTGAGCACTTTTTTTCTTTGAGCATTTTAAATATACCATTCCATTCCCTTCTGGCCTCCAAGATTTCTGTTGAAAAATCCAATCAATCGTAGGCATGGAGAGGCTCCATTGTATGTGACAAATTACTTTTCTCTTGCTGCTTTCAAAATTCTCTCTTTGCCTTTGACTTCTGACAAATTGATCATAGTGCATCTTGGCGGTACTTCTTTCAGTTTTTCATATTTGGTTTTTCATGCTTGTTTGATCTAAATGTCTATTTCCTCCCCCATATTTGGGAAGTTTTCAGCCATGATTTTTCTGAATAAGCTGTCTGGTTCTTTCTTTTTCTCTTCTCCTTTTCGAACTTTCATCATGTTTATAATGGCCTGCTTGGTGATTTTCCATAAGTTCTGTAAGCTTTCTTCATTCTTTTTATTATTATTTTTTTGCTGTCCTGATTGAATTATTTGTAATAACATTGTCTTTGAGTTCACCGATGCTTTCTTCTGTTTGATCTGGTCTGTTGTTGAATCCTTCTAGTAAATTTTTCAGGTCAATTATATTCTTCAGCTCCATAATTTCTGTTTGGCACATTTTAAAAATATGTCCCATCACTTTGTTGAAATTCTCATTTTGTTCCTTCATTGTTCTCTTGACCTTAGGGGGCATCTTCATATGCCTTGTTTTGAATTCTCTGTTAAATAAATCATATAACTTCATTTCACTAGGGTCGGTTTCTGGAGATTTGTTTTATTTCCTTGGAATATCTTTGCCTGAGTTTTCATTTTCCTTGACTCTCTGCATTGGTGCCTCTCTCAGTCTTCATGACCTTGTCTTATACATGAGAAGACCCCCAGCAATCATTCAGAGATTCTGAGGGTCTCAGCCAATCCCTTCCCTTCCCAGAGAGAAGCAGGTACTGTGGTTTTTGCCTGGTTGCTCTGGCTGAGTCAGGGATGAACAACACGACATCTACTAGTCTAAGCTGTCATCTCTGTCCTCCCCTAAGTGGCTGGACTGCTGGACCCATCAGAGCTCCAAGACTGGAAGGCTTGGAAGACAGATGCAGTTCTCTGTGCAACCCTGAAGAAGCTGAGGTGTGGGATGCATGGATCACTTCTTTCCTCCTCAGTGGGAAGCTGAAAGACGGAGTTCTTGTTTGCTTATTCTGCGCTGAGGAGGGATCTACCAGCCAAGCCACCGTCTTCATTCTCCCCCAGGCAGCCAGAGTAGGCCAGACTCCAGCAGGCCCAATGCTTGCAGGTCAGAGACCTCTGGGAGCCCTCTTGGAAAAGTTGGGGTGCTGGATGTGCTAACCGATCCTTCCCTTCCCTAGGAAAAGGTGGGAGCCAGGGGGTCTCTTCCTGATTATAGGGTGCTGTGCCAGGGTAGGAATTCTTGAGAGAATCTCCCAAGCATCTTTGGTAAGTCTGGTTTTATATTTTTCCAGGGTGCAGGAGATTCTCAATTAGTGTTATTTATTTATTTATCTATTTATTTACTTATTGAGACAGAGTCTCACTCTATTGCCCAGGCTGGAGTGCAGTGGCATGAACTCGGCTCACTGCAAGCTCCGCCTCCCAGGTTCATGCCATTCTTCTGCCTCAGCTTCCTGAGTAGCTGGGACTACAGGCGCCTGCCACCACGCCCAGCTAATTGTTTTATATTTTTAGTAGACACTGGGTTTCACGGTGTTAGCCAGGATGGTCTTGATCTCCTGACTTCATGATCTGCCCGCCTTGGCCTCCTAAAGTGCTGGGATTACAGGTATGAGCCACCGCACCCGGCCTAGTGTCTAAATTTTTGTAAAGGGAATTTGTCCACAAATTATTGTTGAACTGCTGTGTTTGTTGAGGGGAAGGAGGGCCCAGACCATCCTACTGCATTATCTTACTGAAATCATTCCCCCCAAAATTTTTATTGTTGCAATGTATAATCACAAATGCTGAATTAATAAATAATTTGAGTACTTCATAATATAAATGTAAGGATCAGTAGACAGTAAAATCTATCATCCTGCTGTGATTTTAGATAATCAAAGTGTTTGCTGAATGTGCATCCATTTGAAACTAAAATGCTAGTGTAACCGCACCATGTAACATCCTAGCCAACGGTACCCTGGTCAGCCAGTCATGCTCACAGAGAAGTCTGAGCCTGACAATTACTGTGGGATAATAAAAAGAAATGAGTTTATATTGCCCTTCCATTTGAGGAGGCCATAATTTAATCAGGAAGTAGAGAAAACACAGAAGATAAAAAATAACCATCACTGCATTAAATGGAACTACAGAAAAATGACACACGGAGAATTCTCACAATGGAAAATTTTCAACAGTTAGAAGTTATCCAGTCATGCAATGGGAACCCTGAAAAGGAAATGCGTGGTGGGAAACCCCTTGGCTGGACTAGGAGGATGTTGGAAGTTCCTTCCAGTTACATCCGGATGGGATTTGGGGACCGCTCTCTGGACCTTCAGGGGTCAAAGGGGCAACAGGACCGTATTTGCATTTCAGGGAGCCTTTCCAAGCAGAAATACAGGGGTAAAGTCAAAGAGGCCAGAGGCACACATCAGGCCAATCGTCAATATAAAGATTTTAGACAGGGATAAAAAATAGTATGTGAAGATTTTCAGAGTTTTCATAATTCAAAATTTTTACTGAACATAATCGAACATAATCTACCTTAGAGTAATAAGAAACAGCCGATGGGTGCGTATTTTGTGAAAGCTCCCGGTAAATGTGAACTGGACTAAACTGGCAGTGGGGAACCGTGGAGATCTGCGACCAGGAGATGGCCCCGTTAGGTGAGGCTGGGCGGGCGTGTGCTGGGGCAAGCCATCACAGCTTTCTGTGTGTCTGGGCCCAACAAGGGCCATGGTGGATAAGGGATAAATGAGACTGGATACTCAGTGCCCCAGCTCCCAGCAGAATTGTGCAGCAGGAGGCATGAAGCTAGATCCCAGGAAACATGCTCGGACTTCCAAGGCCTGTCTGCATGCCACCGTCTCCCTCCGCTCCTCCTCCATCCGCCACTCGGGGTGGCAGGCACCTCCCTGGGAGTCCATCGGAGTTTGTAGCCTGTGCTAGAATTATTGACTAGAGGCCAAGCGTGGGTTTCAGAATCCACAAATGCGAAGCGAAGCAGGGCTTCCCTCTGCTAGGGTTGGGTGAGGACCTCCTGCTGGAGATCCAGGATGTCGCTGGGTGTGATGTGGGGCCAGGAAAGATGTGGGTGTGTGGGGTGTAGACTGGGCTGCACACCCGCCTTTGGGTAGAGCAATCACATGCATATTTCCTGTAGGTCAAGTAGATGCGTGGCAAATATCAGGTGTGGGTCATTGTACCCACAGTGAGTCCCAAAGAAACGTGCCCCACAGTGTAGGATCCAAACAGGCTGTAGGGGTGAACCGTGGAGAGGGGGGCGGAGGAGGGAGTCAGGCAGGAAAAGGGGAGGCTGAGCCATCTCTCCATGTTAGAAAAGAAGGGAAGACCACATCAGGATGCTCAAAAGAACTGAAAAATGCCCGGTCCAATGTCCAGTCTCAGAGAAGCAGTGACCAGAGACCAGAAAGGCCCTTTCTTTTTGCTCAGTCAACAGCCTTCTTTCTCCTCTGTCCTCCTTCACACCCGACCCAGATGGAGCCAGCGTTAGGAACAGGGAGGGGAGGGGGTGTGAATGACCCCCATGCTCTCACCTCCCTTCCCTGTAAGTCCCTAGAAATTAATGTCTGAGGTTTGCAGAGGGAATGGAAGAACAGAACTTTGAACAGGAAAACAGACTGAAGGTGAAAAGACGTCAAGTCTGTCTGCACAGGCCTAAGGGCTGGTGTCTTCATGGGCGGCACCTGAGATTGGGTGCGCCCAGTTCTGCAGCTGCCGGCATGGGGATGGGTCCCGAGCACGGAAGGGCAAGAACGTGTAAGATGTTTTCATATCGACATCCTCATGTTTTGAGTTTCCTTAATTATCCCAAGACAAGAAGCACATATGTTTGCTTGGTCCTCCAACACCATTGAAGATGGCTTCTCTAAGGCGGCTTAAAGAATGGTTAAGGGACAGAGATCCAGCAGTCCCTGGTAGTGACACTGACAGTGAAGGCCTCCGCCAGGGGTGGGGCTCAGGGAGCAAGGGGCTGTCTGCTCTGGACCAGAGGGAGCCTCCGAACGGGCTGGGGAGGAAGGAAAGTCCCTCAGCAGGACCCAGGAGCACACAGGTGGGATTCCCATTTTCAGGCGAATAGGACAGAACAAGATCTTGAGCAACCAATTTCTTAGAACGACAAACTCAGTTAACCATGAAATTGAAGTGGAACTTGCGAGTGTGGAATATACACTTCTCTTTATTTTAGGTAGCTAAAGTTACTGCTCTTCATGAAGAATCACAATCATTCGCTAAACTGATTTGAAGACAGATAACCGAGGAAGGGAAATCAGGTTTCAGCTGAGTAATCCGTGCTTCCAGTAGTCAGCACAAAATCACCATGGTCACCCAGCTGGAGAAATGACATCCTGTGTTTGACCACAGATTCCGGAAGAGAAAAGTCAACATGGAGACGGAAATAAGTTTCAGAAACAGTGTCTGATAATTACCAAGATAGAGGGGTGCCGTTTTATGCATACTTCATTATCCTGGCTACGCGATTGCTTCTATTACGGACGGAACTGTGTCTCCCTCTAGAAAAGGTCCAGGGAGATCCTCGCCCCCAGTGCCTCAGAACATGACCTCACTTGGAAATAGGGTCACTGCAGATGGAATGAGTTGAGATGAGGTCACCGCAGCGGGCTTCTAGGATGACAGTGCTCTTATGAGAAGAGGAGAAGGGACGAAGATGGGGAAGGTCTTGGGAGGCAGAGGCCGAGGGTGGAGTGATGCAGACACAGCCACGGATGCTGAAGAGGAAGGAGGGATCCTCCCCTAGAGACGTGCAGGGAGCGGGGCCTTGCCCACACCTTGATTTCAGACTTCTGGCTTCCAGAACTGGGAGAGAGTGAATTTTTATTGTTTTAAGCCACCCTGTGTGTGGTATTTTGTTATGGCAGCCCAGAAACTAGTACAGTCCATCCCCAAATGTAAATGGTGTTGAGTCGGAAGCGACCTCAGAAAGCTTCTATCCCAGCAATACTCAAATGCGCATTCCTCACTCTCCATCAAGGCAAGGGGTTCCCTGGTGCTAACAGCAAACCCCAACCACTCCCCGTGATGTGGTTCTAAGTATTCCCTTACTGTACATCTTCTTTTAAAACACCCTTGGATAGGTAGATTGCTCGAGCCCAGGAGTTTGAGACCAGCCTGGGCTACATGGTGAAACCCCATCTCTACAAAAAACAAAACAAAACAGACAAACAAATTAGCTGGGCATGATGGCACAAGCCTGCAGCCCCAGATACTTGGGAGGCTGAGGTGAGAGGATCATTTGAGCCTGGGGAGGCTGAGGCTGCAGGGAGCTGTGATTCTGCCACTGCACTCCAGCCTGGGCAACAGAGCAAAACCCTGTCTCAAAAAAAATGACCTTGGAGACACAAAATGTGGTAATACACTAAGAATAAATTTCATTTCTGAAGCTTTGAAACACACATAAAATTATCGTTCCCCTCATAGCTGAAAAGTATAATAAAGCTGTTGATCACAAATTTATTACTATGGTAACTGCAACACAAGGATAATTTGTTTTTAAATGCAGCATTATTATTGGAAAAAACTGTACTTATAGGTTGCTAGGGGGCTTAGAAGACAATGAACCTAATGTTTTTCAATATCTTTTCTTATTTTAGTGCTACATGGTTTTTGCAGGAAATTTGGAAAATATTTAAAAGAAAATACAATATTCAACCACAAACCCAGAGATAACCACTGTTAGGATTGTTGTGCAGTCACGCATTATTAGTTTTCACTGCTGTGTGCGATATTTGTGTATGTCAACTAGGATGTGGTGCCACGGCATTTGGTCAAACACCTGCATGGATGTTGATGTGCAGGTGTGTTTTCGAAGAGATGAATGCTTGCCTTGGCAGATTTCCCTCCAAACTTGAGATGAAGTCACACTCTCTGGCCCAGGCTGGAGTGCAGTGGTGTGATCTCATCACAATGCCACCTCCAGCTCCCAGGTTCAAGTGATTCTCCTGCCTCAGCCTTCTGAGCAGCTGGGATTACAGGCCTGCGCCACCACGCTCAGCTAATTTTCTTTTTTTTTTTTAGTAGAGACAGGGTTTCACCATGTTGGCCAGACTGGTCTTGCACTGCTGACCTCAAGTGATCCGCCCGCCTCAGCCACCCAAAGTGGTGGGATTACAGGTGTGAGCCACAGCGCCCTGTTAAACACTGTTAATGTTTTAACAGTCTATACACATATTATTTACTTGACAATTAATTTATCTATTCAGTCCTTAATATGTATTTACTTACCAAATGAATAAATGAATAAATTCATATATTAGGTATCATATGCCAAAGAAGACAATGAACTCACAGAATACACTGTCTTCACTGTTAAGGAGAATTACATCTAAGATGACTTGTTTAGTAAAACTCACTGCTGCTTCAAGGTTAGCACCAGGTTCTACTAATGGTGTGATTCTACTTAGCTGTGTCCTGAAATCTTACAGATTGGACTCTTTTTTTGCTGTATTCTCTTCATTCAGTACATTCTCTGGAATCCTGAAGTATCAGACCTTCAACAGCCATTAGATTAAGAGACATGAACAGAAAGCCTTGTGTGAATTTTCACCGAAGTATTTAGCTGAACTATCTGTGCTGCTGCTGTTAGACATTCTGAAGCCCATGACAGTAAAGAGAGTGACTCATGTTTAAGGAATGATTGTTCTGAACACTCTTCATCGTGCAAATGTGAAAAATGCTTTGTCCACTGTGCTGCCAGACCTCCGTTAGAGTCGTGCGATGAACTCAGGTAAGGCCCTTGGTTATGGGGCAGGAAGGCACGTATCACAGTCAGAGGAAAATGCAGAAAAGTAGCTCACTGGTGTACCGAAGAGCTAGTAAATGCACTTTGTGGCTCTGAGTGTTATGGTGAATGACTTACCTGTTTTGGAAAGTTAAGACTTCATATAATTAGAAATGGAAAAAAATGATGGTATTTTATCTATGTCTCTAAACCTAACTCCCTACTGAAAGCATGGGCTGAAAAGAGAAAGAGGCCAGTATTAAATAATGTTACACATTATAAAAATTTGAAACAGTAATTTAAAGGAAGAAAAATAATTAATAGTGGCTATATTTGCACTAGTGACCCTCTCTCTCCTTCCTTTCATTCATGCATCCCTTGAGTCAAAGTGGAAATCAAAGTCCAAATTGCTGAGTGCTTAGAAATTAGTGACTGTAAAAGCATCATCTATCAATATATGTGTGATGTCGCTAAGATATATTCTTAGGAACACTCATAGCCTCATATACTTTTATTACTAAATATATTTTCAGATGAAGAATGAAACAACAAATAGGTCTAAGGAAAGCCAAAGAAGAAATAGCAATAAAAGCAGAAGTTAATGAATTAGAAAACAATTGAAAATGTTTAAATCCACCCACGAGCCAGTTCCTCTCTGGCTTCACCCCAGATCACCATTTTCAGTTTTCAAGACAATCCCCCTGAAGCTGGCAGACCACTATAGGCAAAGGTACTTTTCCTGAGAAGCAAATCTATAAAAATCTTCTAAGAAAGTTATTTCCTGAAATTAAATTGTTCCTATAGATGAATGGGCAATGGATTTCTGCAGAGAGACCGGTATTTGGGATAAGGCTATGCTGCCTAAAATTAGGAGATTCTCAAGCTGCCCTTTGCAAGTAGGATGTTTTTAAGAAAGCATGCTGTTACGTTTTTAGGGAAACAGGCAGTAAGCCAGCGTCTGTGGGGTCCTCGTCCTCCCACCAGGACTTTCCAGAGGTAGGGGTTAAACTATGCATAGTTTACGGGTATAGTGAGCCCATTAAAAAAAAAAAAGAAAAAAAAATTTGGAATAACCTCCATTCTAGTCAGAATCTCCTTAGCTGCACTGATGAAGATAAAAGCTTCAGAGGCAGCCACACCCCCAGAAAACGCTCCTGTGGTGCTGCCCAGAAGAAGAGAGATCTCGGGAGTAAGTGGACGGGTGGCTGCACGTTCACAAGCATTTTCTCTGCCACACTCTGTGCAGTAGTAAAAACGTAGAGGCAGTTCCCCAACAGTAAAGTTACAGTCGCGCAGCAGTGTGTCCGTCCAGCGACATCTGGGCCCAGAGTCTGTCGCAGAAGGGTGCATGTGGTAGGTCTGCAGGCGGGACTCTGACCCCTGGGGCCTTCCATGCTGGTGCCACATCTGGGAACACGTTACGCTATACAGCAAGCGGGCATGAAGGGTGCGGGCGGAATTGAGGTTGCTAACCAGCCGACCCTGGGGTAGTGAGAACCTCCTGATGACACAGGCAGGCCCCTCTCATCGCAGGAGCCTTGAGAGCAGAAGAGGAAGGCAGAGCGAGTTGGAGATAGATGTGGACATGAGACAGGAGGGGTCTGCAGAGTGAGAGAGACCCCCCACCCTGTCCAGCTGGCTCTGAAGATGCAGGCAGGGGCCAGAGCCAACACATGCCTGTGGGCAACCTCTGGAAACGGGGGGCTGACCTCAGCTGACAGCAAGGACACGGGGCTTTGGTCCTGCAACTGTAACACCTTGATGTGCAAGAAAACCACTCCCCACACGGAGCCCCGGGAAGGGCAGGCTGCTCACACCTCAGCCTTAGCCCAGAGAGACCCATGTTGGGCTCATGACCTGCAGGACTTGGCTGAGGATAAACGTCTTGTTTTAAGGCACTAAGTTTGTGGCAGTTTTTATGATAGCAACAGAAAACTAACAAAATATTTGGGAGAGAAAAGGAAATTGTACAGTAATGCGCACAATGGGACCTCGTGTTTATTGTAAAATACGTCCATTCGTGTACATTTTTATACACACACAAAAGTGTCTGGACAGGGTAAAATCATGGGCAGTGGATACCCCTGGGGATGGACATGGCAGAGACAGAGTGACACTCCACTTCACATAATTACATATTGTGTTAGCTCTTTACGACGAGTCCTAATTTTACAGTTTAAGCATCAGCTTAATAACTCATTTACTGAGTGGACTGCGAGTGCGCTGAGAGGCTGGCTACAGTACTGCCCAGGCACTGCCCATGGCTGGGTGGTGGGGGCGCAGGGCTGCCAGGTTTCCCAGAGACACATCTCTAGGGACGTCTCCCTGTGGCGAGCTCGCTAAGCTGCATTCCTTGTTTGCACCTGCAATGGCACAGTTGGCTTAAAGAAAAGCGTATGTGTTCTGTGGATGATGTGTTTTCAGGTTGCAGTTCTCTGTAAAGGGCTGGATGGTGAAACACAGCACCCACTGCAGCCCTCTGAGCTGACAGCCCTAAGGAGTGTGTGTGTGTGTATATATATATATATTTTTTTTTTTTTTTCTTGCTTGCTCTGTTGCCCAGGCTGGAGTGCAGTAGTGCAATCTCAGCTCACTGCAACCTCCACCTCCCAGATTCAAGTAATTCTCCTGCCTCAGCCTCCTGGGTAGCTGGAATTACAGGCATGCACCACCATGCCTGGCTAATTTTTTGTATTTTTAGTAGAGAAGGGGTTTTGCCACGTTAGCCAGGCTGGTCTTGAACTCTTGACCTCAAGTGATCTGCCCTCCTCGGCCTCCTAAAGTGCTGGGATTACAGGTGTGAGCCCTCGTGTGCCCAGTCAGTATTAATGAACAAAGCAGGCCCCAGTCTTAGGAGCCTCCCTCTTAACTAAGGTCTTCATGAAAACGGTATCAGTTGTAGCAGGTTAAAAACGAGATGTTGAAGTAAAATATGAGAAATATAGAAAGAACAGAAAAGAATAAGTAAAGCATGAAATTTAAAAATGGAAGTTTTTAAGTTGTCTTTCCTTTTACTTTTTTGATTTAACTAAGGAATTTTTTTCTAATAGAAAAAGTTAGAATGAGACTAGAGTTGGTATGCACAAGAAAAAAGAAATGAGGTAAAAGCGAAGAATTTACTAGAGAAACAATGAAATCCATGAAGAGATGTAAGGTGAGATACTGGAAACAGCACGAAACAGGTGGCTGGATAATGTCCCGCGGCCCTTCTTCACGGCTGCCTGTTGGGCCCACCGGGTGTGGGGTTAGCTGCCTCCCCGATGGGCAGAGTCCCCAGGAGCAAGTGCCAAGTGCCATTCGAATCCCCAGGCCCTCACCTCGTGCCCGGATGCCTGTGCCTCTGATGAGAGACGTCATCAGAGACCTGGAAACCCCTAGGGTTGGACCGATCAGAGTGCAAATGCTCTCTCCACACGTGCTGGCAACAGTTGCAACACAGGCTGGACCAGAATCTCCCCTCCGCTTCCCTCCAGCTGAGACTAAAAATGTGGAGCCAGCAGCCCATCAGTGGCGGAGGAGACTGTGAGAGGACACCTCCCCCGCAGGAGCACATACTTCCTATTCACTGAAGAACGCAGATTGCAGGTGTGTGGCACGCACGAGGAGGCTGGCGTCTGCTCCCGTTTTCACTGATAGAACCTAAAGCAGCTTAAGAAATCGGGGGAATGTGAATCAGCTTTACACACGTCTTTTAAATTGATTATCTTTATGTTTAGGCTCTAAACAGGATTACTCTATCGGCGTCGCTAATAGCAGTTCATTTATTAAGTTGATTATCAATAATCCCTGACAAGTGCATCATAAGACGTTGGTTTTATCCATTCATCCAGTGTGTGCGCAGCACGTGTAATGCCTCCCAGTGCAGGTGCAATGGCAGTGGTAAGTGAGACAGTTCTTGCTTTCAAAGGCTATGGCGACTCTTGGGAAAGCAAACAGGCGCGTGGTAGAGACAAGCACGACCAGTGGAAATTCGCTGCAGGGGACCTAACTCCAGGGAGGCTTCCCGGAGGAGGCAGTCAGAGTTGGGCGTGGAAGGATGACTGGCAGCAGGGAGGAGACGGTGAACAGCCAACTTCAAGTAGGGGAGTGAGGAGGAAGAAAGCTGTCAGGGGGACAAGGCTTTCTGGGGCAGATCACGAAGGATCTGCACTGGGATGTGGCAAACCCCTGCAACTGGAGCATGGAGGGTCTCAAACAGAAAGCTGAGACATGAGATCAGCCTTTGATGTGAGCGGCAGGACTTGGAGCTGGTGGCCAAGACGTGCTAGGAGCTGAGTGGTCTGAAGGAAGCTGTGAAAGCCGAGATACCAAATGGAGTCTCAGCATCAGGAAATGCAGCAACGTCAGGATTGCTGGGCTTAGAAACACAGGAAGTGGCTCTGAAGGGTCTTTCTAGATGGATTCTGCAAAAACTGTGATTTCTTTGAAAGGCTTCCGACTCAGATGTCAGCCTGACTCTGCAAAGTCTCAAAAGCAGCCCTGACGCTCCCTGCCTATGGAGGCACAGCCACCTGCCACGGTCCAGTGGACGCTAGGAGATCCCTGGGCCAGGCAACCAGCTTGCCAGCATGGTGGTGTTACGCTGTCTGGAGCAAAAGGTGTTTCCAGGGCAGGCTGATGGGCCAGAAGGAATGTCTGAGGCCCGTCTTCTGAGTTCTTCTCAGATGCGTCCACCAATAGCTGGTGTTCTCTTGGTTACTCATTTGATCACCTCACCCAACCGACGGCAGATGGCAGGGAGAAGAGGCTTAGAGCCATCTCATGACTTAAATAGGCTACTCATAAATATATCCCCAAACGGGTGTCAGGAGGCTGAGGTCTGCCCCTTCTCTTCCTGTACATGATGAAAAATGTATATGACATGTATATGATGTCATATTCATCACATACTCTTCCTGTATATGATGAAAAATGTACAAGAATACAGTTTATTTCTCACCTTGGAGAAACTGCTTCACAGGATTCTGTTGCATCCTCCACTATCCATTGTTTTGGAAGATTCATTTTTGGCAGTTCAGGTTCAGATGCTGAATCGGTCAATGTGTCTCACTCTCTCCATGGCTGTAAGAATTTCGGCAAATGCACGGTCATGCAGCCCTTCCTCTCACTGCAGTTCTAAGTTCCCGCTGCCCTCTTCTCTCACAGCCATGCTTAAAGAACTTCCTTTCTTGGGAGGCAGAGGCGGGAGGGCCATTTCAGGTCCAGAGTTTGAGACTAGTCTGGCCAACCTGGTGAAACCCTGTCTCTACTAAAAATACAAAATACAAAAATTAGTCAGGTGTGGTGGTGCACACGTCTAATCCCAGCTACTCGGGAGGCTGAGGCAGGAGAATCGCTTGAACCTGGGAGGAGGAGGTTGCAGTGAGCTGAGATCACACCACCACACTTCAGCCTGGTTTGAGGGAGCGAGACCTCGTCTTGGGTGGCGGAGGGGAAGGAGAAAGAACTTCATTTCATATTTCTGGCAGTACTGGTCTGCTAGCAATGGATTTTCCCAGCTTTTTTTCTTTTTTTCCTAAGGATGTCTTTATTTCACTTTGATTTATGAAAGATATTTTCTCTCAGTCTAGAATTCTGGGCTAACGTCCTTTCTTTTCCTATTTTAAATATGCCACTTTATTGTGTTCTGGCGAAATAGTTTATGATGAAAAGTTTGCTGTAGTTCTTTATTCTTCTGTATACAATAGTCTTTAATTTTCTTGGCTTTTTTTTTTTTTTTTTGGAAAAGGTTTTGTCTGTATCCTTTGCTTCTGTTAGTTTGACTGTGGTTTGTACATGTGTGGGGTTTTGTCTGTATCCTTCACTTCTGGTAGTTTGACTGTGGTATCTGTGCAGGGTTTTGTCTGTATCCTTCACTTCTGTTGGTTTGACTGTGGTGTGTACGTGTGGGGTTTTGTCTGTATCCTTCACTTCTGTTGGTTTGACTGTGGTGTGTACGTGTGGGGTTTTGTCTGTATCCTTCACGTCCGGTAGTTTGACTGCAGTGTGTGTAGATGTGCGGGGTTTTGTCTGTATCCTTCACTTCCGGTAGTTTGACTGTGGTGTGTACGTGTGGGGTTTTGTCTGTATGCTTCACTTCCGGTAGTTTGACTGTGGTGTGTACGTGTGGGGTTTTGTCTGTATGCTTCACTTCCGGTAGTTTGACTGTGGTGTGTACGTGTGGGGTTTTGTCTGTATCCTTCACGTCCGGTAGTTTGACTGCAGTGTGTGTAGATGTGCGGGGTTTTGTCTGTATCCTTCACTTCCGGTAGTTTGACTGTGGTGTGTACGTGTGGGGTTTTGTCTGTATGCTTCACTTCCGGTAGTTTGACTGTGGTGTGTACGTGTGGGGTTTTGTCTGTATGCTTCACTTCCGGTAGTTTGACTGTGGTGTGTACGTGTGGGGTTTTGTCTGTATGCTTCACTTCCGGTAGTTTGACTGTGGTGTGTATGTGCAGGGTTTTGTCTGTATCCTTCACTTCTGTTGGTTTGACTGTGGTGTGTATGTGCGGGGTTTTGTCTGTATGCTTCACTTCCGGTAGTTTGACTGTGGTGTGTACGTGTGGGGTTTTGTCTGTATCCTTCACTTCCGGTAGTTTGACTGTGGTGTGTATGTGCAGGGTTTTGTCTGTATCCTTCACTTCTGTTGGTTTGACTGTGGTGTGTACGTGTGGGGTTTTGTCTGTATCCTTCACTTCCGGTAGTTTGACTGTGGTGTGTATGTGCGGGGTTTTGTCTGTATGCTTCACTTCCGGTAGTTTGACTGTGGTGTGTACGTGTGGGGTTTTGTCTGTATCCTTCACTTCCGGTAGTTTGACTGCAGTGTGTGTAGATGTGCGAGGTTTTGTCTGTATCCTTCACTTCCGGTAGTTTGACTGTGGTGTGTATGTGCAGGGTTTTGTCTGTATCCTTCACTTCTGGTAGTTTGACTGTGGTGTGTACGTGTGGGGTTTTGTCTGTATCCTTCACTTCCGGTAGTTTGACTGTGGTGTGTACGTGTGGGGTTTTGTCTGTATCCTTCACTTCTGGTAGTTTGACTGCAGTGTGTGTAGATGTGCGGGATTTTGTCTGTATCCTTCACTTCCGGTAGTTTGACTGTGGTGTGTATGTGCGGGGTTTTGTCTGTATCCTTCACTTCTGTTGGTTTGATTGTGGTGTGTGCATATGGGAGGGATTTTGTCTGTATCCTTCAGTTCTGTGTGGGGTTTGTTTCCGGGGTTGATCTGTCTTGAGATTTTCTCAGATTCTTCAGTCTGTGAGGTGACGTATCTTGTTAATGTTAGAAATTCCCTGGCACAGTGCTGCCCACGTTTCTCCTGTTCTGCTCTCCCTTCCTCCCTCGGCTGGGCTTCGGGTTGTGTGTGTGTGAGAACATTTGATCCCTCTCCACAGCTCTTGGATGCTCTTTCTGCCTTCCAGTTCACACGCTTTTTCTCCGAGCCTCTGCTGGGTAATTTCCACGGACCTGTCTTCAAGGTCACTGATTCCTTCGTTATGTCGAGCCTCCTGATGACTCATCGGGAAAATTACTGATTTCTGAAACCATGAATCCCATCTGTGGTCTTTACCTCTGCCTCTTTCTTAGAGTTCTCTCCCGCTGCTTCCCACTGAGCCAGGCCCACTGTGCTGCTGCTTGATCACATGACCATGGTTACTTTAATGGCTTCTCTGAGAGTTTGCAGGGACATCCATGCCACTTCTGAATCTTGTCTCAATCGCCCTGTGTCTTGAGAATGAGCTTTAATTTTACTATGTCTCCTAAGTTTTGATGAAATCTTGGTCATCGTGTACAGAACAGTGGGCATGGAGGTCAATGGTATTAGTGCTGGGAAGCGGACAGGGCTCTCTTATTCGATCGGGCTTTTGGTGGAGGTGTTGAGACCATCAGATCAGGTGAATCATGCTGCCCTGGGGCTGCCTGCGCCACAGCACACACTTTACTTCCTCCAGACCTGCCTTTTGCTGAGGCTGGTAGCAGGGCATGGACAGGTTTTCTCAGTGCCCCCACTTCACCCAAACCAACCCCTCACGATAGGCACTTAGGAAATGTACTGTCTTTTTACAATGATGTGTAACACGCTAGTGAACGTGGCTGTATTTTTCACGTCTTTGCATGCTTTTCAGGAATTTCTTTAGAAGAAACTTTTAGATTTTCAGTTTTAAATGGCATGTTCTCCAAAAGTTTTAGTTATTGATAAGGTAGATGAATAGTCTTTGCTTGGCCTTTACTCATTTTTGCATAGAGTCATTCATTTTTTCCTTTATTGATTTGTAAGGTGAGCTTTATAGATTAAAAATACAAACATTTGTTACTTATATTGAAAAACTCTTTCCCAGGTTTTCATTATGGTTTTACTTTGGTGATAGTATTTTTAGTTTGCTTGTTGGCTTTTATCATAAGTAAGTTTTCAATTTTATGAATTTAAAGTGGTATCTTTATAATTCTGCCCCATGGAATCAGGCCCAGATACTCTTCTCCATCCCAAGAGTATAGAATACTCATATACATATGTGTCTATACATATAAACACATATATGTGTGTATATATATGATTTTTATGCTTACATATTTAATCCATCAGAATTTATCTTTATATATGATATGAAGTATCTTTGAAATAAGCTCGTTTTTCTTTATAAATTTAAAGTGCTACCTTCATTAGAGAATGACTCAGAGATATTTAAAATTATTAGAGCTTTGACTTTTTAACTGAACTAAGCAGAGAAAAAAAGCAAAGGCCTCCAAATGAAATTATTTGGTCTACCTTTCATCATAATCAGAATTGAATTGGTTATTCAAGTATTTCAAATGTTAATACATAAGCAAGTCCAGTATCTCAAACACTAATACATAAGCTAATTTAGAAATGCAGTAAATTGGATTCAGTGGGACTTGGAATTTGCATTTCAATTAGTTGATAATAATTCTAAGTGGTGCTCTGCACGTGGGCAGGGTCTGACCCACGGACGGGGCCATCAGTCCCGGGGATCCGACCTTTCCAACTGGGCACACAAGCCTGAGAACCTGTACACCAGGGCATGAGACAGGTGGGACAGGATTTCTGCTTGTTTTAAATTTAGTTTTGAGAGCGAAAGGCCTTCTGTTATCATGCACTCTGTTAGAAAATACAGCAGGGCATAAGTGAAAGTGCTCATATGTATAATTAGGATGTGCATATTAAGTGATTAATGAGAAGACTGATTTTTTTCTCAGTTTTACAGCAGGAAGATAAGATGGTTTTTAACAGAATAATTCTGGCATTGGTGGAACATTTTGAGGCAGAATTCCTGCAGTCTCTGCAGAAAGAGTGCTCTGCTCTGAGGTCCAGAAGGAGGGCTGATAACAGCTAATTAAAGACCCAGCCTTCTTCCACTCCCGTACCAGGCAGTCAAAAAAGAACTGCTGACATAGTCCATCTCGCAGGACGGCACAGTCAGTGCAGGTGTCCAGAGCCTCTGGGGCCTTGGTGTGCCTGATAACTTCCGGGTAAGAACCTGAACCCATACCTATCAAATTAAAATTAAGTACAATTAGTAAGTCCATCTTCCCATAACATTTGCATTCTTAACTACTGTTCAGGTGAATAGAAGTTGTTTCTGCACACCAAGAGGAGAATAAAAGCCTCACAGAGACAAGTGAACATTCATTCACATTTTTATCGTTTGAATCACTTGGCAACTTAACAGATTTTGTCAATCAGCTCCTGCTGGGAAGCTCTTTGGTGCAAAAAAGAGAAAAACACTCAGTGCACTGTATCCAATTACTTTCAATTCTGTTCAAAATACAATTATAGAATCACCAATTTTGTTTAAAGCAGCCTTTGGGTATAAAATAAACTTAGGATAAGGGTGTCTCTTTGTGTAATTTACCGGCAAAACGTCGTCAGATTACGTTAACGCAGATTTCCACACCTTGCCTCTGGCAGCTATGAGCACCCGTGCTGGCGCCAATGGCAGCTCCGAGGCACCGGGCGGGGGCTCAGGACCCGCGGGGCCCAGGGCGGGTTGAAGACGAAGGTCAGTGCTGATAACGCTGAGTGCTGCCCGCTCCCCAGCACGCCGTGGGCCCCCGTGGGACTCTGAGGCTGCTGCTCCTTCCTGGGTCCTGCAGGTTCCTCTCACTCCCCCGGCCCCAGGCTGCTCTCGACACCTGTCCCTGCTGCAGGGACACCAGGATGCAGCCTCCAGCAAGGCCGCCTTTCCTCTTCCATTTCTCACAATAAACCTCTTGTTGGATGTCCCGTGATATTTACTTGCTTTAATTATTATTATTATTACTATTATTTTGAGACAGTCTAACTCTGTAGCCCAGGCATGTAATGGTGTGATCTTGGTTCTCGGCAACCTCTGCCTCCTGGGTTCAAGCAATTCTCCTGCCTCAGTCTGCTGAGTAGCTGGGATTACAGGCATGTGCCACCACACCTAGCTAAGTTTTGTATTTTTAGTGGAGATGGGGTTTTGCCATGTTGGCCAGGCTGGTCTCGAATTCCTGACCTCAGGCGATCCTCCTACCTTGGCCTCCCAAAGTGCTGGGATTACAGGCATGAGCCACTGCGCCCGGCCCCTTAAAAATTTTTTATGGTATATTGACGAAGTATGTGTATTTATGGGGTTAAAAAGTGTGTTGTGATTTTAAATACAATGTAGAAAAATTAAGTGAATTAACATAGCTATCAGCTCAAATATTTAACAGTTGTGTGATGAAAACATGAGAAATTCACTCAGTGATACTGAAATGTGTAGTACTCAATTACTCGCAGTATTCAGTGTGCTACATTGATCTAAAAACATGAAAAATATCCTCCCGTCTCAATGAGGCTGGTTCTTTGGACCCTCGTCTCTCCATTTTCCACAGCCCCAGCTTCTGTAACCTCCATTATACTCTCTGCACATGTGAGTTCCATTGTTTTAGGTCCTGCATTTAGGTGGAGATTTGCAGTGTTTGGTTTTCTGTATCTTGGCTTATTTCATGTAACCTAACACCCTCTGCTTCCACTCATGTCTGCCTTCCCTCGTTTGCCACAGCACTGCTCACAATCGCCAAGTCACAGAGTCAACCTCCATCACCAAGTGGTGAGTGGATGAAAATGCAGTAGATATGGTGTGGAATACTAGTCACTCCTAAAGAGGAAGAAACTCTGTTGCTGGTGATGATTTTTTGTATTGTTCACAGTCTCTTGTTGCGCGTCATTATGACCTAACATTGTGTTTCTCCCTCGCTTGCCTCTCTCTGTCCCTGTGTTGTGAGTGTGTGCACACGTGTGTGTTTATAGAAGACACTCAGTCACTAGCAGGAAGCACAGCAGGGGATTCCAAACACAATTCTTAGGCGAAGAAACATCTTCAAGAGAGACTCATTCGGTATTTTCTCAAGGCTTGCAAAATCTCACAAGTCACATATTTATGCAGAGTGAGATTCCCATCATCACGTGTGTTCGTGGGTTTCCTTTCTTGGCGCCGGAATGATCAGGTTGAACCATATACAATTTCTGCTTTTGAATATTGGCTGAATGTTGGCAGTTTAATGTGGGTCAGCCAACTTTATCAGTAAAGGTGCTTAGCTCAGCCTAAGAGGGAGCTTTTATTTGCCGTAACACATGGTCTGGGTCATAATAAAATGGAAATGCCAACAAACTGTTTAATAAATGCGCTTGCTTGATGGATATTGAGGCTTTGGTGGGAAGGCCACGCACAGGACTCATCACCGAGGGGCGTGACTCATCACCGAGGGGAGATTCTGCTGCCTCTGGGGGCGGGAGGCAGCGCGGTTTAGCGGCGTAAAACCGAGAGACCTAGAGTTGACTTCCAGAGGCGGTGTGACCCGCTGAGACACGGCTCTTCATCTCTCAGGCGTGGGTCATGTGCCTGCTTCAGCACAGTTACCAGAGCGGTGAGGGCTAGGATGGCTGTTGTTCTTGGTATATTACAAGTCCTGTAATTATTGCCAGCGCTATGCCTAGTTCATCACTCTCCCGTCTCACCTTACCCCTCGTACACTAAAATCTGGTGACGCAGAACGTGTTACCATTTTCTGATCGCACCTGAGTGATGCAACAGAGTTGGCATTCAACATGAAATAGTGCTATTATAAAATATCATTTCCCTCTCCTGTAAAAATGCTGCGTTTTGGGAACTTGGTCCTGCTCTGCACAGGGCCGATGCTCTCCTGCTCACCGCTTACCCTCATGCTCTAGGCTGGACCCCTCAGTGCAGATGTGAGTCTGCAGGGAGACAAGCCCGGAGCTCCCGGAATGGGTTAGGAGTCCTGTCTCATGTGTTTAGAGAGCACCTCACTTTACACACGTAAGTTACCTACACCGCTTGTGACTACTCACTAAAGGGCACGGGCTCTGTTAGATTCTAAGGGGTCAGCTCATGCTTTCTGTAAAGGGCCAGATGTGAGTATTCTAGGGTCTGCCAGGTGTCAGGGTGCCTCACACCTGCTCAGCCCACCTGAACCTGGGAGGCAGCTGCAGCAACATGGTGACCAGTGAGTGGGCCACATTCTAATAAAACTTTATTCACAAAACAGGCCCTTGGCCGGCCCTTGCTGGCCAGCCTCTGGACTGAAAGCTCCATTCTCTGGTGTTAATTTCCCTGCATTTGGGCACCAGAACAGCATGTGATGTTTCCTACATACTTCCCGAATAAACGAGCTGTTATTATTGATGATTAAATATAACTTAAGCAAGAACACATTCCCCAAGCTGTGAACCCCACAGACGGCAGTCAGGGGTCTATAGGACTTTTCTCTCAGACACTCTTCACCCTTTCTGTCTTCTCCATCTCATCAGATGCCCCCACAGTTCACCCTCTCTCCTCTCCAGCTCATCAGACACCCCACGGTTCACCCTCTCTCCTCTCCATCCCATCAGACGCCCCCATAGTTCACCCCTCTCTCCTCTCCATCCCAGAAGGTGCCCCCACAGATCACCCTCTCTCCTCTCCATCCCATCAGACACCCCACAGTTCACCCCTTTCCTCTCCATCCCATCAGACACCCCACAGTTCACCCTCTCTCCTCTCCAACCCATCAGATGCTGAAGAGTTCACCCTTTCTCCTCTCCATCTCGTCAGACACCCCCACAGTTCACCCTTTCTCCTCTCCATCCCAGCAGACACCCCACAGTTCACCCTCTCTCCTCTCCATCCCAGCAGACACCCCACAGTTCACCCTCTCTCCTCTCCATCCCATCAGATGCCCCCACAGTTCACCCTCTCTCCTCTCCATCCCAGCAGACACCCCACAGTTCACCCTCTCTCCTCTCCATCCCAGCAGACACCCCACAGTTCACCCTCTCTCCTCTCCATCCCATCAGACACCCCACAGTTCACCCTCTCTCCTCTCCATCTCATCAGACGCCCCACAGTTCACCCTCTCTCCTCTCCATCTCATCAGACGCCCCACAGTTCACCCTCTCTCCTCTCCATCCCATCAGACGCCCCACAGTTCACCCTCTCTCCTCTCCATCTCATCAGACGCCCCACAGTTCACCCTCTCTCCTCTCCATCCCATCAGACGCCCCACAGTTCACCCTCTCTCCTCTCCATCTCATCAGACGCCCCACAGTTCACCCTCTCTCCTCTCCATCTCATCAGACGCCCCACAGTTCACCCTCTCTCCTCTCCATCCCATCAGACACCCCACAGTTCACCCTCTCTCCTCTCCATCTCATCAGACGCCCCACAGTTCACCCTCTCTCCTCTCCATCCCAGCAGACACCCCACAGTTCACCCTCTCTCCTCTCCATCCCAGCAGACACCCCACAGTTCACCCTCTCTCCTCTCCATCCCAGCAGACACCCCACAGTTCATCCTCTCTCCTCTCCATCTCATCAGACGCCCCACAGTTAACCCTCTCTCCTCTCCATCCCAGCAGACGCCTCCACAACCAGCCTCTTGGGCATTACAGCATCTGCACCCGTACTGTGGTGAACATGTGAAATCCAACTGAGCCTTCTCCAAGCTTAGGTGGGAATAGTCAATTCAGAAATCAATTCTAAAACTAAGATAAATGAGGAATTGGATTAGGAGAACATGTTTGGATATGAATATTCACCTGCTACACATTAAAAATGCAGATATTTAAATGTGTCCAGATGGAAATGACCCCAGGAGTGAACATTACAAAAGGGCTGTGCGTAATGGAGCAGGATGCAGAGACGACATCACAGTGCTAGCCACAGTCATGGGTGGTGCTAGGAGTTCACGTGGGTGAAACCCAAGTTGTTCCCAGCACAGTTAACACGACTCTGGAGGCCAGCAGAATGAAGACAGCACATGGATGTGTATGTGCCTCCCCGGTCTTGTCTTTCCTGTTTCATCTGAGGTCCCTGTGATGTGCTTCTGACATCTCCACTGTTAAAATCCTTCAAGGGAATTTTGTCCACATTCACTACAATTTAGTGTGCCCTTGTTTCCTGGAAACACAGGGTTACAGAGTGGCAACTATGGGAATTCTCCCAGTCCTGGCCGTTTTCTTCCTTTTTCTCCTCTCCCCATAGTATCTACTCTGGCCTCAGCCACTGCCCTCCACAGAGCAGTGCCACGGGGTGAAGGTCACAGGGCTTGGGGCTGAGCTACTTTCAGCTGAGAGCCTTGGTGGCTTGTGCAGCCTCCAGCACCTCACCTCCCTGAGCCATGTTTCTGTCCATAAAACAGGCATCATCAGAGCTTCCCTGAGTTCCGTAGCTGAGCTTCGGCAATGTCATTTAAAATGGGTAAATGAATTACACTGGAATCCATAAAACGTAAACGAATATAAGATAAACTAAGGTGCTAACAGGCAATAGCAAAAATGTGTTGATACCCCCTGGTAACATAATTTTTTTTTTTTTTTGCAGAAATTTTCATTACATTAACCCCAAAGAGTGACCCATGGGAGTTTCGGGGACTTTCAGGTTAGTTCCTGGCAGGCAGGGCGTGTCCAGGCCCATCACAGGGCTGCTGTCTGCGTTTTGTCATCTACACCCCGGTGTCAGATTTCAGGAAAAAGAATGATTGCGGCACACGTAAATCAAGTTTGGCAGAATGCCTGACATTTGTTGGACTGATCAATGAAGCAATAAATCCTGGATAAATGGAAGAATGGACCCAACTGTTGCACCATCTCTGCCGAGTGGACGGCGGCACGGGGGCCGCGGGCAGAGACGGACCTGTGTCTGCCGAGTGGAGGGCGGCACGGGGGCCGCGGGCAGAGACGGACCTGTGTCTGCCGAGTGGAGGGCGGCACAGGGGCCGCGGGCAGAGACAGATTTGTGTTTAGAGCAGGAGTAACTTAGGCAGCACGTCTCGCCCGTTTTCCCCACATCTGATCAGATTTGAGGCTGTGGAATGCTTTCTGGTCAGGTGTTAAGGGTTGTTGGTGGGTGAACTCCCAGAGGGTTTTGCACTTGGGTCTGGCCAGTGTTTAGGTGATGCTGTCAGGGGGCCTCGGGCTCACATCCCTTCGAAAATCCCTGGCTTTTCAAAGAGTTTCAACTACATTGGGTGATGGTGTGAGTTTTGCAAATGTAAAGTTCCGAGAGTGTCCTCTGAACATCGTTAGCACTGGAGCCTCGTACAGGACTCTGGGGCAGTCCCTGATGTGAAGAAAGGAAGGAGACACCGTCTCTGCCACTGAAGAATGAGGTGATAATGACCCTGCGGGACCCGCAGCAGTGATGGTGAATGAGTGGGAGAAGGAACCCATTAACATGAAAATGCCTTTCATAATTCTTAAAATTACGAAATAATTCTTACAATTCTTAGTCCCTGCCCATGGTCTAAAAAAGTCTTTTTTTTTTTTCTTTTTTTCATGCTTTGCTTTCAAATGTATAGAATCATGAAGTGAATCACAAACGTTTAAAGTGTGAAGTTATCAATGGCTGTTTAGCTGGGGGTCCAAAACCCCAGGACTGAGGCTGGCGTGGCAGCCCTGGACCCACGAAGCATAGCTTCTGCATGTGTGTGCTTTTCCCCTGGAAGAGGTCTCAGATAATTCATAATTCCCCTAATGTCTTTAAGTGCCCCAAATAAAAGGTGGGTGAGAGCCGACATCCAGTCCAATCCTTCACTTTCCTGTTGGAGCAGATGGGTCAGACGACTTGGCTCTGCTCCCAGCTCCGTCCTGCTCCCCAGCCCCTTCCTGGTAACCATGTTTCCTGGTTGTTTCCTGGCTTACAAACACCTCCTCCCCATTTCCTTCCAACAGGTCTAAGAGCTTCTCCAGGGTAAGACTTAGGCTTTGTTCTCAGCCACTCGTCCCACAAGCTGGCACCAACCACCCTCTGTGGAAGAAGAGGAGATGGATGGGCCTGGGCTGGGCAGACATAGGGCCTGGTCTCAGGGCATGTCTTGTCTGCCATTCCAACACCGTAGCGCTTGAATTTAGTTGAACTAGGCAATAATGATAGAGTTCGGATTTGTTAAGTTCTAATTCGTAAGATTTGGTTGCAATTTAAAAGTTCACTTTTTCATCTTGTAAGTCAACAGTAATGAACAACTGGAAACATTGGAAGAGGTCACATGGTCACTGGTTCATTGCTGGGTGCACCTGGCATGGAGAGAGACGATACAGGGAGGGCCCTGCGGCCCGGGGCTCCATGTCTGACGTGTGGGTATGATTAATATCTCTTATGTGGCACTGGCCAAGGCTGAGAGGCAGCTCCACCCCGGCTGTCCACTTGCCCAGGACCGCACAGCCGGCCGCGGGAGGTGGGGCAGCGGGGGGGGGCTTCCAGGCAGTTCTTGGCATTACCACCCGAACTAACCTGTGGGACTAGCCGGCAGCGGGAGGCAGGGGGGCTTCCAGGCAGTTCTTGGCATTATCACCCAGACTAACCTGTGGGACTAGCCGGCCGCGGAGGCAGGGGGGGCTTCCAGGCAGTTCTTGGCATTATCACCCAGACTAACCTGTGGGACTTAAGATTCACAGCAGCTGGCTGTTGAGAGTAACAGTCATATTTTCATGGTTCGTAGGAACTGCTGATTTCCCAAAGAGTTTTATCTGTCTATATTTTCAAAATTAAATTTATTAATAATAAATTTTGGGCAAGTATGTAAAGTGTAGGGTTTTATCTTTATAAAGCTAGTCCACTTCCTCCCTCCTCTACCAAAAATGTGCTGCCTAGAAATGCACTTATAAAGTTATAGTCAACAACAAAATTCCCTGTTAACGATTTTTACTCACAAAGACATTCAAACACACACCCGTATGTACACATTCATACAAACAGAGATGAGTGCTTGTCCTGAGGATAATTTGAATGATCAGAAAGATACAACAGATCACATTGGCTTTAAAATTTGAAATGGAAGTTGCCCAAGTATACTTCCTTAATTACTATGTGATGAATAAATAGCCAAAGCTCTGGTTGTTCTAAACCAAACCAAACCAAACCAAACCAACCAAACAAAAAAACTTGAAAATTGATGGCCATGGTGTCTACTATTTCCGGCTTGGGAATTTGGTTTAAATGGATGGCACTCAGCTCACGGCGAAGGGGTTTTGCAGAGGGAGCCCGCAGACAGTGGGAAGTGCTTGGAGTGGGAAGGCAGCTGGCCTCACTTACGTCTGGTGCTCTCCAAGCGGTCTCTGTCCAATGGATTTCAGCAGCGGCTCCGGTCGGATCGCCGACTTTGGTGATGTCTTGGGGCTGGAGTCTGACTCTCCGCTCTCCTCGTCCCCCATGGCTTTAATGTAACTCCCGCTTCTCATTCTCCTGCAGGGAATCTCTTCATCTTTGCCACCGGTGGGGTACCCTCCCCACTCGTCCTGAGGCACCTAGGAGCAGACAGACACGAAACACGCGTCAACTTTATCACTGAGAACGGTGGCATCAGCTCCTTTTTGGAAACAAATCCTCTACAATTCCATCAAAATATAGCTCTTTACGGTAATTTATTGGTTAAAGTCAGATGCATAAAAATGCATACCCTAAAATGATATGAATAAAAACATTGGTTTTTCTTCATTATAAGTGATAGGTAAACATATGGATAAAGTGAGAACATGTGAGAAAAGTAAGAGAAGAAGGAAACTTGCAATCTCAGCAGCTGGGAGAAAGCACTGGCTAAAATTTAGTTTATTTCCCTCTGGTATAAGAGGAAACTGAAATTTGAGAAACTGAACAAAGAAAAAAAGGAAGAAAAAAAGGAAAAAAGGGAGAAAATGCCTATCTTATTATCCATTTATATTTTATTTGCAAGCAAATAAAGGAGGACAGTTTTAACTCCAGAAGCCAAGTTCTATCACACATGCAAATTCTCAGCACTCAGAGTTGCAAAAGGATCTTGTCCAGCCACATCATATGCTAGCTGATATACAACTAAGCACCTGTGCATGGAATATGTCTGCCTGTTACAGAACTCAGCACCCGTTCATGTTGTATACCTGTGTGGTACAGAGCTGAGCGCCCGTGCATGTTAGATACCTGCCTGGTGCAGACCTTAGCAACCATGAATGTTATATCTCTTTGTGGTGCAGAACTCAGCACCTGCCTGTGCGTGTTATATATTTGTGGGGTACAGAGCTGAGCGCCCGTGCATGTTAGATACCTGCCTGGTGCAGACCTTAGCAACCATGAATGTTATATCTCTTTGTGGTGCAGAACTCAGCACCTGCCTGTGCATGTTATATATCTGTGGGGTACAGAGCTGAGCACCTGTGCATGTTATACGTCTGCCTGGTACAGAGCTGAGCACCCATGGATGTTATATATCTGCCTGGTGCAGAACTCAGCACCCGTTCATGTTATCTATCTGTGTGGTACACAGTTGAGCTAATTATATGCCCGCCTGGTGCAGACTTGAGCAACCACAAATGTTGTATATCTGTGCGGTATAGAACTCAGCACCCGTTCATGTTCTATATCTGCCTGGCACAGAGGTGAGCACCTATGCCATTATATATCTGCCTGGCACAGAGGTGAGCACCTATGCCATTATATATCTGCCTGGCACAGAGGTGAGCACCTATGCCATTATATGTCTGCCTGGCACAGAACTGGGCCCATGTACATGCTATATACCTGCCTTGCACAGAGCTGAGAGCCCACACATATAATATGTCCACCTGGTTCAGAGCTGGGCATGTGCACATGTTACATGCCTGCCTGGCACACCATCGGGCACTGGCACTATATGCTCTGCCTTGTTCAGAGCTGGACGGGTGTGCATATTTTATCCTGCCAGGCCTGGGGTTGAGCAGCCCCCTGTGCTGTGTATCTGACTGGCCCAGAACCGAACCCGTGTGCATTTTATATCTCACCCACAACAGCCCCACAGGCTGCCTGCTGTGTGTTTGTGTTAAGTGTCTCTCTGAGGGGAGGGTAAGCCATGAAGACGACAACGCGGGCCAATATTCTGTTTCCATCCACCATCTGTGAAACTGGAAACCCAACGCGGCAATAAGCAAAACGTCACGGAACTGGAGCACAGTGGTTTGTGCCACGGGAGCTGCTCCGTGCAGCTCAGGACATGGTTTCTTTTCCCCATGGTTCATTAGCTTTGAACAGCTCCCCAGAGGCTCTGGATAAAGTTCACTCCATAGGTCAAATTCACATTACAAAAGCAAAAGAACACAGCATGCAATCGCTGAGTGTAGAGAACTCCAAAGCTTTCCATAGCAACTGGATCATCACCCACCGTCGGTAGTCAGGGAACTAACGTAGTGTGTTCTTCATGCTGGAGAAGAGAATCTCCCCAAATGCTGTTTACAGAGAAAGAAAATAAAAAATTTCCATATTTAAAAAGTCTTCAGACAGGGTATTTTTTTTTCCCCTGCTGTAAAATATTTAGATACTGAGGTATATTCTTTATATCATCGTAAAAGGAACCTGCTATCTTTCCAGTGTCCATATTGCCTGTGAGTCGATCAATAGCACGACCAGCAGGAATCTGCGTGGCTGGTGGTAAAGGCAGGTCTTTTGGCTGAAGGCCCCTTTATTCATTCCTAAATGCCGTGCCACACCAGCGCTCTGGCAGATCTGACATCTTCCACATTGCAGCCCAGGACAGGAGCCAAGGCAGAGGGAAAGCCGTGCTCATTTCTGTCACTCACATATCCTGGACTTCAGCCTGGACAAGCAGGAGCTCCCCTTACCATGGACCCTGTGTGGCAAGGGATCCTGAACACCACACAGTCCCGCAGTAACAAGGCACAGACACCCGAACACCACACAGTCCTGCAGCAACAAAGCGCAGACACCCGAACACCACACAGTCCTACAGCAACAAGGCGCAGACACCCAAACAACACAGTCCTGCAGCAACAAGGGGCAGACACCCGAACACCACACAGTCCCGCAGTAACAAGGCACAGACACCCGAACACCACACAGTCCTGCAGCAACAAGGTGCAGACACCCGAACAACACACAGTCCTGCGGTAACAAGGCGCAGACACCCAAACAACACAGTCCCGCAGTAACAAGGCGCAGACACCCGAACACCACACAGTCCTGCAGCAACAAGGTGCAGACACCTGAACAACACAGTCCTGCAGCAACAAGGCACAGACACCCGAACAACACACAGTCCTGCAGCAACAAGGCACAGACACCCGAACACCACACAGTCCTGCAGCAAAAAGGTGCAGACACCCGAACAACACAGTCCTGCAGCAACAAGGCACAGACACCCGAACAACACACAGTCCTGCAGCAACAAGGCGCAGACACCCGAACAACACAGTCCTGCAGTAACAAGGCACAGACACCCAAACACCACAGTCCTGCAGCAACAAGGCACAGACACCCGAACAACACACAGTCCTGCAGCAACAAGGGGCAGACACCCGAACAACACACAGTCCTGCGGTAACAAGGCACAGACACCCGAACACCACAGTCCCGCAGCAACAAGGGGCAGACACCCGAACAACACACAGTCCTGCAGCAACAAGGCACAGACACCCGAACAACACAGTCCTGCAGCAACAAGGGGCAGACACCCGAACAACACACAGTCCTGCGGTAACAAGGTGCAGACACCCGAACAACACACAGTCCTGTGGTAACAAGGCACAGACACCCGAACAACACACAGTCCTGCAGCAACAAGGGGCAGACACCCGAACAACACACAGTCCTGTGGTAACAAGGCACAGACACCCAAACAACACACAGTCCTGCGGTAACAAGGCGCAGACACCCAAACAACACAGTCCCGCAGCAACAAGGCACAGACACCCGAACAACACACAGTCCTGCGGTAACAAGGTGCAGACACCCAAACAACACACAGTCCTGCAGCAACAAGGCGCAGACACCCAAACAACACAGTCCCGCAGTAACAAGGCACAGACACCCGAACAACACAGTCCCGTAGTAACAAGGGGCAGACACCCGAACAACACACAGTCCCGCAGCAACAAGGCGCAGACACCCGAACAACACACAGTCCTGCAGCAACAAGGGGCAGACACCCAAACAACACAGTCCTGCAGCAACAAGGCGCAGACACCCAAACAACACAGTCCTGCAGTAACAAGGCGCAGACACCCGAACAACACAGTCCCGCAGTAACAAGGGGCAGACACCCGAACAACACAGTCCCGCAGTAACAAGGGGCAGACACCTGAACAACACAGTCCCGCTGCAACAAGGCGCAGACACCCAAACAACACAGTCCCGCTGCAACAAGGCGCAGACACCCAAACAACACAGTCCCGCAGTAACAAGGCGCAGACACCCGAACAACACAGTCCCGCAGTAACAAGGGGCAGACACCCGAACAACACACAGTCCTGCAGCAACAAGGCACAGACACCCAAACAACACACAGTCCTACAGCAACAAGGCACAGACACCCGAACAACACACAGTCCTGCGGTAACAAGGCACAGACACCCAAACAACACACAGTCCTGCGGTAACAAGGGGCAGACACCCGAACAACACAGTCCCGCTGCAACAAGGCACAGACACCCAAACAACACACAGTCCTGCGGTAACAAGGGGCAGACACCCAAACAACACAGTCCCGCAGTAACAAGGGGCAGACACCCGAACAACACATGGTCCCGCAGTAACAAGGGGCAGAAACCTGAACACCACAGTCCTGCAGTAACAAGGGGCAGACACCCAAACAACACACAGTCCCTCAGTAACAAGGCGCAGACACCCAAACACACAGTCCCGCAGTAACAAGAAGCAGACACCCAAACAACACACAGTCCCTCAGTAACAAGGCGCAGACACCCAAACACACAGTCCCGCAGTAACAAGAAGCAGACACCCAAACAACACACAGTCCCGCAGTAACAAGGCACAGACACCCGAACACCACACAGTCCCTCAGTAACAAGGGGCAGAAACCTGAACATCACAGTCCCTCAAGCCCCTGTGGGTTACAGTGCAGGCAGATGACAGCTGTAGCACCCCCAAGGTGGCCCAGACATACGGCAGCTCAGTGACACCCCAGCACCATGCACACTGGAAGATCCAGATGCTGTGATGAGGAGAGGGTTGGACAGGATGGAAAGTTCCAGATTCTCCTTCCACCCAGACTCCAAGAGGCCAAAAGGCTCAGAAGAAGGATCCTGGCCTGTGACTGTGAGCTGGACAGGCAGTGTCTGCGGTCCTCTCCAGCTGGGTTCTTCTAAAGCCTTTATGACCCGGTGCCTTGTGCCCAGGTCTGCACGGTTCAAAGAGGAATACAGACCACGCTGAAAGGAACTGGAGGTATTGTATGCGTCTGTTCTCACACTGCTAATAAAGGCATACCCGAGACTGGGCAATTTATAAAGGAAAGAGGTTTAATGGACTCACAGTTCCACATGGCTGGGGAGACCTCACAATCATGGCAGAAGGTGAATGAGGAGCAAAGTCATGTCTTACATGGCGGCAGGCGAAAGAGTGCGTGCAGGGGAACTCCCCCTTATAAAACCATCAGATCTTAGGAGACTTAGTCACTATCATGAAAACAGCAAGGAAAGATGCACCCCCACGATGCAATCACCTCCCACCAGGTGCCTCTCACGACACACGACGATTATGGGAGCTGCAATTCAAAACCAGATTTCGGCGGGGACACAAACCATATCAGGTATTAATGACCTGGTCAAGGTAAAACTCCCACAGATGACACCGCAGAGCTGCAGAGCTGTAGGTCAGGTAAGAGAGAGGCCTGGGGCCTCAGCCACAGCAGGTTCTCCCAGCAAGAAATCAGCAATTAAGAAAATAGGCATACATTTGCCCATGTTTTGTTCAAACACATTGTTCAAAAATTTTGTCCATGTGAATTTTGGTTTCACATTTCCTGACAGTGAGGAAGTTGAAGCACTGAAAACAAGTGACTAAGGAAGAATAAAACATTCACAACTTTGGGGATTTGACAATTCTTATCTACGTGTCTTCAGCCACGTGGTGGGTGGTGAAGCTCCCAGTCTTTCTGGAGATGACTGGAGGCCTTCGGACTGGTCATGTCCTTAGACTGGGTAACTTTCTTTCCATGAAGGTTCCTCAAGACAGTGCGACCCAGGGCCAGGGACTGTGGAATTGCTAATCGGGGAGAAAGGAGAAACAACAATACTGTATCATAGGAGATGACTTATAATATTTATTACAACCACAGGATGGATACTACCCAGCTATCAAAAATAATATTGCAGAATGTGTATTTAGTGATGAAAAGATGCTCATGAGGGGGAAAAGCAATTTTTAAAGTACAGTCTCCACTTGACGTTTTTATGCCTTTTAAAGACGTAACTGTGTTATGTGCAGAAACGGCCAGAAGATGTGAAACAAGGGCCGTCACAAGGGCCGTCACTCCAGTGTGGAGGGGACACGTGTTGAAGGTCACTGTCGGCTGACGGGAGGGGCCAGGATCAGGGAAGGTCCTGGGGTGAGGTCCGGGTTCCCTTTTGTCTGAGCTGGACCAGCAGAAGGTGCAGGCAGAGGCGACGGGGCAGAGGGAGGCCCGGCTGCCAGGCTCCTGGGCACAGGGGAGCTCGCACTGCCACCCTCCCGGGAACGCGTGAAGAGCTGGGTTCGGGAAGGGAGGCTGAGGCTGGCTGGCGGCAGATGGAAGAGCAGCTCATCTGCCATCAAAGAAGAGATTCACTTTGGCAGGTTTATGTGACTTTTTTTTTTTTTTGTGAATTAAAAACATGTTTCCACAAAAAACAAAGTAAAGATTTTTTTTCAGCAGCCTGCAAATTAACTAACAAATGAGACCAGCTTGTACGTTTCTGTTTCTGATTTAAGAAGCCAATTTCGCAGGCTTTGACAGAAGAAATTTCAATACAGAAAGAATGTCAACCAGAGTCAATTTCAAAGCATGAATTCAAGTACCAAATCCCCATTCCAAAGCATATGTCTGGAGACTATCAAAAGAACAGAAGAGCAATACTAAAACACCAGCCTGCCTCAGCAAACAAATCTTTCTCCGTTACGTTACAGCGTTCGAACCCTGCAGCCCTCAGCCCAGGGTGGCCAAGTGCACGCGCTGAAACCCAAATGGTTTTATGGCCTTCAGTGAAGGAATGAATCAATTTCTTTTCACGACAGCTACCAGACTCTGCAAATCCAGTTTGCAGTCCTTGCTGCATTTCACGGCAATCAATTACCCTAATTACCTCCTTGCACCTCGTGATGGGTGATGTTCATAATTTCTAACAAAAAGGCATTTTCATAAGGGTGACATCAGCATACATTTCGATGTCTCCTGTTTCTTGCTTTAGGGATAGTTCAACACTGCACAAACTGAAATATCCTTTCTTTCTTCCAAGCTGCAAAGCCCAGGTGAAAGGGGCCAGGATTCCATCACCATATTCTCTTTGAGGTGCTGGAACCAAGGAAGAACATTATCGTCCATTGCTGCACCTTCCCGCAGGGAAATGTATTCTGCATTCATTCAAGACTTGTGCGTGTGTTTGTATGTGTAATGTGCGTATATGTGTATGTGTGTGTGCAGGTATATGGGTGTGCATGCACGCCTATGTGCGTATGTGTGTGCATGTGTATGTGTCTCCCTCCTTCCGGGAGACTGTGGCAAAGGCTCCTGCCCATGCTTCCCTCCTCCCCCACATCCTGACCCATAGGGGTGTCCCCGGGGCCTGGGGTGTGGCTTCACCCTCCTCTGGGGCTGTGAGTTGTGAACTGTCTTTCCTACGGCTGTCTCCAAACCTGTGGGCCGCACCACAGCTGAGTCTACAAAACCCCCATCTAACCTGCCTGCGACTGGGCACACGTGACTGGGCCCCTTGGCCCCGTCCAGCTCCTCTCACCCTCATGCTGCTACTAGGAATGGAAGCCACGGGCTCACGGACACCAGGAGGCCACCAACAGAGGCGCTGCATGCCCGGCATGACCCCACCCACACAGGAGTCCCAGGATGCCACACTCACCCCTCCAGGACCAAGGTGCCCGCTCCAAGCTGCTGGGAGGTGCCGGCCAACGGCTAAGTCTCTCCAGGGTGTGCCCTGAGCCCCTCAGCGGGAGAAAGCTGCCCCCCCATGTCCCTCCCTGGGAAGAACACACAGGTTATGGCCTGAATTGTGTTCCCCCAAATTCCTGTGTTGAACCCTAACCCTTGGGACCTCAGAATGTGATTATTTGGAGATGGGACCTTGGCAGAGGTGATGAAGGTAAGATGAAGTCCCCAGGGTGGCACTGATCCCATCTGCCTGGCGTCCTCCTAAGGAGGGGAGATGAGGTCACAGACAGGCAGAGAGGGGGCAGCCCTGTGGGGATGCGGGGAGAGGACGGCGTCTGCACACCCAGGAGAGGCTCAGCAGGAGCTAGCCTTGGGACTCCACAGTCTTGGGCGCCAGCCACCAGGACCCTGCAGAATGAATGTGCCTTTAGACCACCCGGGTGTGGATGCCCGTCATGGCACCTGAGCTGACTCATGTACCACCCAGGCTGGCGGCACGAAGGCAGGACACCCACTCCTTGCCTTGGTGCGAGGACCTCTGAGTTCACACGGCGCCTGAGTTCTCTCAGAATTGGCCGCGACTCCTCCCCGCTGCTCACCCCTGACCTCTGCCCCATCCTGCGTCCTCGCCCCTCCGTCACCATCTCCTTGTTGAGAGGACACCCGTGGCCATTGACACGTCCATCTCACCAGGGGCTCTTCCCGGGACCCTGAGGGAGGTCAGGTAGGCACAGTCACAGCCATTTATTTCCATGGAAAGCCCCTTTGGAGAGCCCCCGGCTGCACAGCTTGCAAGAAGAACCCCACGCGTCTGTCTTGTTCTAAAGCTCACGCTCTTTGGATGACACCAGCGGTTCCCAATCTGGTAATTCTGCCCCCAGGGGACACTGGGTGACATCTGGAGACGGGTTTGGTTGTCACTAAATGGGGGTGCTTCTGGCAGGTAGTGGGTGGAGCCCAGAAATGCTGCTCAACATCTCCCAGTGCATAAGACGGACCCCACAAGCATCGCCCACCCCCCATCCTGCCGTGCTGGGCTTGAGAAACGCGGGGTGCGTGGCTGCGCCTCCCGGGGTGCACATCTCAGCGGAAGAGATCTTCGCAACGCTGTTCAATCCACCCTGGGGTCCCTACAACAATTTAGCTTGGGCGGGAAGTCTTCCCTTTCCTGTTTGTTTGTTGTGGTTTTTCCTCTGAGCCATTGAAACCAAGTCAGGATTAGGTTTGGTTCAGCTGCCCACTTCATTTTCTTAAGGACAAACTTGATTCCATTTCACTCCCTAACACCAAGACAGACAAGGGATGACTTAAATCTTAGCTCACTGGCCTGTGCTCCAACAGCTCCCAGTCCTGCTGCACTTTGGGCTGGGCCAGCCGTTCCAGGATCATTCATGGACCAGCACTGTGTGTGGACCACCAAGTCCATGACAGGAGACACAGACTCAGCAGGGACAGAGAACCCTGGGGCATCCACTGCCCTAGGAGGGAGGGAACAGGGCCAGACTCTGCCCAGCTGCATGCCCACAGGAGCAGACCCCTTAGCTGCCCTGGGAGGGAGAGGTCAGAGCCAGATCCCATCTACCTGCACTCCTGCAGGAGCAGAGCCTCAGCTGTCCTGGGTGGGAGAGGTCAGAGCTGGACCCCATCCACCTGCACTCCTGAAGGAGCAGAGCCTCAGCTGTCCTGGGTGGGAGAGGACAGAGCCAGACCCCAACCACCTGCACTCCTGCAGGAGCAGAGCCTCAGCTGTCCTGGGTGGGAGAGGACAGAATGGGACCCCATCCACCTGCACATCCACAGGAGCAGAGCCTCAGCTGTCCTGGGTGGGAGAGGTCAGAGCCGGACCCCATCCACCTGCACTCCTGCAGGAGCAGAGCCTCAGCTGTCCTGGGTGGGAGAGGACAGAATGGGACCCCATCCACCTGCACATCCACAGGAGCAGAGCCTCAGCTGTCCTGGGTGGGAGAGGTCAGAGCTGGACCCCATCCACCTGCATTCCTGCAGGAGCAGAGCCTCAGCTGTCCTGGGTGGGAGAGGACAGAATGGGACCCCATCCACCTGCACATCCACAGGAGCAGAGCCTCAGCTGTCCTGGGTGGGAGAGGTCAGAGCCGGACCCCATCCACCTGCACTCCTGCAGGAGCAGAGCCTCAGCTGTCCTGGGTGGGAGAGGACAGAGCCGGACCCCGTCTACCTGCACTCCTGCAGGAGCAGAGCCTCAGCTGCCAAGTCGAGGGCACTGTGCCCAGAACAAGGTGACCACTTGGTGACCCTCGTGGCATAAATGCAGCTGGTTCCTCAGGTTCTTAGATCACAGAATCCAAGGACCCAGTCACAGATCACAGGGTCTTTGTACCCAGTCACCACGAGGTCTCTGCATCCACGGCCATCTTAAGTTACATGTAGGCCGTGTCATTCTCACCTGATAAACCTGGATAAAACAGCGCATGTGCCCACCCAGTGTTCCATGTTCACACGAGTTATGATTTCCAATGCGCTTTTCAGGAAACTGTCTTGCATCTCACCACAAACTGAGGCACGCAGGATCGATGAGGCAGAAAGATTTACCAGACACAAGGCTGGTCAAAAACCCGAAACCAGACACCCTTCCACATCCGTCAGCGTTTCCACAAACATAGCTGGAATTTCTGTCATGGGGATGAGAACGTGGTGGGTCCTAAGATGATGTCACTGAAATATGACACAGCCCAGCGATCTCCCTGCCTGCCCAGCACCAAGCTGCTCCCAGCAGTGACACGCCGAGTCCCAGGACAACGGGGGGTGATGGAGGAGTCCAGCAGTGACACGCCGAGTCCCAGGACAACGGGCGGTGATGGAGGAGTCCAGCCGGGGAGACAGTGAGTGGCCTCATGTAATCCGAGAGGCTCGAAGGCACAGGCCCAGCTCCCGCACTCCTGCAGACGGTCCCTGATTACATGAACGGGCTCGGTGAGCGCCAGCGTGATCCTGCCAAGCCCCGTGTGACGTTTCTCAAGGTGGGAGAGGATTCCGTGGCAGTCGGGGTTGGGGGGAAGGAAGGGGTGGCCCAGAGGCAGGGCCATTGTGGAGATGCCCCTCACAACATGGGCTTTGCAGTCAGGAGATGGTGTGGCCTGGGCCACAGGATGGGGAACACAGAGCGTGGGGGGCGGGCACACGTGGCTCCTGGTGCTGGTGCAGAGGCCACCGCTTTGTCCAAATGAGGCGTTTTAAGATTAACAGCAGATGGAGGGGGAAGCTGGTGGCCGGGTGTTAGTGCTGGACAGATCCAGACGAGGAACTCAAATGGCTGCGGAAGGAGTGCCGGTCTGCGCGTTTGTGTCCAGAGCAGCTTAAAAGGGGACGAGAAGCTCCTCCCAGCCCTGGTGTTCCACTACGGGATTGGAAGTGAGGTGTGACCACACCCCAACTCTCCTACCCATTCACGGCCCAAGATCTACACCACGAGCCACTTAAAACAAAAGCCCTCCTTTCAAATTGCAAACGTGCGTTAGAGTGGAGCACGGCCCGACTGGCCGGTTCTTCCATTCTGCTGAGCACTAGTATGGCTAAGGACAGGAACCGACCACAGCCATCTCCTGTCTCACTCTTTTGCCCCTAAAACTACAAATACAAAGAAGTTTTCTGAGAAGCTTGTCAGAACTATTGGTTTTCTGGAGTTGAAAGCATCCCATAAGCCACAACTCCAGCCTTCCTGAACAGTTAGGGACACTGTGAGGGTGGCGGGGTGGGGGACTGGGATACCTGGGTCCTTCCTGCTTGCCAAGTTCTGGAACATGGGACACCGAGGTGCCCAGAAAGACCCTTATGCTCGAGCCCAGCGTCCTCTGGAACATTGTGGGACACAGGTGCCCCCTCGCGAATCGGTACCGAGTGTGTTGGACCCTCCTAGATACAGAGGTAAAGTGGGACAAAGACAGCACCCGGGCCCGGGTGACAGATGGCAAGCAGAGGGACCCTCAATAAAGGCCAAGGTGGAGGCCAAGCTGAGCTGAGGGTGTGAAGGAAACAGGCAGGGAGGGTCCACCCAGCATGTGGAGGTGGCCCTGTGGCAGGAGGGCCAGAGGTGGCCCAGGCTGTCCCAACTCTGATGAAACTCAGGTTCCACCCCAGACGGGGCAGAAAGAAGCAAATGGCCAGCATTGTGCATTCCATGACAAACAATTTATTTATTTATTTATTTTAATTTAATTTTATTTCATTTAGAGATGGAGTCTTGCTCTGTCACCCAGGCTGTAGTGCAGTGGCGCGATCTTGGCTCACTGCAACCTCCACCTCCCAAGTTCAAGCAATTCTCAGGCCTCGGCCTCCTGAGTAGTGGGGACTATAGGCACTTGTCACCATGCCTGGCTAGTTTTTGTATTTTTAGTAGAGACAGGGTTTTGCCATGTTGGCCAGGTTGGTCTTGAACTCCTGACCTCAGGTGATCCCCCTGCCTTGGCCTCCCAAAGTGCTGGGATTACAGGTGTGAGCCACTGTGCCTGGCCCCGTGACAAGCCTTTTAAATGCTTATTGTAGAGACAAGAAACAGGGGAGCCTGGCTCCGTTTTGTAAAAGATGGATGATTTTTCTAAACTACACCACAGGGATGACCTGGTGACCGGGGAGATGGATTTTTAAGACGTGTTTTTGTGCCTGACCGGAAACTTCACCAATGTAGTAGCTGAGCCTGGAAGGCAGGGATCTGCACAGCCTACAAAACAGACACATCCTTCAGAGGAACGGCTGCGAGGAAGGGTCCGTACTCGGTGCCGGGACCTGCGCAGAGGGCGGCAGCAGGGAGAGGCTCTGAAACACTTTACACACGGGTGGGAAACGCTCATGGTTCTGTGTTTTCATTCCACCCCCTCCCCTCTGTGTTCTTTTCTGCCGTTTGCTTCCAACACCTGAACAGGTAAAAAGCCTGACAGGTAAAACCCAAAGCCAAACTGGCTGCTGCCTGTGAACACGCCAAATAAACAGGGGATCCGAACCTCTTCAAGTCAAATAAAACCTAGGGTCCGAACCTCTTCCCCAGGAGGGCCAGGGTTGCAGTCGGGCGATGCCCTGGTGGGGAGGACACTGGCAGAGGAGAAAACCAGGAGCGCGGGAGGGGGTGGGAGACTGGGATGCCGCAGAGAGGAGGCCTGAGGACAGCAGGGAAGGAGGTGGGGACAGAGGCCAAGGGCTGGAGGGGCCGCCGGGTCTTCTGTGGGAGGCAGCAGGGACCCCTCTATCCCTCCATCTGACACCGCCGGGAGCCTTCCCGGGGAGGCGGCGTCTCTCCCTCCCTGCATGTCCCTGGGACTTTCTGTGGACTGTGGCATAGAGAGTCTTTTGCATCCTGAGCTAAGCCTCAGTGAATCCCTTCTGCATTCCTACAATGCTCATTAAAAGTTTGACCTTAGATGCTTAGTCTGCTGATGCAGAAAAGATGAAAATAAGAGCTTTGTGAAAGAATAACGTGAGGTCAGAATTGCCTTTCAATTCCACTTAGTCTCTGTCTTGACCTACTTAAAAACAAGAAAAAAATCTTCCTCTAATATGAACCACATACTCTGTACAAACCAAGGGTGAAAATAAAAAGTTATCCTGTCATTCAGCTGCAAGTCTTCCCAGTAAAAAAAGGAATGTAATTTATAAACATTACTTCTCTCTTCTAATTCTTTTAAATCTTATCCATACACTAGGACCCACAGACAAATTCCTTTAGTTTCACTATTTCCTGGCTGTGAAATAAAATCTGGGTTTGTGAGGACCCAGAAACCTAAAGTATTCCACCAGAAAGTTTAATGCAATCGACAGGAAGGGACAGTCCTGCACAGGCATCTTTGAAAACACCAGACATCAATGCAGCTGGGCCCTAAGACAGAAACAGTCTGAGGAGGTGGCACACAGCTCCTGATATTCAGCTTCACAGATCATTCCACGAGGGTCCAGTGGTGACCACTGGGGGACAGTGAGGAGGGGAGAGAAGTCACCGAGCTGCATCCCCAAAAGAGGTGGTTTCACCGGGAGGTGGATGTGGGGATGCGGGGAGCTTGCTATTGCAAGAAAGTGCCCTTGTGAACGAGCACCGTGAAAGCCGTGGCTGCAGATGTCCTCCCATCCTCCAGGCAGTGCTTCCCAATGTCGGCACAATAACGCTCTGGGTTCAGTTTCCGAGGATGTTCACCTGAGTGGACGTGAGAGGGAGGCCGGTGGCCATAGCAGGTGTGCTGCACGCAGGGCCGCCGTCCCCCATGGAGAAGCAGATGGAGCTGTTTGCAGGGAAGCCCTGGTGGGTGTGAGGCCTGGTGGCTGCTTTCTCCTCTCTTTCCTGTCTCTGTCTTGTGGCCACGTCACTGAATTCCAGGGGGATTTCACCTCAATGTTGTGTCCCCAGAATCACACCTTTTCCTGGGGTCAAATCACAGCCCGTCATTCTTTACATGTTACTATAAAAAGACATCACGTTTTGAAGTCTGGGAAATGTGTTTTGCTGGGACAACATCTTGGCCCAACCCAGGTCACTCCCTGCCCTGCCGGCTCTCAGCGCTTGGCGGAGTTGTGGGGGGACCCCAGAAAAAGGGAGGTTTGACCTGGCCTCTGTCCTCAAGGCTCTTAGAGGCTTGCCAGGAAACCTGACTGATGAACGTAAAGGTACCTGGTGACCCACACGCGTACGGTGAGAGGCCTCGGGGCAGGGAAGTCCAGCAGTGGGTGGCTGGCTGCGGAACAACAGGACCAGAGTGTCTGAAATGACCCCATGGCACGGAACTCAGACTGACAGACACAATCAGACCAACCAGCTGGTTCCAGACAAAGAAAATCCAGGAGAAGGAAGAGCAGACAGACAGGAGAAACCTCAGCCTGAATGAGATGAAGAGGCTCATCACCAGCTGCCAGGTGGGCCCCTTCTCTGGATCCTGATCCAAATAAAAGCCAACAAGAGACATCGAGCCATCAGGGGAATGTGACCACTCACCAGGTTGATATTGTTTTCAATATCTCATAATGCAGGTGGTTATGCTTCAAAAGAAAGCATCCTCATCATTCTGTGTGGATCTTTTGGAGATCAACACAGGCATATTTACAGTTGTATCTGTCCGCCGTGTGGGATCTGTCGCAGTGAAGCCTGGGTGGGAAGGCGTGAGTGCAGAGGGAATGAGGTCACTCTCGGAGGGATGGTGTTTGAAAGGGACTGACAGTGTGCAGGTTCATTCTCTCACTTCACCTTTGCGAGTGATTGGTATTTCCTGCACCTACACCATGGAACAGCTGTTGGAGGTGGAGAGGAGCGTGTGCCTGGGAGGAAGTGTGTGGGAGAAACTCCTGGGAGAAGGCAGGTCCAAAGGGCACAGGACCTGAGGAGAAGGCACGGCTAGAAGGGCTGGGGAAGAGTGGCAGGCATTGGAGGCAGGTGACCCTGGGGCAAAACCTGGAGGCTCTGACAGCGTCCTGAAGTGTTCACTCAGGGAACTACTATATACCCCAGTTACAGACAAAAACAAGAGAGCTGTGTGTCTGTAACAATGAGGAGACAGATCAGAGTGAACCCCAATTCTTTATAGCAGGTTTCTCTAAACACGCAGACACAACTTTTGCATTTGGATATGATTAGGGTTTGCCAACAGCAAACAAAACCTATGCCTCTTCCATTGCTATAAAATAATATTTTATGCAACTACCAATTTGTCTCTGAATAAAGCTGCCTGCAAAGGCAATTTGGTTAGCATTTCCTTTCAAAACAGAGCTACTGAGACGTGGACGCTGGACCTGACGGTGATGGTGCTGCTGGAAGGATTTGCCACCACGACTCCCAGAAAGCATCACGGCTGCTGGCTCTCCCTGCCCTGTTAGTTGACTGCCTGTTGGCTCAGTCATCAAAGTCCCGTTACTCCATGAAGACATCTCCAACCCAACGCGCAGCCCACAGCTGCTGCTCTAGGCAAGCAGGAGATTTGTGAGTTGGGACACACAAGTTATGTTTTGTTAACAGCACTATTGACTGAGGGGAGTCACTTAGCGGCATCCTCAGAAGTGGTGTGTGCTTCCCAGAGGGCTTCCCCGGTAGACTCCGGCATGGCACAATCCAGAGACAGAGAGGGAAATCACATAAAACAGACAATTCCGCAATATGCCAGCTCTAGGGATCTACCTTCTTTCATTTGTTTTTGCCTTTGGTAAATTCATTTAATCCACACCCCAGAGACACAGAGGCCTTTTCCATAATCAGGCTTTTTGTGGTGGTGGGGCTTAGAGAGGCTGCGGTCAGGTGCAAGGAGTGAACTCACAAATGTCGCAGGCCCATTTCCATTAGGCCGGTCCATCAGCTTTCACGTGGAAAATATCCACAGGGGCTAGTCTGTGTTTGCTGTGGTTGTTAAACCCTCCAGCCTTAGAGGCATTAAAGAAATGGCCCACTGTGTTTAGAGTAGGTTCCCAGGAGGAATTGGGATCTCCAGAGGCCCTCCCAGAGAAGGCCAGAGTCATGCATGAGAGCTGCCTGTAAATAACGTCTTGCCATTCCTGCAGCCCCACACACAAAGCCATAGTGTGCGGTCAACCCTGGAGTCTACCAGCAAATGATGGATAAAGAAGATGCGGTACATACACAGGGGACACTATTCAACCTTTGAAAGAGGGAGACCTGCCATTCTCCACAACATGGGGGAGCTGGAAGAAACTGCAGAGCAGGATGAGCCCGGCGCACACAGAGGTCACACCGTTGCTCTCACAGGTGGCATCTGAAACAGCTGAACTCATAGAAGCAGAGAGTGGAACTGTGGTTACCAGAGGGACTGGGGATGGGGAGGAACTGGGAGATGTTGGTCAACGGACATTTCAGTGAGGAGGGGTCAGCTCAAGAGACCTGTTGGCCCGCACAGTAGCATCAGTTAACAACCGTGTATTGAATACTTGGAAATCACCCAGAGTGGATTTTAAGTGTTCCCACCACAAAAGAAAAAACGTATTAAGGTCATGTGTGTTTTAACAGCTCGGTGGAGCCGTCCCAGAACACATCCATATATCAGAACATCCTGTTGCACACCCTAAATGTGTATGCAGTTGTCATCTGTCAATGAAAAATGGAATAACGACAAAACCACCTGCTGTGCGGAGTCGGCCTCCACAGGGCCGTGCGCCTGCTTACCTGGAGGTAGTGGCACGGCCTCAGGGCGGGCTTGGTGTCCTGGTGCAGCAGCGGCTTGTCCAGGTTCAGTGAGCTCTTGCGGTAGGCCTCCTTGGCCTGGCTGACCGTCAGCGTGGACCAGGAGCTGCGCTTCAGGTACTTGGCATCGGGCGTCAGCGCCAAACCCTCGCAGGCTGAGCATTTGACGTCGTTGTTGCTTTTGGAGGTCTTGAGGGACAGGTCCCCGAACGGGCTCTGCAGCGCGTCGGGGTAGCAGTGGGCCACCGGGCCCAGGTGGTGCCGGTTGAGCACGCTGGGCGTCCGGTAGGTGCTGTCGCTGTCCAGGTTGTCGTCCGAGCTCCACCAGCTGCTCACGCCAGGCCGGGGTTTGCCCTCGGGCTTGCGCTCCTTGCTCTTGCTCCTCTTGCTGTGCTTGGCGTGGTGGGCGTGGTGGTGGTCGTCCGCCCGGCCGTCCGCCTTGGTGCCGTTGGCGTTGCTCTTGGAGGAGCCCTCCAGCGAGTGCGACTTGGTGAAGAGCTTCTGCACGGAGTGTACCAGGTGGCGGATCCGCCCGGGGCTCTCGCTGCGCTGCTCGGCGGCCGCGGACGTCCTCTGGTACTGCAGCGTGTGGAAGCCGTCCCGGTGCAGCGGCAGCTGCTTCTCGAACTGGTCCAGCAGGTTGGCCGGGATGCGGTTGATCTTGGCGCCCGCGTGGGCCACGGCGCAGTCGTCGCGCGTGTCGTAGTGCGAGCTGTAGTGCATCCGCGGGAAGGTGCTGCTGGACACGTGGTCGCCCAGCACCACGGGCATCATCACGCACTCCGAGTGCACCGAGCTGCGCGGCGAGCAGCGGTGGCGCCCCCCGGGGCAGCTGTCCGCGGGGCTCAGCAGGTAGGGCGGCCGCGCGTCGGGCCCGCGGTGCAGGTGCTCGCAGTCCTCGGGGGGCGCCAGACCGCACGTGTGCCCGGGACACAGCGGCGGCTGGGTCCGACTTCCGGAGAGGCCCTTCATGCTCCTGGGCGCGGGCGAGTAGCGCTCCTCATTGAAGTGCTGCGTGGGCGACCATGAGTACTGCGGGTCTGCGGGGAAACAGAAACGGCATTCAGCACCCGGAAGCGCGGCGGAAACCCCCAGGCGCGGGGAAGGGGAATGTGTGACTCCCACCGTGGGCTGTGTTTTCAGTAATCAGTGTCCGTGTCTGGCCTGGGCACTCGAGAGGGCAGGTTTGTGGTTTCTGGTTTATTTTTTTCTTTATTTTCTTTATTATTATTATTATTATTTTTGAGACAGAGTCTTGCTCTGTCGCCCAGGCTGGAGGATAAGGGCGCGATCTCGGCTCACTACAACCTCCGCCTCCCGGGTTCAAGCGGTTCTCCCGTCTCAGCCTCCCAAATAGCTGGGATGACAGGCGTCCGCCACTGCCCCGGTTAATTTTGTTTTTTGTGTGTGTTTTTTGAGACAGAGTCTCGCCCCGTCGCCCAGGCTGGAGTGCAATCGCACGATCTCAGCTCATTGAAACCTCTGCCTACCGGGTTCAAGCCATTCTCCTGCCTCAGCCTCCTGAGTAGTTGGGACTACAGGCATGCGTCACCACGCCCAGCTAATTTTGTAATTTTAGTAGAGACGAGGTTTCGCCATGTTGGTCAGGCTCGTTTCAAAGTCCTGACCTCAGGTGATCCACTGGCCTCCCAAAGTGCTGGGATTACAGGTGTGAGCCACTGCACCTGGCCACGCAGTTGTTTTTATATCACAAAGTGTGAGGAGTGGAGAGGGAACACTGACGTTCCCAAATGGTTAATGACCAAGATTTAGCAGCTAGTAGATTCAACAGGTCTCTTGACAGCTGGATTTTGTGGTATTAAAGGAAATTAACAATTTGGGGGAAAAGCATAGTTGTATTTCACTTAGATTTCAGTTGTGTGGTACAGCTTAAGAAGTTTTAAAAACAGCATCTGGTATTTGATGGGTGATATTGTCTGGTAAGCTCATATATCACATACACACATATTAATCGCGAAATCATTTGTTCAGTTCACATTCTTACAGGCCAGTGAGGATGGGAGGGGCTTTCTCGAGGCCCCATCTGTGTGGGGGCAGCTATGTCTCCTTTCCCAGAGGCCAGGGTGTGTGCCCTCCCACCTGACTCCTCCCAGAGGCCAGGCTGCATCCCCTCCCACCAAACTCCTCCCAGAGGCCAGGCTGTATCCCCGCCCACCAAACTCCTCCCAGAGGCCAGGCTGCATGCCCTCCCACCCGACTCCTCCCAGAGGCCAGGCTGCATCCCTGCCCACCCGACTCCTCCCAGAGGCCAGGCTGCATCCCCGCCCACCCGACTCCTCCCAGAGGCCAGGCTGCATCCCCGCCCACCCGACTCCTCCTTGTGCCCTTCTGCGGCCTGCAGTGAGCTTTCCCTGAATGCCTGGAGGAGTGAGGCCGTGGCTACAACACAGCACAGCCTGAATGAGGGCCGCTGAGCCACCAAGGGGCAGGTCGCTTGCTCTCTCCTCTCTCCCTAGGAAGGCAGCTGGGCGCTGAGGTGACCTGCAGAGAAGGAGGATCTGCCAGCTCCACGGCCTGTTGCTCCCCCTGGTCTCTGCACCTACATCTTCCTCCTCCTGGCAGGCCCCCCACAACCCCACACCTGACTCCTCCATCCCAGGCCCCTCCCTTCCCAGACCCTCCTCCTTGTCACCAGGACCATCACGATGGCTTCCTCCTCTGTCCCCCTCTCCCCTGCCTCCACCCAGACATAGCTGTGGGGCTGTCCCCCTCAAATGCACCCCAGCCCATCCACCAACTTTTAGGGGAGCCCTGTCTTCTTGGCCTGTAACCAAGGCCACGGCTAGGACAGCAAGCTCCCTGCGGACTCAGCTGCCTGCCTTGTGACAGCCACGGGCCACCCTGGAGCAGTGCCAGGCCCAGAGCAGACGTCCAAGCTCTGTGATGACCAGAGGAGCTGCTGAGCCTCCCTCTGCCTCACGGTCCACACGTCCCTGTGAGTCTTCTGGGCCGTAAGCACACCGGGCTGCCATCATTTGCAGATGTCGCTGCCTGGGTTCTGCCGCCTCTGCTCCCAGGCCTGGAAGGCATCCCCTGCATTCACTCCAAGACCTGGCTCCACACCACTCGGCCTTGCTGTGTCCTGTCCTCCAGACAGGAGCAAGAAGTGGCCTCCTCAAGGGCTGAGTGTGGCCATCTCCTCAGGAAGGGAACTATCCCCCACACGTTTGTCCAACAGCTGCCTCCCCTGGGCCATCTCGGTGCGTCGGATCCCGGAACGAGTTCCTGCCTGCCAGCTCCCCTATCACCGTAAGCGTCTCTTCCACTTCCTCCTCTCTCCCCACCACCCTCCGCAGCCTGAGACGCACCCCTGCCTGCAGTCCTGGGGTGAGTCCGTCATGCCCCTGCACTCACAGAGCCGCCCACTCTGACTCCCTGAGCAACGTGGATGCCAGAGAAAGCAAGCGGAGTGATGGGGAGTGAGAGTTTTCCCATTGCGTCCAACCCCAACCCTCCAGGTAACCAAGGCAAAAAAAAAAAAAAAAAAACCAAAACAAACAAACAAACAAACACCAAAAAACAAATCCCCTGCTGAGAAAGTTTACCAAATGACTAATCCTAGGTATGGCCTCGAAACGTCCCGTTTCACGATCCGGGGCTGCCGGCCGTCCGGGTCAGCATGGCCACGGAAACATGGGATAAGGAAGGGATGCGATTTCATGGGTCCTTGGGAAGTCAGGGACCAGCTTCTCACATCCAAGTGTGAAAGCAGAAGGGAATATAAAGATTTCCTGAGGGATCCCAAGACTGACAGCAAGGTGTGGGGCTGTTTCTCCCACTGAGGCCAGCAAAGCGATTTCTCCTGCATCCTCTCACAGTCTCCAGTTCAAGGATAAACAGATCCCTTAACTTCAAAGTGAGCCTCACTGTGTTATATTTCAGGTGCCCACGCCGTCTCACAGGAGCACCTGCTGTAACGGCCCGGCTGTCTCACAGGAGCACCTGCTGTAATGGCCTGGCTGCGTCTTCCTTTCTCGAATAGTCAAATTATAACGAGGGCACTTTAATACACTGGGGGAATATTTAGATATTATTTTAATATAATTAAAAGCAAGTTTTCAAATGAAATTCAATATTCAACTGCTAAATAGCAAAACTATGTGCTGTAATCCAGACTTTACAGCAGCATAAAGTTGTCATCCTATTATCTTTTACTTTGTTTTTCCATTAATGTGTAATTTAATACAATTCTAATCTCCCTTCATATTAAAAAGTGAGTCCATTACTGCCCCACTCACGTATCCTATTTCTGCCTAATGTTTAGCCTAGAAGCTAGCTTATGAATGTGGCTCCATAAAAGAACAGCATAAAAGATAAAATTTAACTGAAATGAATTAAATTTGATTGTGCCACATTTTGATACCACATTCTCATTTCCACTGTACAGGACTGGATTTCCTGATGGATGCATGGAAACATGTACTTTAAAATATTATCACAATAATGACAATGGCAGCGTGCTGTAAACAGTGGCAACACTAGAACGTGTCATGAGTACTGAGCTAGGTTTTTGGGTTTTTTTTAGATGTACACGATGTATATAATAAATACTTAGGGGCTGGTAATTTCTTTTTGTGAAAATGAGGTCGCAAACACAAAAGGCAGAAAGCATCTTAGTTTCCCAATTTCCAGCTCTTCACGACACCATTTTTGTCATTAAGAGAAAAAACAGCAATTATAGTCATTATTCATGAATGGACAACCATCTCCCCAAATTCAGAATAGAATGTAAATGCAAGTCTTACTGTTGCACTTATAGGGCGGCTGGCCTACCCAATCTAAACAGCATATTGTGAGTGTAGGAATAAAAACGTGAAGAACGCAGTGAGTTTACAGGGTGCACGCCATGCTTGTGGGACTGTTCCTGGGAGGTCCCCTCCAACCCTCCATCCCTTCATGGAGCATTTACAGGGTGCACGTCATGCTTGGGAGGCTCTTCCCAGGAGGTCCCCTCTGACCCTCCGACAGTCTTCACGGAGCAGCGCTTACCCTGTTGCAGGCTGAGGAAACTGAGGGTGGATGGGCAGCATTCCCACATCTTACTTGGCCGTTGATGGATAGGAAGGTAGTGTTTGGAGCCTTACTCTCCTACTTTCTTGTCCAAACCCAGCGAGTAGTTCCACACGGGGCTGACCTGAGCCAGCCAGCTGCCTGCACACCTTGGTGATGATCTCAGCCCAGGGCTTTGGGGAAAGCATGCAGCTTACCCAGGGCAGCCACCAGTGTGAGAGCAGAGAGGAAGAGGCCGTGCACAGGGGTCCTCCCCAGCCTTCCCCTGACTACAGGCAATGGGGGGCCCTTCCCACTAGGAATGCGAGTTCTTCCTCCCTGCCTGAAGCTCATCTGACCCAGCCTTATCTGCCTGCATTTTCTTCTGCTTAGGAAAGGGACGGGGAGACCCTCAGCATGTATCTCTCCTGCCCTCCATCCTAGAAATAATTGCCCTGCTGGAAGTGGAAGCCTGCTGAACTTAAAGCAAAAACCAAACAAACAAGACAAAACAGAACAACAAAAGCTTTATAAAGTGGACCATGGAGCGAGTTTCTAAATAAAAACTGATATACTCTACCACAGTGTATTTTTCACAAACTAGTTAAACATAAGCAACGTTTCCTCAGAAACTGTAATTGTAGTTGTTGAACATGGTGACAGCCCTGGTGGTGCTAGAATCACACTGACTGACTCGGCCATCTCTTTCCATCTGCTCTGCTGTCCCTTTCTCTGTCCCCCAAGTGACACCTGCTCATCCTGGTTCTCTTAAAGCCCCCCAGGCCCTGGAGCCCACCCTGCCATTGGTCAAAACATTGGTCAAACACAAGTGCAAACATAGGCCAAGGATCATAGTAAGAAACAGAGATTGAACCTATTTCTGTATTTACTGTATGACGGTATGAAAGGCATAGTCCACCATATGGCAAAAGGAACCTATCTGAAGCCCCATTTTTAAAAAGTTCCTTAAAATGTTAGCAAAAAGTATAAGATTTGAATGCCGACAGCTGTCAAGCATTGTTGACAGAAATTGTGACAATCTAGATAAATGGAAAGACATACCATATTCATGGATTGGAATGCTTAATCCAATGGTTAAGACGTGGTTAAGACAGAAAGAATTCCCAAATTAATGTACAGATTCTACACAATCCCTATCAAATTCTAGTTGGTTACTACTTAGAAATTCAAAAGCTGATCTTAAAATTCACATAAACAGAAAAGGAAAACTATAGCCAAAGCTAGCAGAATGAAAGAAAGAAGATCAGCACAGAGATAAATAAAAAAAGAAACAATGGAGAATCAATGAAATCAAAATTTTGTTTTTAAAAAATATCAACAAAACTGGCAAACCTTTACCTAGACTAAAACTCAAAATGTGAGAAAACTCAAATTATTAAAATCAGAAATAAAAGGGCTTGCCACTGACTTTTAAAAAATAAAAAGGATTATAAGAGAATGTTACAAAAAATACATGATAAAAATTAAATAACCTAGATGAAATAAATAAATTCATAAAAAACACAAATTACTTCAAGAAGAAACAGAAAATCCCAACAGACCAATAGCAAGCAAAGAGATTGAATCAATAATTGAAAAACTCCTGACAAAGAAAAGTCCAGGACCAGATGGTGACACAAGTTAATTCTATTAATATTTAAAAAAGAATTAACACCAATCCCTCTCAAAGTCTCCCAGGACTAGAATAGGCAGGAATGCTTCCAAGCCCATTCTATGGTAATTCTGTCAGGGCCAGAATTACCCTGCTAGCAAAGCCAGATAAAGACAAGAAAAGAAAACTATAGATAAATATCCCTTATAATACAGATGCAAAAATCCTCAAAAATAGGCCAGGTACGGTGGCTCATGCCTGTAATCCCAGCACTTCGGGAGGCCGAGGCGGGTGAATCACGACGACATCAAGAGGTCAAGACCATCCTGGCCAACCTGGTGAAACCCCATCTCTACTAAAAATACAAAAGTAAGCCAGGCATGGTGGTTTGCACCTGTAGTCCCAGCTACTCAGGGGGCTGAGGCAGGAGAATCGCTTGAACCCGGGAGATGGAGGTTGCAATGAGCCAAGATCACACCACTGCACTCCAGCCTGGTGACAAAAGCGAGACTCTGTCTCAAAAAAAAAAAAAAAAAAAAAAAAAAAAAATCTCAAAAATACTAGCAGATCAAATATAGCAGCACACGAGAATTACACACCGTGACTACATAGAATTCATCCCATCTGTGCAAGGGTGGTTCAACATAGGAAAATCAATAAATGTAATAAATCACTTTAATAGAACAAAGGGGAAAAGGCCACATACTCAACACAGTTGATACAGAAAAGGCATTTGACAAAGTACATCACCATTTTATGATAAAAACACTCAGAGAACTAGGACTAGAGGGAACTTTCCCAACATGATAATGGGCATTTATGGGAAACCCACAGCTAACATCATACTTAATGATGAAGGGCTGAAAGCGCTCCCTGTGAGAAGAGAACAAGACAAGGATGCGCACTTTCACTGCTGCTCAGCAAAGGAGCAGGTTACAAGAGCAAAATAAAAAATCAATTGTATTTCTATACATTAGCAATGAGAAACCCCAAAAGGAAATTAAAAAAAAAAATTCCACTTAAAATAACATCTAAAAATAATAAAATCCCTGGGACCACCTAACCAAGGATGTAAAAGAGGGCCAGACACAGTCACTGACACCTGTAATCCCAGCCCTTTGGGATGCTGAGATGGGGGGATCACTTGAGCCCAGGAGTTTGAGACCAGCCTGGACAACATGGCAAAACCCCATCTTTACAAAAAATACAAAAATTAGCCAGGCATAGTGGTAGGCACATGTAGTCCCAGTTACTTGGGAGGCTAACATGGGAGGATTGCTTGAGTCTGGGATTTCAAGGCTGCAGTGAGCCGAGCTTGCATCACTGCACTCCAGCCTGAGTGTCAGAGTGAGATTTTGTCTCTTATAAAGAGATATAGACCAATGAAACAGAACAGAGCCCTCAGAAATAATACCACACATCTACAACCATCTGATCTTGGACAAACCTAACAAAAACAAGAAATGGGGAAAGGATTCCCTATTTAATAAATGGTGCTGGGAAAACTGGCTAGCCATATGTAGAAAGCTTAAACTGGATCCCTTCCTTACACTTTATACGAAAATTAATTCAAGATGGATTGGAAACTCAAATGTTAGACCTAAAACCATAAAAATCCTAGAAGAAAACCTAGGCAATACCATTCAGGACATAGGCATGGGCAAGGACTTCATTTCTAAAGCACCAGAAGCAATGGCAACAAAAGCCAAAATTGACAAATGGGATCTAATTAAACTAAAGAGCTTCTGCACAGCAAAAGAAACTATCATCAGAGTGAACAGGAAACCTACAGAATAGGAGAAAATTTTTGCAATCTACTCATCTGACAAAGGACTAATATCCAGAACCTACAAAGAAATCAAACAAATTTACAAGAAAAAAAACAACCCCATCAAAAAGTGGGTGAAGGATATGAACAGACACTTCTCAAAAGAAGACATTTATGCAGCCAACAGACACATGAAAAAATGCTCATCATCATTAGCCATCAGAGAAATGCAAATCAAAACCACAGTGAGATACCATCTCACACCAGTTAGAATGGTGATCATTAAAAAGTCAGGAAACAACAGGTGCTGGAGAGGATGTGAAGAAATAGGAACACTTCTATACTGTTGGTGGGACTGTAAACTAGTTCAACCATTGTGGAAGACAGTGTGGCGATTCTCAAGGATCTAGAACTAGAAATACCATTTGACCCAGCCATCCCATTACCGGGTATATACCAAAAGGATTATAAATCATGCTGCTATAAAGACACATACATACGTATGTTTATTGCGGCACTATTCACAATAGCAAAGACTTGGAACCAACCCAAATGTCCATCAATGACAGACTGGATTAAGAAAATGTGGCACATATACACCATGGAATACTATGCAGCCATAAAAGAGGATGAGTTCATGTCCTTTGTAGGGACATGGATGCAGCTGGAAACCATCATTCTCAGCAAACTATCACAAGACCAGAAAACCAAACACCGCATGTTCTCACTCACAGGTGGGAAATGAACACTGAGAACACTTGGACACAGGAAGGGGATCATCACACACTGGGGCCTGTTATGGGGCGGGGGGAGGGGAGAGGGATAGCATTAGGAGATATACCCAATGTAAATGACGAGTTAATGGGTGCAGCACACCAAGATGGCACACATATACATATGTAACAAACCTGCACATTGTGCACATGTACCCTAGAACTTAAAGTATAATAAAAAATAAGTAAACTTTAAAAAAGGAGGTGAAAGATTCATACACTGAAAACTAGAAAACATTACTACTGAAAGAAATTAAGCAAGACTTACACAAATGAAAAGACATCCTATGTTCATGGATTAGCAGACTTAATATTGTTAAGGTCACCAAGTGACCTACAGATTCCCTGAAATTCCTGCCAAAACCTCAGATGGCATTGTGTGCAGAAGTGCAAAAGCCAATCCTCAAATTCATATAGAAATGCAATGGGTCCTGAGAAGCGAAAACAATCTTGAGAAGAAACAGGTTGGAAGACTCACACTTATGGATCCCAAGAATCACAAAGTGATAGTAATCAAAAGGGTGGGGCCCCACACAAGGGTGCACACACGGACCCATGGAACTGAACTGGAGTTCAGACATGCACCTGCACTTGTGATACTTTTGATAAGGGAGACAAGGTCACCCAGAGGGGAAAGAATAGTCTCTCCTACAAATAATGCTAGGAGAACCCAGTTTCTACACACCAAACAATGAATTTAACCCCCCATCTTACACAATCTGCAAAAATGAACTCAAAGTGGCTTAAAGACAGAAAAGGGCTCAAACTGTAAAGCTATTTGAAGAAAACATAGATGCATTTCTTTGTGATTGTGAACCAGGCAATGGTTTCTTAGACATGTCACCAAAGCACAGGAAAAAATATAGATAAAATGAACTACCTAAAATTAAAAACTTTAATGCTTTAAGAGATGGCATCAAGAAAATGCAAAGGTCATCCACAGAATGGGAAACATTTTTGTAAATCACATATTTGAGAAGGAACTTGAATCTAGAATCTATAAATCTGACAACTCCATTATAAGACAAATAATCCAAATAAAAATGGGCATCCAAAAAAAAGGAGCTGAATATTTCTCCAAAGAAGACATCCTAACGGCCAAAGAGCACACAGAAAGGCGTTCAGCATCATTCGCCAGTAGGGAAATGAAATCAGAACCACAGTGCGGTACCACTCAAGCCCCCGGGGTCGACAGAGGGAAAAGGACACAGTTCCAAACCTTGATGACGATGCAGAGAAACTGGAACCTCGCAGGCTGCTGGGGAAGGGAGAACAGGCTGGCGGGTCCTCAAAAGGCTGAACATAGAGTCACCAAATGCCCCAGTGAGTCCACTCCGAGGTGCACATCCAAGAGAAATGAAAACACATCCAGGCAAAAGCCTGTGTAAGAATGCTCACAGCGACATCATTCATAGTCGCCAAGAAGTGGAGACAACCTGAATGCCGCCCGACGGACGATTGGACAAACATGGGGGCTGCACCCCACGATGCAATTGTTTTCAGCAATGAAAACCAGTTAAGCCCAGAAACGTGCTGCACCAGGGAAGGGATTTCAAAACCTTATGCCACGGGAAAGAAACCAGTCACAAGGGACCCCCAATGTACGATTTCATTTGTATACAGTGTCCAGAACAGGCAGATCTCAAAACAGAAAACAGATTGTTGATTCCCAGCATCGCCCGGCGGGTGAGAGGGCAGGCGGCTGCTAAGGCACAGGGTTGCTTTTTGGGGTGAAGATGTTTTAAATTTATTAGAGTGATGGTTGCACATACCTGTAAATCTACTGAACGCCACCGAATTGTACATCCTAAAGCATGACTTGTATGGTGTGTGACTTGTATCCCCATAAAGCTCGAATAAAATAAATATACACACGTGATGGAGGAAGACATACACAGAAACTCAAAATCGAATATGGACACACTTCACTTAAAATTTTTCTTCACTTGCTTTAGAACTCAGTCAAAGCTCTGCTTTGTAAAATTTAGGAAAGCAGGTATGTTTATTTTTTGCTTCTAAATCTCCTCCTTCTCCACAGAACAAAGAATGTGGCTGGAGCTGTTTCCTGGGTTGCTCTGATCACCATGTGGCTCAGAGACACATCCGAGGCTCTTAAACCAAAGATCGAAGGTCCTGTGACAGTCACTTGTGTCTTTTTTCTTTGCCCTTCATTCCCGCTTAACGTTCCTTGACCACGATTGTGGATTCAGTGGACGTTCCATGATTCCGTTGCACACGTTTCTGTTCTCACTTCAGTTCCTCATGAAATGAAGCGAGGTATAAATTAGTAAATCTGTTAACTGACCCGATAATGTGAGTTTGAGTTACACACGAATGGCTGATGGTTCTTAATCCCCCACCCAGATAACTGCTGAGGAAAGCTTAAGGGAAATCCTTAGATCCCATCTGGGTGAGCTGGCAGAGGGTCCGGAACCCAGTGTGCTCTGCTGTTTCCCACTCATGGGATCCAAGATCTGGTCCTGGGACAGCTGGCTGAGGTCTTGCATTTCCTTATCTGTTTGAGGTTTGCCTTTATTTTCCCATAGTTCAAAGGGCTTTAAACTGAGGCTACACCTCAGCATCACCCAGGAAGTGTGTAAAGGACAAATTTCTGGACATCATCCCAGGTGCAGTAAGACCATACCTCTGGGGTGCAGCTCAGGAGTCTGTGATATCAGTAAATATTAGTAGCTACCAGGTTTATGCTCTGCATTGTCTTACATTAATTTTTATGTTTGATATTGTGTGTCCCAATTGGCCTCTTTAATCTGAGTCATGCTGTATACTTAGTAGAATTTCTTAAACTACCAACAGAGGTCTCAATGAGTGTTTGATAATGGAATGAATAAATAAATGGATTAAACGTAAAAAGGAAGTGTGCATTAGGGGCTCAGTGGAGATAAGAATTTGGGTGAAGCTCTCCTCTAGGTCAGCTGGCAAAGTTTTCATCCTCCGCAAATTTCCAAGGCTGGAATTGTTCCGAATAACACATGGTTAATATTTTCAAGCACTCTGACGCTCTTGAGAGGAAGGGCTCTGTAGAAAATCCTGGGCCCTGTAGACAATCCCGTGCCGGTTACCGAACTGTGGATCCCTGGGCCGAATTCTGTGGAAACGATTCTGCTGCTGTACTCACAGGCGCTTCTTTGTACTTCTTTATTTAAATGTTTTTGTAACAAAAATTCTACTGTTTCTAAAATCGTAGCCCTAAATAGATGAGACCTGGATGTCTGTGTAGTTTCAAACCATTTTCAAAGGTAGAAATGTATTATCCAGCAATGGTTGTGTGGTTGCCGTATTTCATATTTCCAGAAGGTACAGGCAGTTTCTGAGAGGAAGCACAGCCGGTCACGGCCGCCCCTGCTGGGCTCTGGCCACAGCGATGCCCCCTCCGTGGGGTGAGACACCAGCGTGTGTCCAGCTCCCTGGAGGGGTCTGCAAGGCAGCAGAGCGGTGCAGCTGCACCCAACTCCAGCGCCCAGCCTAGGAGGAAGTTTGTTACATCATGGTCACTAGGTGGGTGTTTTTTATTTTTGGGTTTTGTTTTGTTTTGTTTTGTTTTGTTTCTCATGAGGTCATAGAATTACAGAATTGGAGAGGTTTTAGATAGATCTTCTGTGGTATTAGTTTTAAAAGTGTTTTCCTGCCTTCCTTTCTCTCTCTTTCATTAATGACTAAACCCAGCCATTCAAACAAAATTTACAAAGCACCTGCTGCAAACAAGGCACCATGGCGGACAGTTAGTGAAACAGCCCCTGCTCCACAGTCTTCAGTTGGGAGGTGGTACTGGCAATAAACAGATAAACAGGCACACGTCAGACAGTGACGAACACTCTAAAAAATGCTGGGCAAGGGGCTGATCACTACGCCTTTCGAGGCTTTACCCCCTGGGACAGGTGTGGCGGGGAGGGCTTGACTGGGGCAGAGACCTAAGGAAGTAGGACGGCTCTCTGAGGGTCCTGGGTGGAGGGTTCCAGGCACGGTGCGTCCACAGCTGTGAGTTGGTGCCTGGGGTGGCACTGCTAGGGAGGAGGACCACAGGGAGAGCAGGCAAGAGGAGGCCCTGTCTGGGTCCTGAAGGGTGGTGCTGGCAATCACAGGACTTTGCCGGGCTTCTGAGTCTGGAGGCCATAGGAACAGAGAAGAGACGGGAAGCTACTGACACTTGAAGGGGTCTCTTCGGCTGCTGATGGACTGAGGGGCCTCGGAGGCACAGGAAGAAGACAGGGAAGGGAGGTCCCACAGGACGTGGGCCATGGTGCTCATGGCACACTGTGTCCCACCTGCCAGCTCTGAGGCGTGTCACACATCCACACAAAAGGTCTTCTGTATCAAGCACAGCTAGACATGCAAAGCAATGCAATGTGGGCAGGTCTTGCTGTCAGCATCCTCCAAACAGGAAAGTGGGGCCTGGAGAGGGAGAAGGTGGCCCCATCACAGCTCTTGGTGGGGGCAGGCATCCTCCAAACAGGAAAGTGGGGTCTGGAGAGGGAGAAGGTGGCCCCATCACAGCTCCTGGTGAGGGCGCGGAATCCTGGCAAGGCTCAACGGACCCCCGTCCCCTCCGCGTCACGCTTCTGGCTCCAGGCACAAGTTAAATTCTCACTTAGCTCGTGGGGATGGGCTTGTTATCCCCAAGGGCACCGAGATTAGAGCTGTCCATCACAGCAACAGTCGCCAGTGTTTTAATGGTGTGGCTAGTTGTGTCACGTGGTAACCTGTTTTCCTCTTCGGAGTCCTTACCCAGATGGACTTGACAACTTGTCTGTGGGTTGAATCTCAATGTGGAAGGCATCCGGCCAACAGCAGCGATTACGCCCCAGAGAATATGTGCTGCCTGAGCTTTCTCAGAGTCTGTTGGTGGACATGCTGTTAGTTATGAAAACAAACGAAAAAGGATGAGTGACAGGCCAGGTGCCGTGGCTCAAGCTTGGAATCCCAGCACTTTGGGGGGCCGAGGCAGGTGGATCACTTGAGGTTGGGAGTTCAAGATCAGCCTGGGCAACAGGGTGAAACCCCATCTCTACTAAAAATATAAAAATTAGCCAGGCGTGGTGGTGTGCACCTGTAATCGCAGCTACTCAGGAGGCTGAGGCATGAGAATCACTTAAGCCTGGGAGGTGGAGGTTGCAGTGAGTGGAGATCGCACCACTGCACTCCAGCCTGGGCAACAGCAAGACTCTGTCTCAAAAAAGAAAAAAAAAAAGGATGAGTGACAGCTGTCCTGACATGAGGGGCCGTGCCTCAGGGTGGGGGTCTGAGGGCGCTGCGCTGATGGATTCACACACACGTGCACGGGGGGCGTGACTCTCTGGATTTCTGAGTGACTGTGGCCACGCTGTGGGGAGGGCTGCACCCTGGGGCTTTGCCTCTGACAAGAGAGGTTGGAATGAAAATGGTAAAATCCGATGGATAGAAAAGAGGGCCAGGGCATTCTAGACAATCTCAACAGAAAAGAGGTGGTGAGATGGGAGCGGGGGAGGAAGGACGGAGACATAAGCGCCTCCCTAGCTGTACTGTACCTGCACAAAGTCGGCCTGCCCGGAGCAGCTTTCATCTTTTCACAAAATGGTTATCTTATCATGCAGCCTGAGCACTGAGCCTTAAAGAAATCAGCCTGGGGATCTAAGAGGAATTTAATATGCTTTTCATTTCCTCTCTATTCAGTTCTGCTTAGGGGCTCAGGGAATTCTGTGTTTGTGGAGAGAACATGTTTTAAAACGTGCACAGCCTTTTGGGGGCATAATGAAATGGGGGGGATGGACAGCCTGGAGGTCAAGGGAGTCCTGCAGGTGAGAAATAACTTTTGAACACACTGTAGAGATTTTAATTAGTTAAGAAGTGTATTTGGGTGATGTAGATAGTGATAAAAAGAAGAGAGAATTGAGAATGAATGAGAGAGAAAACAGGAAGGAAAAGGAAGAAAAGGCAGGGAGCGCAGGGAGGACTAAGGCCACGGTGTGTGGGACATGCAGCCCCGAGCACTGCAGATGCCCCAGGCCAGCTTCTCATCCTCAAATGCAGGGACTCTGCATGAGGCTACAGCTGCCCTCACCATGGACAGCTCCCCGGCAGTGTCTTGCTCTGATTCACCTCCTTACTTACGGCCACTCCATCCATCTTTAAGACCCATATGTAAGAGCTTTCTTCTCCTATGAGCATCTTCCTAAACTCTCCTACCTAAATTTAGTTCTCTTTTCTCTGAACATTAGAATTTTATCTGCACTTTTCCTGTGACATTTATTCCATCCATCCATCCATTTATCCATCTGTCCATCTATCCTTCCTTCCTTCTTTCCATCCATCTATCCTTTCATCCATCCATCCTTTCATCCATCCATCCTTCCATCTGTCCTTCCGTCCTTGCATCCATGAAGCCACAGGCATCATGAGTTGCAGGCTCCACAGCAGATGTTGGGGATAGAGAGATAAGCAGGACGGTCCCTGTCCTACAGAAGCAAGGTGTGGTGTTCATAGTCTAACAGGAGAAACGGGTGAGTAGGACAATCCTTGGAATAGGGTTCCTCCTGCAGACAAAGGGGTACAGCTGAGAGACTGGGGCAGGGTGGTGGTGGCAGGCACCGGAGAATCAGGGAAGGCTTTGGCAGACATCCTTTGGAACTCAAGGATAAGAAATAATTTTAACGACATTAAAAACTGTCATGGCCTCCCCCTTTTCCTGCCTTGTTCACCTCCATGCCAACACACACTCACACACACACAAAGGCACACACAACTATGTGCACATGTGTAACCACACATGCATGATTATGTACATGCACAAACTTGCACGCGCGTGCAAACACATACACATGCTTTTGTACACACATATGCACGCATGCACACCCATTAGGTCGTAAGCTCCAGGAGAACCCAGAGGCTTGAAAGCCAGACTGCAGAGCAGCAGCGGTCCACCACATACCAGCGGTGCCGCCTTGGGAGACTTCCTGACTCCTCCTAGGTGTGAAGGGCCCCTGCCTTGGAGGGTCATGGTAGGCATTAAATGAGCCAACACAGGGAAACATCCTAGACCATGCCAGGCCTGCAGCAAGCAGATCACATGTTAGCCACTGTGAGCACTGACTGCCCTCATGTCTCCTCCTGGGCCTGGCCAGTGCCTCCTACAGGGAGAAATTAGTTCAGTGGTGTCAAAATGAAATATTTGAATGGAAATAAAAATAAAGAGGTGGGAAAACTTGGGAGAGAAGTGGCAGAAAAGGAATGCGACGCTTTGGGCAAAAGGGAGAGGAAATGAATATAAGACCAAATGCGGGTTCAGACTAAGACTTTGCTGACTGCATCTGAGGACAGGGCTGCTCTTGACATCTTTCTCTAGAGAGTCCTCGGGGGATGGTCAAGACACAGGGCTGGCCCGTGGGAATTTATACCACACTTCAGCAGAAGCGCAAAGTCCATCACACCAGGCTCAAAATGCTTCCAGATCAAGGCGGTACTCTGGTTTATGGAATGGAAAAAGGAAGATCTTTTAGTTCACTTGAAAATTCAGAATTTTAATGCATCTGCCTCTGTACGGCTAATCTGACCCCAAGGATGTTAGATTTTTTAGACTAATCTGACCCCATGGATGTTAGACTTTTTTAGGAATGAATAAGATACTGGTTCTCAGGTATGAAATGAGAGGCAGTTTTCATGGTCATCGGCATGGTGCTGATTTCATGTGATTCTGCTAACAATCCCAGGAAGTCATCAGTCACTACCCATGACTGGCAGATGGCAACATTACTGCTCCAAGAAGGTGACTTTCCCAAGTTCAGATGGCTTGTAGGTGCCCAAGTTTCAGCCAGAACCACGGTGCCCTGGCTTCTGCCTCTTCCACTCCATCAACCAACAGTTCTCCTGAATACTCTGGGTGCCCCCACCTGCCCCAGGTGCTTGTCCTGCTACACCGAGTTGACTCTCACAAAAGGTTTAATTCCTTTAATGGAGAAACTGGGGCTAATGCTGCTCACGTGTCATGACTGTTACATTATAGCAGACACAACAGACTCTCAGGTCGAGCCTCCGAGAGGATGGCAACGTGTCTGCCACGCAAGGGACGTAAGAGCAGTGCTTGTGCTGGCTGATCACCAATACCGTCCATCCACAGCACCGTCCATGCCCAAGTCATCCAGGCTAGGGCCCTGAGAGCCGGCACGGGGCAGCCCATTGTCTGCCTTCAATGCCCTGTAAGTCTCTGGCACACGTCGATGCTCGACACTGTGTCCTAAGTGGAGATACGTGAGAATTCTGCTCAGAACTCACCTCCTCTTGCAACACCATGGCCATTGCGCCAAGGTGGATGAAAACAACACTGTCGGATAAAACCACATCAAGAAGCAGCACACGAAGTATGCCTTAAAAATAACTCCACATTCGCCATTTTTGGTAAAACCAAATCCATCACACATCTTACCAACAACGCAAGAGTTCACAACGTGTGTGCCAGGCACACCCATCTGTCTGCAGGAGCAACACATATGTGTGCCAGACACACCCATCTGACTGTGTGAACACGTGTGTGCCAGGCACACCCATCTGACTGCGTGAACACGTGCCAGGCACACCCATCTGACTGCGTGAGCAACATGTGTGTATGCCAGAGACACCCATCTGACTGCATGAACACGTGTGCGTGCCAGGCGCACCCACCCAACCGCATGGTGAACACACGTGTCGCCACACTCAGCCCCATAACCTCCTGCCCTCCTGGCCGTCGTTCCTGACCCATCGTGGGGTGAGGCCAGGCAAGTGCGTTTCACGTTGGTGAGTGATGGAGAGGATAAATCACATCCTCTTTCTCAGGGTGTTTGAAATCCAGACACTCAGGGCAGGAGTTTGTCAGTGGGGTCGCAGCAACATGGAGAACAATTCAGCTGCCAGGCTCAATTCAGCTGTCCAGGGCTGAGGCCGTGATGACCAGGGCTGCAGCCCAGTCATCCGCCTGAGTGTCCTCACAGAGGTGGCCACTACCCCTGGGGGGACTTCTGGGCGTCTGTCAGGGAGCGGCCAGCACTTGCTGAGACCGGGCCTGCCTCTGTCGATTCCTCCTGTGGCTCCACAGGACCTTGCCCTACAGAAGGTGGCTCTGGGTGCCTGCCCTTTGCAACCAGAAAGAGCTTAATCAAATGAACACCTGGGACACAAAAACAGTGTGTTCTGGCAAATGGAGTGAAAAGGCCACCTTGGAAATGGAGTTGGCCAAGAAGATTTCATCCATTCAACACAATCTCAGCTAATATTTAGGATTTCATTAACTTTTTTTTTTTTTTTTTTGAGACGGAGTCTCGCTCTGTCGCCCAGGCTGGAGTGCAGTGGCGCAATCTCGGCTCACTGCAAGCTCTGCCTCCCGGGTTCCCGCCATTCTCCTGCCTCAGCCTCCTGAGTAGCTGGGACTACAGGCGCCGCCACCACACCCAGCTAGTTTTTTGTATTTTTAGTAGAGACGGGGTTTCACGTTGTTAACCAGGATGGTCTTGATCTCCTGACCTTGTGATCCGCCCGCCTCCGCCTCCCAAAGTGCTGGGATTACAAGCGTGAGCCACCGCATTAACTCTTATATGTTCCAGAGTAGGTCATGCAAAGTCTGATTTCACACACACACACGCGCACGTTCACAGACGCACACACATGCACACACATTCACACAAGCACGTGCGCACACACACACACACATTCACACACGCGCACACACACACGTGCACACACACACACACACAGCCTCGTGATTCATCTTTGACCAGCAGGTTCTCAGACCAGCTGGTTCAATAGCGAGATGGATAAAAAAATCCATCTTTAAAAAAAATCTTTAAAAAAAATTTAAAACAAAAATCCCCACTGATTCCACATATATCAAAGTTCTAATTTTAAAGAAAAACCGCTCATAGATATCTTTCAATTGGTACAAGGTGAACATAAGGAGTTTTGTGATTCTAAACTCAGGTGTTCAACTCTTCAACTCTTTTCCAGAATTTCATTACGTTTTCGATTAAGCATTATGGTGAGCACATTTGCAAGTTAATTGCACTTAATTACCAAGTGACATCTTATTTATAGGCTAACTAAGTAGCTTTTAAACATATCTTTATTGTAACATTTGAAAACAATGACTTCCAAAGCCCAAAAGAAAGCTGCTCTCAGTTGTAAACCTAATCTCATTATTCCTCAAGCCAAAAGGTCATACCTTTCTCTCTGTGCTAGAGAATTTGCCTTGTGAAACACACTTTTCGCTTCACAAAATTATAATTGTTTCCCAAATATCTTTGAGTTTCCTTTGAAACAAAATCAAGGGCTCCTTAATTTAAACCAACCAATCAGTCTTTCTCTTTTACCTTTTATACGGTTTTGGGTGATTATATTTTTGCTTTGACACAAATTTATAACCTGCTGACAATTTCCAAATGTATATACCAGAATACAGCAAAAGAAGAATGCTTGTCTTAAAACATTTGACTTTTAAGAATTATTTCATAAGCAAATGTAATTTTGAAATATGTATTAATAGTATTTTTAAAAAATAGGGTCTTGCTCTGCCGCCCAGTCTGGAGTGCAGTGGTGTGATCATAGCTCACTGTAGCCTCAAACTCCTGCTCAAGCAATCCTCCCACCTCAGCCTCCTGAGAAGCTGGGACAACAGGCTCATGCTGCTGCGCCAGGTTATTTTTTAATTTTTGTAGAGACAGGGTCTCACTATGTTGCCTAGGCTGATTCACAGTATTTTTAAGGTATTGTTGATGACCTTCTCAGTTTATCAACTTGAAGTTTTATGAAAATTAAGTTAATTTTAAGTTTTAAGATGACAGAAACTCATAATCCTTGGTCTAAACATTGCAACTTAAAATCCACATTTTAAATTTAAATAAAATTTAAAATTTAAATTTAAATCCTGAAAATGGTCAGACAGTATTTGTTCATTGCCATCAGTGCACAGAACATTTTTAGGAAAAACATGTTCTTCTACTAAATGAAATGATAAATAGGCAACATCAATATGAATATATGCCATTAATCTTTTCCCCACCCTAGAATCAGTGACTAACAACTGCACATTTTTTAACATGATAAATTTCTTTGGGGGAGAATATCTCATTTAGGAATCTATAGATCAGGTTAGATCAGGTCTATGAATTTGAAAGAATCATCTGGAAATAACGTATATGCAAGGAGAGTAGACAGAAGTGCAGGTGAATGCATCTCAGAGCCCAGCAAAGGTGTGATTTCACTGGGGGCATGCGCCATGCTGGGCCGGTAGAAAGGCAGCCTTGCTCCTGAGGACTTCAGAAAGTTACACTGGACTTGTGTTCCTCTCCTGGGAAGAGCCTTTTTGTGAGTTCAATTCCTTAAAATTGTTTCAAAACATTTGACTATAACAGAACCTCCTAACGGATGTCAGTAGAAAGCAGAGAAAGAGTATTTTCACAAACCCAATCTTTCCTTTCTACCTATTTTAAAAAGTAACTCTATTGTAAATTAAAGTAAAAGTTTTTGCACATTCTTTGAATCAAATAGATACATTAAAAATATGCTGTTATGATTAGGATGCAGTAAAGCAAGAATTGATTATTTGAGGGCATTTATCAGTTAGTGTGACCTTCTGAGAAATAAATTGAGCCAAATCTTAAGAGCCATAAAAATGTTTCCACCCTTTGGCTAAGTAATTATAGTATTCCATATGAAACTACTCTTGAACGAAGGCACTGCCCCTGCAGAAGGATGTTTCTGTAGTATTAGAAAACCAATCTCGTATTGCTTATTAACTCCCTGACACATTCTACAAAGGAGTTAATCTGATTTTGCAAATACAAATGAGAAAGTCAGGTACATTTATAACACATTCAGATATGAAGCAAGAGAGAGAAGGATCAGAATGGCAGTGGCACGGGAGGGAGGCTTCCACGCAGAGCCTGTTCCAGGACCTCCCCCACGTTATGTGAAAGGAAAATCCTGGGGCCCCAAAATCACTAAGCTAAAAGGAAAAATCAAGCTGGGAACTGCTCAGGGCAAACCTCCCTCCCATTCTATTCAAAGTCATCCCTCTGCTCACTGAGATAGATGCATATTCTGATTGCCTCCTTCAAAGGGCTTATCAGAAACTCAAAAGAATGCAACCATGTGTCTCTCACCTTCCTGTGACCTGGAACCCCCTCTGGACTGAACCAATGTACTTCTTCCATGTATTAATGTCTCATGTCTCCCTAAAATGTATAAAACCAAGCTGTGCCTCAACCACCTTGGGCACATGTCCTCAGGACCTCTTGAGGCTGTGTCACCGACGCAGGTCATCAACCTTGGCAAAATAAACTTTCTAAATAAACTGAGACCTGTCTCAAATTTTCAGGGTTCACAGTTAGCTATGGGCATGATTTACACGTAGCTCTAACTTTCTGCCAGTCAATGCAAGGAGAGAAACAAAATTTACTTATGCACACCCCAAGACCACACGAGTTGGTCAGAAAAATAATTTCAAAATCAAAAGAGGATTTTCCTCTTAGAGAATATTAAAATATAAAAAAGGAAATATCCTAAACACTAACATACCTAATTTTTTTTTTTTGAGACAGAGTTTCGTTCTTGTTACCCAGGCTGGAGTGAAATAACATACTTAATATTTTAAAAAATTCCTGTAAATAAGAAAACACTTCCTTCAAAAAATTATCAGTATAAAATAATTTCATAGACATGAAAATACAAATTCATAACAAATAGCTGAAAAAAATTCTAACCTCACTAACATTCAAACCACTGAACTAAATGAAGAGAACAGCTTTTGAAATATAGGAGGTCCATTTAGCAAATAATTTCACCTGGAAACTTATTCTAGGAAAACTAGCAGAATACAGAATGAAGGTTGTCCTTATCTCATTATTATCTTTTATGAAATTTGTCCCAGGTTAAGAATGTGAACACACACACACACACGCTCGCTAATATCTTACTATTTAATAAATGTGCCATACTTAACCAGTTGCCTGCTTTTTTAGGGGGGAGGGGAGGAACGTAAGTTGCTTCAAAAATAAACTTTAAAAGAAAAAAACACAAAGTTTCAGCACATTCAAGGAAATGTGGAATAAATTTGGAAACTTTATGGTTTTTTAATATTTATTAAACACAAAACATTGGAATGAACTGTCAAAGTGATGAAGGTTAGAAAACAAATTTTTGTACCTAACCATTTATATGTTAAATCCAAAAATGTTCTTTACAGTGGGAATTTCAGCCTACTGAATTCCTGATAGACCAGATCACATCACTGGCTGATATTCACACATAGGAAACAGTCTCTTCCGACCCCAAGTCTTCACCTACCTCTGCTGGAAGCAGGGAAGGTGTGCACATGGAATTGTTATAATCATCACAACAATTTGAGTGTCTGTTCAAAGAGCAATTATTTGTCATTTTTTCCACATTTTTCAAGCTTAACTTCTGTAATTTTTAAATGTTCACCATATCAGCAGTTGTCTGGAATTTTTGGCAACTCGGGTCCCTGCCTTGGGTTTGACAGCACTTGGTGGATCACTCTCTTTGGGTAATAAATATCTTTGGATTTAGTGCTTTCTATAAACCTGAATTTTTTCTCAGTATTTGATGAACACTCCAACCTCTCAGCTCTCCCATGGCTTCTGAAGTCTTTGGTCCATCTCGTCGGCCACCACTGAGAGGATCCGTGGTGTGAAAGACATCATGAGAAGGTGAGATGGCCAGGCTTTGTGTCTCCATCCAAATCTCATATTGAATGACAATCCCCATAATCCCCATGTTTCAAGGGAGAGACCAGGTGGGGGTCATTGAATCCTGGGGGCCATATCCCCCACGCTGTTCTCATGATAGTGAGTTGTCACAAGATCTGATGGTTTTACAAGGGGCTCTTCCCCTTCTCCTTCCTGCCGCCTTGTGAAGAAGGTACCTTGCTTCCCCTTCGCCTTCCGCCATGATTGTAAGTTTCCTGAGACCTCCCCAGCCATGCTGAACGGTGAGTCGATTAAACCGCTTTCCTTTATAAATTACCCAGTCTCAGGCAGTTCTTTATATAAAGCAGTATGAAAACGGACTAATACAGAAGGATTTTTAGCCACTATAATTTTATAAACATGAGGAAGGTTAAATATCACATAAGCATTTTAGGAACTGCTAGGAATCAATAAGTGAGGAGAGAATGATTTTTTAAAAATTGTGGAAAGGCTTTTACCGTTTCCGGAGCACCACTATTTTCTGCCTGGAAGTCACCTATGAAATCAAGCATTTGTTTGCTTTCTGTAAAAGGGGAGCTCCCAGCCCTTCCTTAAGATGGCAGGACATTCCTTTCCCATGTTTCCTCCTTGGTTCATCCTCCAGTTTCCAAATAGGAAGGCCAGGCTCCTTACTGCCAGGGCCTCTGTTTCAGCTCAGTCATCTGGTCATCCACTCACCTGTCCCTATAGCTGGAATGGCAAAGCCAACGCTGACTGAGGACGGCTCCAGGCTGAAGGTGGTGACAGGAGACAGAGCCAGCATCACATTTATTCTCAGCATCAGAATCACCTGGGGCATCGCAGGCCAGCCCCCTGGGTGGGCCCTGAGAATCTACATTTCTGTCAAGTTCCTAGGTGCTGCTGCTCCTGGTGGAGGCACTGCCCTTTGGGAAGTTTTCAAGGATGTGAGATCTCCCAGTGCTCTGGGCTTGGGAGTTTATGATGTCTTCTGTTCTGCTTTACTTTCTTCCTCTGCCCTACTCCCTGGCACTGGGGTGGGAACAATGCCCTGTTCACTCCAGGCCTGGGCAGTGAGCCAGGAGTGTTCTTGGGCTCAGGGCCTCCTGGGGTACTTGTCCTCCTGCCTGGGGTGGGCTCCTGCTTGGGCCTAGACACGGCCAGTGGCCTGAGGAGGAAAGCTAGCAAGCCTCGGGGCAGGTGTTCCAGCGGTGGAACCCAGCAACCCAGGAGGAGGTGCTCTTTTCAGCAGGTATCACTGCACCTGATGGGGTGGAGGCCTGGACCGCACAGCAGTCACTGCCTTGGTGTGGCTGGAAGCCACGTTATTGCTGGTTCCTCCAGGAGAGGCAATGCTTTCTGTATTTTAAGTCTCTTTCGGTGAGGACTTTTTTATTTTAGCTGAAGTGTCATCACTGTACAAAAAATGTCCATGAAAATTGTGTGTAATACAATCAGTTGAATGAACTTTTTTTTTCCCCCGCAAATACTTAAAAGTATAGTTGAATGTAAAGATGAACTGGGTATTTTTTTCAAACAGAAAACATTAAAAATGGGTGGACTCTCCCTTGGGCTCCAGGCAGCACATGTCCTGGCAGATGCTAAATGCATGCACCGTGTCCCCCCGAGGGGGGTGGCAGCTGACAGTGAGGAAGTAATTGCTATGTGCAATGCATGTGTGCCATGGGAAGAGCTTTTTGAGGAAGGAAATGAAGAATGCCAACATGAAAAACTTACAGGTCTGTTTTTAAGAACCACCAAGGAATATTAGGGAGAAAGAAAATTACCAATCAAATTACAACAATATCCTTCTGCATAGGTTTGAAAAATATGAATTATGATTTAGGATGATGCGTTCTTGCATTTGAGTCACACAACTGCGTGAGACATCTCTTTATGCCACCTACTAAATAAACAATCTAAATAAGCTAAACTTAGAGCAAGAGCGTGGGCTTCTCATAAACAGCTAAAGCTGAGATTTTCAAACATAATTAGCATCTGTAATTCTATGTTCTCAGGTAGTCAGATTTTACAGCAAAAGTGAATATCTTTGTACTAGTGACAAATAAAAATTTTAAATTATCATACATTATTCATTCATTTATCTTTAATTCATCTTTTAAAATATTCTATTGGGATGCTTATTATATATACAGTATCAGTAAAGTGGCAGATATACGTGGATTGTAAATGAATCAATACAAATATCAATGCTGCACTTGCAGATGCGTTTCTAGTAAGAAGAGTGTGAGGTCACAACAACGCAGATACCACTGCACCAAGACACCTGCGTGTGTTCCGCTCAGAGTTCATCTGGTGCCTCCCTCATGTTCCTTCTTGGTCTGTGCCTGGAACAGACAGTAGAGGTAGCTTAGTAGGGAGAGCCCTCTGCCCACTTGCCAGGTGACCGGGTCCTCACCCTCACACTTGTGGTACACACCTGAGACGCCCTCACACTCTACTTCCTGCAAGGGCCCAGCCATTGGTTCAGACTCCCAAATTAGTATAAGGAGCTAATATGTTAAATACAGTAGTGACTTTACCTATGGTTTGAAATAATACAGTTACCTGGAATGAAATAATAAGTACATAAAATACATACACACAGTGCTTAAATACATAAGCCATATTTGCCTGATGGATTCCAAGCCAGACACTTGATAGCAGGGAGAGTCCTGCCCGTCCTTGACCCCTCAAGCCAGCCCCACCCAAGCCGTGCGTGCTGCATAGACACAGGCAGGAGTGTTTTACATTCTGGGTATTTCCGTTCCATTCCCACATAGATAGGTTATAATAGGAAGCATATTTCACTTCTCTTCTTTCCTTAGGAAAAATAGAAACTTTTCTCACTCTCAGAAATGCACTGAAATTTACCTATTTTACTTCCCTCTCCATGGCAATGAATCTGTGCTGATCCCAATTAAAGTCTGACAAAGACCAGAGCTGCTGTGAGACACTAATTTCATGTTTGAACTTATTCTGGCTTTCCACTGACATCCTCTTCCTGGCGCCATCTGTCCTGCACGTGAGAAGCGAGAGCTTGCCTGTGCCTGTGACAGTGACTTGACTCAGAGACGTACCAGGCGGCCCCGCCCGGAAGGGAGCAGCGGGAGAGGAGGGGGCCTCTGGCTGGAGCCCGGGTGGACGGTGGTGTCACTCAGGCATGGGGCAGCAAAGGCTCTGGTGAGAAGACTTGAAAGCTGGGGTGGGATGTGTTATTTGTAAGAAGCCTGGACAAAAGGATGAGGGGCACACCATGTCAATCACGGATTTATGAACTCACAGGAGAGGGTGGATAGGATGTGTGAACGTGAGCCTGTGGTGTAGACGATGTGAAGTCCTGGGAATGGGTGGGCTTGTGATGGCACCTGCTGCTCGCAGCCTAACTCAAGGCCACACCACTTTTCCTTCCCTCTTGCCCTGCTCTGTCCTCTCTAAGGTGGCAAAGTCACTGCCCCCCTTTCTAGGCTCTGCTGAAGGAGGGCTGCCCAGAGAGACCCCTGGGCCTGAGAGTAAATGGAGTTATGTAGGGGAGTCCCTGGGAAGCTCTGGGTTTCCAATAACAGGGACAGACAGAGCTCACACCACTGCAGCTCCCTCCTTCCTCTCTCGATGTGGAGTTAGTAGCTGGATATCTAGCAACCTCCTTGCAACCAAGAGGACTTAAAGTCATCCCAACAAGGACGGCAGAGTGAAAAGATGAAGAAAGTCTTTGTCCTTGGTGGCAGGACTCAGCGGTCAGCCAGGACTCACAGCTGTCCTCCTCGGGAAGTCTCGCTATGAGAACAAACCAGCTTTGCTTGTTCAAATGACTGTAATTCAGGTGTTTCATTATCTGCTTCCAAAATAAAGAGGCATCACTGCCCATGATTATAGTCCTGGGCTCTGGAGTCTAAGATGAATGAGTCTAAATCCAGCTCCACCACTGACTGCCCTGGGACCCACATGCATTCCCAACCTCTGAGCCCCTGATTCCTCCCCTGTGAGGTGGAGAGACTCAGCCCTGCCCGGTAGGTGTGCAGGTAAAAGGTAGGAAGGTTAATGCAGGTCAGGCGCTGCCACAGAGCAAGGCTATGGACCCATGAGTGTAAAAACACAGTCGCCACCGCAATGTCCACCTGGGGAGTCAATGTGGGAGGCTCCCACAGCAGAGGAAGGAACAGCGTTCAGGAACCAAAGCCCACTGGGAACACCATGGGAACTGAGAGGTGCTCACAGCATTGTCAAAACATCATTACTCCCAAATCTGAAACTTACTGGCTGCTGCGGTGATGCTCAAAGGAAATGCTCACTGGAGTGCTTTGGAGTTGAGATTTTTGGATTAGGGATGTTCACTTGGTAAGTATATAATGCAAACATCCCCCATTCCAAAAAAATTCCAAATCTGAAAATGTCTCATGCCAAATATTTTAGAAGAGGGATACTCGGCCTGCAGCATAAATCCACTTTACAGACAAAGCTAAGACACACCGAGGTCCCATCACCGCCCAACATCACAATAAGGTCCCATCACTGCGCAATGTCACATGGGAGATAAGCCAAGACACACCAAGGTCCCATCACTGCCCAGTGTCACACGGGAGATGAGGCCAAGACACACTGAGGTTCCATCACTGCCCAACATCACACAGGAGATGAGATCAAGACACGCTGAGGTCCTATCAGCACCCAACGTCACATCAAGGTCCCATCACCGCCCAACGTCACATGGGAGATGAGGCCAAGACACACCAAGGTCCCATCACTGCCCAACATCACACCAAGGTTCCATCACTGCCCAACGTCACATGGGAGATAAGCCAAGACACACCAAGGTCCCATCACTGCCCAGTGTCACAGGGGAGATGAGGCCAAGACACGCTGAGGTCCCATCACTACCCAATGTCACACAGGAGATGAGGCCAAGATACACCAAGCTCCATCACCACCCAACGTCACACAGGCGATTTGGAGCATTTTGCTAAGAGGTTGGGAATGAGCATATGCTGTATAAGTAGAGGTGAGATCAGGAAGAACCTCCCAGCATTAGCATCTCAAGGTGACTTTTAAAATCTACTATTCTTTCTGGGATACGCACATGGTTGGATCTGGGAATTCACTAAATCTTTAGAAATGTGGAGCTTCTGCTGTGTAAGTCCTGAGTTCTTCCATTTCCTGAGGACCGTAGCTTTGAGGTCTGGCAACCTCCTGTTCCGCCATCGCCAGGACTGAACACTGGGACTCTGATGGTCGCAATAACTGTGTAGCTCAGAAAAAATGGATGGAAAACGCTCCTGTAATTCCACCAGCTAACAGCAATCAATTTCATCCAGAAAAATACAACTAAAATAAAAAGCAATTAACCAAAAACATTAGATAATAGTGGTAGTAACTTGTCAGATCCCTGGTTTGAGTTTTGAACTCATGACTTTAAGGTAAGTTCGCTCCCCAAAAGTTTCAACAATGTCATATATTAAAAAAAAAAAAAAAGAGAGACATCAGAGTCCTAGAGACACACGGGTGAATCGCTTTGAAGTTGTTGCCCTGGGAGGCCTAAAAACAGCTGAAAATCCAGAAGTTGTACAAAAAGGACCAAGGAATTTGAGCGCACTTAATACTTCTGAACAGAAAGAAAACAATGGAAGCAAAGTAAAGGCAAATGAAAGCCAGGGAAAGGATTGGTCGCTCTGCCACGCACAAAATGACAATCTCCCCACAAAGCCACTGAGAAGTCAAGAAGAAAAATACCAACAAATGACTGGGGACAAACAGCCAAGGGCGTGCAGGAGGGTTCACAGGAAACAGCACTAACAGGTCCCAGGATCATGTGGGAAGATGCTAAACCCACGGGCGGTAAGAGAAATGCAGACAGAAGGACCTGAGATGTTCACAGAATGCCCCGGTCTGTGGCAAGGTGGCGGGAAGACCGTAAGCTGGTCTGGTGACAACGGAAGGACCTGAGATGTTCACAGAATGCCCAGGTCTGTGGCAAGGCGGTGGGAAGACCATAAGCTGGTCTGATGACAACGGAAGGACCTGAGATGTTCACAGAATGCCCAGGTCTGTGGCAAGGCAGCGGGAAGACTGTAAGCTGGTCTGATGACAACGGAAGGACCTGAGATGTTCACAGAACGCCCAGGTCTGTGGCAAGGTGGCGGGAAGACCATAAGCTGGTCCGACGATGATGGAAGGACCTGAGATGTTCACAGAACGCCCCGGTCTGTGGCAAGGCGGCGGGAAGACCGTAAGCTGGTCTGATGACAACGGAAGGACCTGAGATGTTCACAGAAAGCCCAGGTCAGTGGCAAGGCGGCGGGAAGACCATAAGCTGGTCTGATGACAACGGAAGGACCTGAGATGTTCACAGAATGCCCCGGTCTGTGGCAAGGTGGCGGGAAGACCATAAGCTGGTCCGACGATGATGTAAGGACCTGAGATGTTCACAGAATGCCCCGGTCTGTGGCAAGGTGGTGGGAAGACTAAGCTGGTCTGATGATGACAGAAGGACCTGAGATGTTCACAGAACGCCCAGGTCTGTGGCAAGGCGGCGGGAAGACCATAAGCTGGTCCGACGATGATGGAAGGACCTGAGATGTTCACAGAACGCCCAGGTCTGTGGCAAGGCAGTGGGAAGACTAAGCTGTTCCGATGACTGTGTCCATCTCACCGTGTAATGTAACTTGCACCCTTGGAATGGCAATGAGAAGGTTCTTTATGTGATTATATGGAAAGAGCTCCAGGATCTATTCTTTTGAGAAGATGAGATGGGAACACAGAAACGCATGGAGGGACGACGCTGTGAGGACACGGGGAGAAGACGGGGTTTGCATGCCAGGGAGAGAGGCCTCGGTGGGAACCAGCCCTGCCATACCTTGGTCTTGAACTTCAGCCTCCAGGACATGAGGGAATCAATGCCTGTTGTTTAAGCCGCCCAGTCTAGGCTACTTAGTTAGGGCTGCCCCAGCTGACTCTACAGGGAGCATTTCAGTTCTGTAAACAACGCTAAATGTGACTCACACTACTTGGAATCACGGCTGGGGGGAGCCAGGCTCCTTCCTCCCAGTCAGCACCAGTGAGGTTCTATGTCGTCCCCTAAAGAGACAACCTTCTAAGGAGATTGGTGGACCACAAACACCTAGGATCAGGGTCCCTCGCTGCCTGCCGGCCTCTCGGATGGGCTCTGGGAACATGAGGCTGAGCCTGACGTTCGCCCTGAAGATGTTCACCTTTAAAAGCCCACTCCGATCGCTGCTTGAAAGACAAAGCCAGCCCCGTCTGGGGATCCGTTCTGCGGTCCAGAGTGGAGGCACCGCTGAACTCCCGTGGGACGATGTCCCTGCAGATCAGAAACGTCTTTGGAAGCACACACAGCCCAGCTGATCTGGTGCTGAATCCGGACCCGCGGCAGCGTCTCCAAACGAATTCTGGTCCTCAGATGTTTGTTTTCCCCACAGATCCAACAGCTTAAGATTGTCTCAGGCCCTCAACTTCTCGACTCACAAGGGGAATTCCACGCGGTTACTGAATTGAAGCTGAATTGTTTTATTCACTGGATTTCTTTTAAATACTATGACGTGCAAGAACCGCTGGGAGGCCACCATGGATGGCGGTCCAGAGCTTGCCTTTCAGGGATGTGACATGGGAGCGGAGACACTGCAGGATCTCTAGTAGAAGGACAGGACTAGAGCCATAATTGACAAGAATAAAACGCAGACGGCTCCATGAGTGTTCCTCGGGGGATGTGTATGGACCACCAAAGCCCTGCCCTGGAGATCCAGAGGCCCCCAGATGTGGGAGCAGCTGTCCTCCAAACAGGACTCAATTTTCTACCAGGTTCCATGCGGTGCCGGCCTGGGGCAGGGAGTCCTTCCCGCCATCTGAGGCACGGCTCCACAGCCCCGTCTGGACCCGAGACCTGGCCGCCTTGGGGCTCCGTGTGTCTGTGTGGGGCAAGGCTGGGGCTGCGTGAAGTCAGCAGTGGCTTGGCCAGCTTGGGGTCAGCAAATCCCCACCTGTGCTGTGAGGCGCGGGGTGGGAAGAGGGATAGTGACCCTGTGATGCTGTTCTCTGTTGAGTGTCTTGGTCCTTCCATCCCCACATCCTGCTCCCCAGCAGAAGCCAGAGAAGCAAATCCAAATTCGACGTGTGCGTGAGGGAGCTACGTCTTCAGGCTGTGGGCCCCTGGCAGGACCATGGGCCCGGACCACCAGAGGGGGGCCTTTTCCTCACTCCCGTCCCCAAAACTTATTGTACATGTGGCGTGAAAGCTCCCAGGTCTCAGGGGAGGCTGCACGGGCAGTGCCGTCTGTGGGTTCCCAGCCTGGGTGCGACCCCAGTGCTGCTGGTTCTGACCAGTGAACCTCCAGCTGCCCTGGTCCTTAGTTTACGTGGCTGCCATGAAGAGCAAGGAGTAAGGCATTTAAATTACTTTAAAACATACACATCTGTCACCCACGTAAAAAGCTGCATCCCTTTTAGCAATGGAGAGCTACTCCCTAATTTTCATTCCAAAATGCATGATATCATATTTTTTCCCATGAGGCTATTAAAGAGAATAAATGGCTGTTGCTTGCTAATTAACCTGATTTATTTATTTAGAACCACTTGGCGTGTATAATTCGAAAGTTTACACAGCAGGTCACTGCCGTCTCCTGATCCGGAAAACTCATTCTCCCTCTTTCTGCTGAAATAGAAGCTCCTCCACTCGGCTCCCAGGTTCTGCTGGTGACTTTACAGGTGTCCCCTTAAATCCTTGCAATGGCCACACAGAATCCTGTGCGTCCTGCTTCACTGAAGAGAAAACCGAGACATAGGGAGTAAAGCATCTGCTGATGGCCGCAGGCCCAGCCTCCCGGCCGAGGTGACAACTCAGCACCCGTGCGTGAGGCTCTGACTGGCCTTGGCCCCTGCACTGTGGATCCCATGCTCTGAGCAAAGGGAGGTCCCCAGGCCCTCATGGGTGTGATGCCCCAGGCCCCGCCTGCTCCACACCTGCCAGCTTCCCCATGCACTCAGCTGTGGGGAGGAAGGCCGCAACATTAGCCTGTCCCTCTCCTAGGAGGGTGACCTCCATCTCTGCATCTGTCTCCACAACAGGAGGAGGCAGGGGTGCTGCAACGGGGCACTGTGTGCCGTCCCGGCAGGCCAGGACTCCCGCTCCCTTGAGATGTGCTTTCCATCCATGTCTGTGGGGCCACCTGCGCTGTCATCGTGAGGTCTAAAGTGCACGGAGGGCCAAGAAGTCCTGTGCATTCTCCACGATGTCGCACACTGACCTGTCACTGGACTCAGGTCCTCGCTCCTCTCCTGGGCCAGGCGGCAGCTTCTGGTGGTCCCTGCAGCTGCATTCCCTGCCCGTCCCCCGATGATGGACATCAGTCCGGCTTTCTCTTCTGGAGGCGTGGCTCTGATTTGCTTCTCCTCTTCACAAAACAAGCAAAACCTCCAGGTTTCTGCATTGCTTTGGTACACAATCCATGCCCTCCAGACAGCAAGGCCCCTGTCCTGGATCCACCCCAGAGCTCCGCTCATTCCCTGGATTTCTCCTACGTGGTCCAACTGCCTCTAGACCCCTCGGTTTGGCCTGAACGCTAAACACAGTTCGTGGGGTGGGCTCTCTGTGCCCCCAGTCCGGGTGTTCCTTGTGTCTTCCTTCTGTCTGAATTCCTTCACTGTCTCTCCACCTCCTTCCATGGCCTCTGGGGAGCCAGGTCCTCCCATCTGTTGGACCCGGCTGTAACAAATTGCCACAGCCCAGTGGCTTCAAACAACCTGTCAGACCCTCACTTTCTGCTGCACACGTGAGGAGCTTGGCGGGCCTCACGCCATCCTGGCAGCAAGGAAAACCCCAAGCAAACTGAAAATCAGTAACTCTCCTTCTTCATTCTTCAGAGAACTAAGTCACAAGGCAAAGTACGGCCCCCAAAACGGGAGGCACAGACAAGCGGGTTCTGGGAACCTCAGCTGATGGGAGCAGAACTCCGCAGGGCCAATGCCAGGGACCTGAGCTGTCCCCGACGAATTTCTGGAGATGCCACCTGGACAAGTGAGAGAGAAACTCCAGGGGAGCCCAGTTATGCGGGACCTGCGCTTGGTAAATGTTACCTCCGAGAGCCCAACCAGGTTCCCACAGTAAATATTGAGAAAAATTTCCCCGAACTTCCAGCCAGCAGAGGGGAAGGGAACTATCTTGGAAAATGCCAGGGCATTGGGTGTTTCTAAAGAGGTTTGCCCTCAGGGGAAACTTGCTAACCAGACCCCATCCTGCTGGGGTTTATCAGAGCCTGCCCACTTGTAGAAGGAAAACACTAACTCCAGCCCCTGCAGCCACCGTGTCCCACCTACATTAGAGAAAGGGGCATCTGAGGAGCTCTGGGGAAGGCAGGGCCTGGGGTGCAGGCTGGCTGACAGAGGGGACTGGTCACTGGACCCAGGGACACCTCCCCAATCCACATCTTCACTCAGCAACAGGGCTGCTGCATCCCAGGGGAGACAGAGCCAAGAATGCTGGAGCAGGTACTGGTCTCGGACACCCACAGGTGCAGTGAATCTGGGCTGATGTCTGGCAGGTAAAGACGAAGCCTCACACACCAGGCCAATCTCCCCCCTCAGTTCCTTCCACCCAAAGCCAAAGTGTTTTGGTTTTCAGCAAAATCACCACAAGGCGTACTTCAACACAGAACATGCAGTTTGAAGAAACAGAGCAAGCATCAGAACCAGACTGTTATACGGCAGGACGCTGCCACATCAAACCCAAGTGGGAAAAATGGGCGAAAGGTCTAAGCGGATCCCACCAAAGAAGACACTCAGATGCCAAGTGGGCGAACCAAAGATGCCCCATGCCACCTGCTGCCCAAGTATTCCCAATTAAAACAAGACACCACCTCACCCTGACTAGCATGGCCAGAATCCGGACCCCGACAGCACCAGACGCCGGCGAGGATGGGCGCCACGGGAACTCTCCTTCATTGCCTGTGGGAGTGCAAAGCGGTGCAGCCACTTTGGAAGAGAGTTTGGCGGTTTCTTACAAAACTAGGCACTCTCACCGTGCAATCCAGCAATCACACCCCGAGTTATTCACCCAAATAAGCTCAAAACTGACATCCACACATAAACCTGCACACAGATGTCTATAGCAACGTTATTCCTAACTGCCCAGACTTGGACGATGTCCTTCAGTAGGTGAGTAAACTGTTACATCAGACGGTGGAATATTATTCAGTTGCTAAAACGAAATGAGCTCCCAAGCCATGAAAAAGGCTACACCCTGTTTGAATTCATGGGATGTTCTGGAAAAGGCAGTGAAAGAGTCAGTGTTTGCCAGGGGTGAGGGAGGAACGGGGGGAGCACGCAGGATTTTTAGGGCAAGGAAACTGCTCCGTGTGATGCGGCAGTGGGAGGTCCACACCATTACACACTCGTCCAAACCCACAGGGTGGACAACGCCACGTGTGAGCCCTGACGTGAAGGATGAAGGATGGCTTTAGTCACTAACACATTGATGATCCTGGCTCATCAGTCATGACAGATGCACCACGCCAGTGCGAGAGGTGAAGAGCTCGGGAAACCGCTCGGGGTGAACCTCCTCCTGCTCCCCAAGCACTCTCTGGGTTTCCCAATCGCGGCGCTCCCCTCCACGTGCCCGTGTTTTCCCATCTTCTTCCCTCTCTGAACCATGAGCTCCGGGGTTGGGGCCTGCAGCTGTTCTCCTCAGCCACTGTGGACACACCATCAATAGCCGATGAATCATTGATCTCGTCATATAATCACTAACACGCCCATCAGATGTATGGCCCACAGTGTGCCAGGAAGCAGAGACAGGGATGACATGCCCAGCACTCCAGGGCAGAGAGAGCCCTTGGTGGGGAAGTCTTCTCCTTCACATGTAACCAACAGCGATGGCCCACACCTCCTGCTCCTGCGAAGCAGCTGGGAGCTCCTCCTCCTTCCGCAGACTGGAAACTGAGGCTCCTCGGGCAGGTGTGGGAAGATGGACCCAAACCCAGCCCCTTGGGTCTAGGATCCCCACCCCGCCCATGCTCCCCTGCTCTGTGCCCCTAAAGGAGGCCATGGGGAGCCCTGCCGAGGCCATCACCTGCTGAGCACAAAACCCACTGTGACAGGCAGTGGACAGCCAGGTCCCCAGGATGCTGGCATCCCAGCTGGGCCAGGCCCACAGGCTGACTTCTCACAGGCAGGCAAATGCGTAGGGATCCCAGGTCCACAATGAACTCTGGACTTTTCTTCTGGGGTCTGGAACATTTAATGTAGTTTAGGCAAGAGGTTGCATCCATGGGGAAGGTGCATGGGGAGAGCCAGGCTCAGGGTCATCGGAACCGTTAAACAAGGGGATCAGGGCTTTTTCACTTCGACTTCAGAGAAGGCAGCTTGTGCCTCTCTAACGAAAGTCTCTTACTGGAGAGGAAATAAAGTACTGAGTTGAAAAGGGAGCTTTATCGACTCCATATTTTATTTTCTGATGGGTCCAACCTTGAATTTCAAAGTCTCCTTCAGCAGCAGGTTAATGAACTTGTCACGTAAAACACTGAGTTTCGGGCAGTAAGTGAACCTGAAGCTACAGTTTGACACACAAAGCACATGTTTAGATTTTATGTTTTTTTGTTTTAAAGATTTCCAAGTAGACAAGGTTCTATGCTTTTGGTTTTCAGGCGTAGGATGGGACATGCCGCTGTATAAAGCTGAGTTGACTTTGGTGTTCTTCACTTCCCAGGGCAGCGTCGTTAATTTTTCTGACACCTTAGCACCTCAGATGTGAAAGCTACGCCTTCGTATCCCTTCCTGGTCTGCCAGCTCTGCCAGCTCCTTCACGGCAGGGACCGCAGGCTCCTGTCTGTGGCTCGTTGTTGAGATCCTGGCACTCAGAATTTTGGGATTAGCTGGAGGACGCAGGTTTGGGTGGGCCTGGGACGGACAGGATCCTCCAAGCAGAGCTGGTCTCATCTTAGCCATGCAGAGGGAGAAGCATGGGCACTGGCGTGAGAGTGTGTTTTACTAAATATCCAGATGCCATTCACTACCCGCTTAATGCCGATGTGCACGCACATACGATTATTTTCCAGCAGCCAAAGATGGTCACTAGAATGCAAACATCTAACATTGGTTTGATATGGTTTGCAGAATCACTGTACAATTTATATATTATCACAACATTTGGAACCTGAGAAAAACAAGTCTCAAAGACTCCATAATTTACTCAAGAACCATGGTCCATGGCAGAGAGAACCAAATTTATATGACAGCTCAAATCTAGTAGGAACATAAGGGTGTCTGGGTCCAAATAACCACGTGGTCATTTATTAGTTAATCAAGGTTGGATGAGACTCAATTTCTTCATCTAAAAATAGGATAATCACCACAACCATGCTCTTAGGAAACTCAAACATTATATAAATGTCAGCTTTGTTCTACGTGCCTTGTAAACGCACATGTATATATGAGGTGACTTGCTTTTTCCCTTCATAATTTGTATTTAAAAGTCCATTTTAAACCTCCACTTGGTTTGCCACAGCCACAGAATCAACAATTTGAAGACAAAAACAAACAACAAAACCCATAAGAGCTAATGTGCTGTGTCCTGGCAGATGAGGATGAAGCAGACAGATTTCATTAGGGCCAGAATGCAATTTGGGAGCAGTCGCCATTCCAGTTAGGGCTGGACGCTAGCAAACTCGATTTTGTGTCCAATTGGAAGGCTAAATGGTACGGACAAGTCACATAACACAGAAGCGTAACACTCAATAACCTAGACATGCTCACAGACGGTTCCAAATGAGGGCTGTCTGAGATGCACCAGACTCCATTGTCCGGCAGCAGCCATCAGTTTTAATCACTTTTAAATTTTTCTACAGATGTCATTTCAACAAAATAGTCCACAAATCTGCCTTGAGTGAAATTCAGTTAGTCTCACTGACAATGGGCATTCGCTCCAGAAAGTTCCCAGGTACAAACCATAGACTGTGGGGAACGGTTATTTTGTGCAAGGCTCCCCAGTCCCCGTCTTATTCTATGACCCTCTTATTCCAGGGTTACACTACCAACGCCAAGTGCGAGCCCTGACGTGAAGGATGAAGGATGGTTTTTGTTTTTGGAAAATAAACACACATTTGTGATCCCTAGTCCAACAAGCAGCTGGACATCGACTTCTTGCCTGTTTCCACACCACCAAAACTCCTAGCGTAACTGCAGAAAGGCTTGCAAATGCTGCCGCCTGCCACAGGCAGGGCTCTCCTAGCCAGAAACGGGAGGCCCTTCTGGTGCGTGGTGCATTTTAGCAGGTGTGTGCCTGCATTCGGGTGGAGGGACCCCTTGCTGGTGGATGGGGAGAGCACTGGCTCAGAGGAGAGCGTCTCAGTTTTCCAAAGAGGAGCGGCTCTTCTGCTCTCTCGCCCTGAAGATGCACAGCTCAGCTCAGTGGAGGAAAGGAGGCCGGGGTGGGAGGGCCTCGGTGGAGCAGGGGGTGGGGAAACATCCTGAGATGTAAGGTTGTGCAGGATCCAGCAATGGGCACCCAGGGGTGCTGCTTGCCACGGCCCCTCCCTCATGGCATGCCCTCTGCTCCTCCTGGGCTCCACACCCGTTCTTCCACCCCTGCCTAGGTCCAGCCACTCCAAATCTAACTCTTCAGGGTTCTTTTTCCAAGCTCCCCACCTCACAGAGGTCTGGACTTCTTCCTCCCTATGGCTGCCAGAACTCACCGTGTAACATCACCCCTTCCAAAAGACAGAATGAAGCACTGCATCCAGGACTCACCCTCCACCCATAGCCACGCGTGTCCCCAGCTCATGTCCTCAACCTGGGGAATGAAGACTTAGACCTTGAGGCTGTGGCCTTCAAGATGGGGTGATTCTACCGAACCTCGATTCCTGGTGACCCCGGTGGTGACAAAGCCTTCCTCACCTCTGCACCCTGGGGCTGGTGGGGACCAGCAGGCCCTCGCTGCCTGAGACAGTGGATGAGGTGCTTCATTTTTTATGTATTTTATTGTTTCAAGCAAACAGAAGAAAATGCATCTACTAATCCTCTTGAAGCCGTAGGGAGTTTCACCTGCTTAAAAATAATTTCAGCACCAAAAGGCACAAGCCTGATTGTGCCTTTCACTCATTCTTGCACTCATTCACTTACTCATTCACTCATTTGTGTACTTTCACTCACTCACCCACTCACTCACTTATTTATACACTCATTCATTCACTCACTCACTCACTCATCCATTCACTCACCTGCATATTCAGTCACTCATTTGGTAACTCATTTATTCACTCATTCATGAACTCAATCACTCAATCAATCACTTATTTATGAACACACTCACTCGTGTACTCTTTCACTCACTCACCCACTCAGTCACTCACCCACGTACTCAGTCCCTCATTCAGTCACTTAGTCACTCACTCACTCATTCATGAACTCACTCGTGTACTCTTTCACTCACTCACCCACTCTGTCACTCATTCACTCACTCACAACTTATATACTCACTCACTCACCCAGTCACTCACCCATGTAGTCACTCACTCACTCACTCACTCATTCATAAACTCATTCAGTCAGTCAGTCACTCATGAACTCATTTACACATTCACTCACTCATTCACTCGTGTACTCAGTCACTCATTCAGTAATTCATTCACTCACTCATTAAGGAACTCAATCACTCATTCACGAACTCAGTCACTCACCCACGTAGTCGGCCACTCATTCACTCATTCACGAACTCATTCATTCATGAACTCACTCACTCGTTCATGAACTCACTCACTCACTTGTTCATGAACTCACTCACTCATGTACTCTTTCACTCACCCATTCACTCACTCATTTATGCACTCATTCACTCAATAAGTCAGACACTCATCCAGTCACTCACTCATTGTTCACTCCCTCCCTCACTCATTCGTGTACTCTTTCACTCACTCAGCCACTCATTTACTCACTCATTCATGCACTCATTGACTCAGTAACTCAGTCACTCATCCAGTCACTCATTGTTCACTCCCTCCCTCACTCATTCACTCATTCACTCCATGTACTCTTTCACTCAGTCACTCACTCATTCATGCATTCACTCACTCATTCACTCCCTCCCTCATTCACTCATTCATGCACTCATTCACTCACTCATTCATGTACTCTTTCACTCACTCACCCATTCAGTCACTCACTCACTCATGTACTTATTTACTCACTCATTCACTCCCTTCCTTCCTCCCTCATTCATGCACTCATTCACGCACTCATTAACGCACTCATTTGTGTTCTCTTTCACTTATTCACTCAGTAACTCACTCATTCACTCATTCATGCACTCATTCACTCATTCTCACTCAGTGACTCACTTGGTCACTCATCCACTCACTCACTCATTCCCTCCCTCTTTCCCTTCCTCACTCAGTCACTCACTCATTCACTCACTCATTCATGTACTCAGTCACTCATTCATGTACTCTTTCACTCATCCACTCACTTGTTCACTCCGTCACTCACTCATTCACTCATTCTCACTCAGTAACTCAGTCACTCATCCAGTCACTCCCTCATTCAGTCATTCACTCACTCGATCATTCCCTCCCGCACTCACTCACTCACTCACTCATCCATTCAGAGAACTGAACATTTTAATGAGCCCATCCCTCTGTGAGACGTGGAGGAAAAGGGAAAAGAATTAAAGAGTCCATAGCACAGTATGGAGGGAATGGGAGCAGCGAGCAGACTGGAGGGGCAGACAGGTCAGGCGTTTTGTATGTGTCTGCATGTTTATGCATGTGTGTGCATATATGTGAGTGTGCCTATCTGCTTGTGCATGTGTTTGTGTGTCTGCATATTTGTGCATATCTGTGTGTCAACACGTGCATGTCTGTATTTGTTTTCATGTCTGCATGTGTCTATGTGCATGCACCTGTGTATGTGTGTGCATGTGTCTGCATTTTTCATGTCTGCAATTGTTTTCATGTCTGCACGTGTGTTTGTGTGCGTCTGCATGTGTCTGCATGTGCATGCACCTGTATGTGTGTGCATGTGTGTCTGCATATTTTTGCATGTCTGCAATTTTCATGTCTGCACACATGTGCATGTGTCTGTGTGCTTGTCTGCATGTGTGTGTCTGTGTGCATGTGTGTGCACACGTGTGCATGCCTGTGTTTATGCATGTGCATGTACGTTCATGTATGTGCATGTGTATGCTGACTGCCCTCTCTTCAGGGAAGGGATAGGACTCCTTTCTCTGTGCCCCTCCCAGGATGCCTCCATGGTTTCTCTGGTCCAGGTCCTTTTTCTCCTCAAATGAAAGAAAGACACCTCAGCCCTGAGACTCAAGTGCAGGGTGGGCGTGCTCATCGGCTGCAAAACAATCAATGCAACAACTCCCTTGTTTCCAAGGCTGCCTTCCATGTCTCCTCCTTCCTTGTTTTCTCTTCGGTTGGATGCAACCATCCCATTTCAGGCCACACATGCGTTTTCTGCATGTCGGTCTCCCTGCAGGGATAGATATCCCTCGCGTCGGTCTCCCTGTGTGTCGTCTCCCTCCATGTCGGTCTCCCTGCATGCTCCCGCCCACTGGCTGTGCTGTTGCAGGGGCTCTTCCCCTCGTGGGGCCGGCTTTCATCTCCCCTGGGTCCTGCCGTGTGGCTCCATCAGACTCTGGGTGGCATCATGCTGAGTGCCACCCCCCAGACTCAGGCTGGCCTCCTTTCCTGTCCTGCTGGGAGATGCAGCAGCCACATGGGCTAGGAGCTTGGGCCTCCACGTGCAGCCACATGCCCATACTCACTGACTATGGGACTTGGTCTGTCATGTGCTGTCCCCTCCTTTAGGATGGGGTGACAGCAGAGTGAGAGGCCACACAGCTGTGGAGGGATGAGTGACATCGGTGAGTGTAAGCGAAGACCTCCAGTGGTGCCTGGAAGGTGAGAAACGCCCATATATGACTGATAGAAGTTTCACACTCCTGACCACATCTGTAGCTCTTAAAGATTCTCGCTATTCCTATTATTTCCTTTTATATTCTCCAACACAATATTTTCTCGCTGTTCCTTGACACAGTCGCTGAATTTTATACAATTTCATCAAGTTTTAAAAGTGGAGTTTAAAATGTGCTCTCGGGTTCTGTGTTACGTGAAACAGAAAGTAGGAACCATGTGTGACGTTTAAAATGCCTGGGCTGTTCTGGGTTCCCCTCACTTTGCAGGATGCGGGATGCCTTCTGGGAATACTGGCATAAGAAAAAATGAGAGTTGCATTTAAATTCAGGCAGAAAGAGGACATTCATATTGGGGAGAAAACATACCTCTGGCTAATTCTGTACAATTCCTCTTTCCCGTCACTGTGAATTCCTCAATGTCTAATTGGGTGCAGGCTTCGCTTCACTCGGGCTGCTCACGTGGCCACGAGATACCACCCAATGCCTTCTCCAGAGTGGGGGGCGCTCAGAAGTCAACAGTTAAAGGAAAACTGTGACCCACATCACATAAGATAACCCAGGAAGGGGAGGGGATGTGTGAGCTCCTGGTACCTTTCAGTTCAACATCTCAATCACAGCGTGTAAGCAGCAGGGTTTCAGTAAATGCTCAAATGGATGGATGAATGAAGGCACGGATGGATCGGAGAGTTCCACCGCCATTGTCTGGAAAACGGATGTTTCCTGTTGGACCTTGGACTGTATGAATGTGCCCATGGGTGAAACTGGGGGAAGGGTGCCCGGGATTTCTCTGTATTATTTTTGCAACTTCTTATGCATCTATAATTGGTTATTAAAAAGTGCTTCTTTTAGTTATGGGGAATTGCGTATGATTAGGAAACTTTTACTGAGAAAAATTGTAGTTCCCAAAGGGCTTACCTGACCAGGAGGGCTTAGCAAGGTCTCACCTCAATTTTTAGGTTCAGAAATTCAATGCTGCGATTTTCCAGGCAGCATTTGTCTCTGGGAGATGGGCAGGTGCTATGCCACAGAGGCAAACCGCTTGCCAGTGAAGGGGTGATGGCCCCTCTGAGCTGGGCTGTGCTTGCACCTCTCCCACCAGCTGTTTCCAGGGAAAGGCAGAGCTTATCCCACCGAGCCTCCCTGGGGCTGGCCTGTGGCTTCTCCCGTCCTCCTCCGCTGTGGCCTGGGACACCAACGTGCACACGCAGATGGTATAGGGTGGCGGTGCGACCAGGACCTGGGGCCTCACTTTCCAGGATCAGGGTCATTGGGAAGACAATTAGAAACCTAGAGTGTGACCTTTCTTTAGAAAACGTTGGCAGTAGTCACCCAGTTTGTCTGATTAACCTTTAGATTGATAAGTCAAAGCTGTGAAGGTGAGATCTCTACTGCATGGGCACAGCGGGCTGGGGTACTCATGCATTTGCTGCCAGCTGAGCCTCCTGGAATTCTCAGCAAGGAGCGTGCTTGGCTAGAGCAACTGCCATGGTGTTTGCTTTTAACGGACAGCCTCAGTGCAGGCATTTCGCTGCGGCATCAGGCTGCTGTGAGGTGTCAGCATCTCTCGAGATAGTGCATGAGTCACATGTGCAACCTGAGGGTCTTGTGGGCTGTGATTTTCCGATGCTAGACTCCAGAGCAGGCACGCACCGAGGTCAGGGCGGAACTGCCACACCCACGGCTAATACCCACGCTGGGCCCGACCCTACGCCGCCGACGACTTCCACCATTTGCCTGAACCATGATCATTAGCTGGTGATTTCTGCTTATGAAATCGTGTGAAATAAACAACTTTGATCATGTTGTCAAGGTAAGTGTAATAACATTCATGGGTTATTTTTTAAGTTTATGGGACATTTGTTTCTTTGAAATTTATGGTGGAGGAGCACACATTCTTCTACAATGGACGTTTGTTTGCTAGCAACAGGCTTTCTGCAATGTGAGCGTGTTCTAACCCCGCCGTTCCCAGCAGGACTTCTCCTGCTGAACCGTGGACCAGACATGCTAGGGAGGCCGTCAGCCATCAGCCCTCAGCCCTGCCTATCTGGGCTGATGCCTCACAGGGCTGACGAAAACTGGTCTCGGGGAGACTTCTGAAGACTGTTAGCCAAATGTCTAATTACTGCTAACTGCAGCTAGCATTCATCCCATGCCAAATCCAAGTGGTGGCAGGAAGTGCAAATAAAACATGCTTTTGTCAGGCTCTGATAAGACCTGGAGCCTAATGTTTCTCTTTTCAATTCCTAAACAGATTCTGTGGTTCACCTTTGCTCATACGGCCTAATGATTGTCCTGCATTACACAGCCCTTACGTCCACGGAAGATGGTCATCTACTGATTGTCCTTCACTAGACAGCCCTTACGTCCATGGAAGACGGTCATCTACTGATTGTCCTTCACTAGACAGCCCTTATGTCCATGGAAGACGGTCATCTACTGATTGTCCTTCACTAGACAGCCCTTACGTCCATGGAAGACGGTCATCTACTGATTGTCCTTCACTAGACAGCCCTTACGTCCATGGAAGACGGTCATCTACTGATTGTCCTACACTACACAGCCCTTACGTCCATGGAAGACGGTCATCTACTGATTGTCCTTCACTAGACAGCCCTTACATCCATGGAAGATGGTCATCTACTGATTGTCCTTCACTAGACAGCCCTTACATCCATGGAAGATGGTCATCTACTGATTGTCCTACACTAGACAGCCCTTACGTCCATGGAAGATGGTCATCTACTGATTGTCCTTCACTAGACAGCCCTTACGTCCATGGAAGATGGTCATCTACTGATTGTCCTACACTAGACAGCTCTTACGTCCATGGAAGATGGTCATCTACTGATTGTCCTACACTAGACAGCTCTTACGTCCATGGAAGATGGTCATCTACTGATTGTCCTTCACTAGACAGCCCTTACGTACATGGAAGATGGTCATCTACTGATTGTCCTTCACTAGACAGCCCTTACGTCCATGGAAGACGGTCATCTACTGATTGTCCTTCACTAGACAGCCCTTACGTCCATGGAAGATGGTCATCTACTGATTGTCCTTCACTAGACAGCCCTTACATCCATGGAAGATGGTCATCTACTGATTGTCCTACACTAGACAGCCCTTACGTCCATGGAAGATGGTCATCTACTGATTGTCCTTCACTAGACAGCCCTTACGTCCATGGAAGATGGTCATTGACTGATTGTCCTACACTAGACAGCCCTTACGTCCATGGAAGATGGTCATCTACTGATTGTCCTTCACTAGACAGCCCTTACGTACATGGAAGATGGTCATCTACTGATTGTCCTTCACTAGACAGCCCTTACGTCCACGGAAGATGGTCATCTACTGATTGTCCTTCACTAGACAGCCCTTACGTCCATGGAAGACGGTCATCTACTGATTGTCCTACACTAGACAGCCCTTACGTCCATGGAAGACGGTTATCTACTGACTGTCCTACACTAGACAGCCCTTACGTCCATGGAAGATGGTCATCTACTGATTGTCCTGCATTACACAGTCCTTACGTCCATGAAAGATGGTCATCTACTGATTGTCCTACACTACACAGCCCTTACGTCCATGGAAGACGGTCATCTACTGATTGTCCTACACTAGACAGCCCTTACGTCCATGGAAGATGGTCATCTATTGATTGTCCTACACTACACAGCCCTTACGTCCATGGAAGATGGTCATCTACTGATTGTCCTACACTAGACAGCCCTTATGTCCATGGAAGATGGTCATCTACTGATTATCCTGCATTACACAGCCCTTACATCCATGGAAGATGGTCATCTATTGATTGTCCTACACTACACAGCCCTTACGTCCATGGAAGACGGTCATCTACTGATTGTCCTACACTAGACAGCCCTTACGTCCATGGAAGACGGCCATCTACTGATTGTCCTACACTAGACAGCCCTTACGTCCATGGAAGACGGTCATCTACTGATTGTCCTACACTAGACAGCCCTTACGTCCATGGAAGACGGTCATCTACTGATTGTCCTTCACTAGACAGCCCTTACGTCCATGGAAGACGGTCATCTACTGATTGTCCTTCACTAGACAGCCCTTACGTCCATGGAAGACGGTCATCTACTGATTGTCCTTCACTAGACAGCCCTTACGTCCATGGAAGACGGTCATCTACTGATTGTCCTACACTAGACAGCCCTTACGTCCATGGAAGACGGTCATCTACTGATTGTCCTACACTAGACAGCCCTTACGTCCATGGAAGATGGTCATCTACTGATTGTCCTTCACTAGACAGCCCTTACGTCCATGGAAGACGGTCATCTACTGATTTTCCTACACTAGACAGCCCGTACGTCCATGGAAGACGGTCATCTACTGATTGTCCTTCACTAGACAGCCCTTACGTCCATGGAAGACGGTCATCTACTGATTGTCCTACACTAGACAGCCCTTACGTCCATGGAAGACGGTCATCTACTGATTGTCCTTCACTAGACAGCCCTTACGTCCATGGAAGACGGTCATCTACTGATTGTCCTTCACTAGACAGCCCTTACGTCCATGGAAGACGGTCATCTACTGATTGTCCTTCACTAGACAGCCCTTACGTCCATGGAAGATGGTCATCTACTGATTGTCCTTCACTAGACAGCCCTTACGTCCATGGAAGATGGGCATCTACTGATTGTCCTACACTAGATTGTCCTTACGTCCCTGGAAGATGGTCATCTACTGATCGTCCTACACGAGACAGCCCTTATGTCCATGGAAGATTGTCCTACACTAGACAGTCCTTATGTCCATGGAAGACAGCCATATACTGATTGTCCTACACTACACAGCCCTTACGTCCATGGAAGATGGGCATCTGCTGATTGTCCTACACTAGACAGCCCTTACGTCCATGGAAGATGGTCATCTACTGATTGCCCTACACTAGACAGCCCTTACGTCCATGGAAGATGGTCATCTACTGATTGTCCTACACTAGACAGCCCTTACGTCCATGGAAGATGGTCATCTACTGATTGTCCTACACTAGACAGCCCTTACGTCCATGGAAGATGGTCATCTACTGATTGTCCTTCACTAGACAGCCCTTACGTCCATGGAAGATGGGCATCTACTGATTGTCCTTCACTAGACAGCCCTTACGTCCATGGAAGATGGGCATCTACTGATTGTCCTACACTAGATAGTCCTTACGTCCATGGAAGATGGTCATCTACTGATCGTCCTACACGAGACAGCCCTTATGTCCATGGAAGATTGTCCTACACTAGACAGTCCTTATGTCCATGGAAGACAGCCATATACTGATTGTCCTACATTACACAGCCCTTACGTCCATGGAAGATGGGCATCTGCTGATAGTCCTACACTAGACAGCCCTTACATCCATGGAAAATGGTCATTTACTGATTGTCCTACACTAGATAGTCCTTACGTCCCTGGAAGATGGTCATCTACTGATTGCCCTACACTAGACAGTCCTTATGTCCATGGAAGACAGTCATCTATTGATTGTCTTATATTAGACAGCCCTTACATCCATGGAAGATGGCCATCTACTGATTGTCCTACACTAGACAGCCCTTACATCTATGGAAGATTGTCATCTATTGATTGTCCTACACTAGACAGCCCTTACGTCCATGGAAGATGGCCATCTACTGATTGTCCTACACTAGACAGCCCTTACGTCCATGGAAGACGGCCATCTACTGATTGTCCTTCACTAGACAGCCCTTACGTCCATGGAAGACGGTCATCTACTGATTGTCCTACACTAGACAGCCCTTACGTCCATGGAAGATGGCCATCTACTGAATGTCCTACACTAGACAGCCCCTACGTCCATGGAAGACGGCCATCTACTGATTGTCCTACACTAGACAGCCCTTACGTCCATGGAAGATAGTCATCTATTGATTGTCCTACACTTGACAGCCCTTACGTCCATGGAAGATGGTCATCTACTGATCGTCCTACACGAGACAGCCCTTACGTCCATGGAAGATTGTTCTACACTAGACAGCCCTTACGTCCATGGAAGACAGCCATCTACTGATTGTCCTATACTAGATAGCCCTTACATCCATGGAAGATGGCCATCTACTGATTGTCCTACACTAGACAGCACTTATGTCCATGGAAGATGGTCATCTATTGATTGTCCTACACTTGACAGCACTTACGTCCATGGAAGATGGTCATCTATTGGTTGTCCTACTTTAGACAGTCCTTATGTCCACGGAAGATGGTCATCTATTGATTGTCCTGCACTAGACAACCCTTACGTCTACAGAATATTGTCCTACACTAGACAGCCCTTACATCCATGGAAGACGGTCATCTATTGATTGTCCTATATTAGACAGCCCTTACGTCCATGGAAGATTGTCCTATACTAGACAGTCCTTAACGTCCATGGAAGATGGTCATCTACTGATTTTCCTATACTAGACAGTCCTTACGTCCATGGAAGATGGTCATCTATTGATTGTTCTACATTAGACAGCCCTCACGTCCATGGAGGATGGTCATCTACTGATTGTCCTACACTAGACAGCCCTTATGTCCATGGAAGATGGCCTTCTATTGATTGTTCTACAATAGACAGCCCTCACGTCCATGGAGGATGGTCATCTACTGATTGTCCTACACTAGACAGCCCTTATGTCCATGGAAGATGGCCTTCTATTGATTGTTCTACAATAGACAGCCCTCACGTCCATGGAAGATGGTCATCTATAGATTGTCCTACATTAGACAGCCCTCACGTCCACGGAAGATGGTCATCTACTGATTGTCCTACATTAGATGCCCTTACATCCACGGAAGATGGTCATTTGATTGTCCTACACTAGACAGCCCTTACGTCCATGGAAGATGGCCATCTATTGATTGTCCTACATTAGACAGCCCTCACGTCCATGGAAGACGGTCATCTACTGATTGTCCTATACTAGATGCACTTACGTCCATGGAAGATGGTCATCTGATTGTCCTACACTAGACAGCCCTTACGTCCATGGAAGATGGTCATATGATTGTCCTACACTAGACAGCCCTTACGTCCATGGAAGATGGTCATCTACTGATTGCCCTACACTAGACAGCCCTTATGTCCATGGAAGATGGTCATCTACTGATTGTCCTATATTTGACAGCCCTTACGTCCATGGAAGATGGTCATCTGATTGTCCTACACTAGAGAGCCCTTACGTCCATGGAAGATGGTCATCTACTGACAGCCTCTCCGTGGCTGCGTCCTCCAGAGCTGCACTCCTGAAACCTCCTGAATGCACTTCTACACCTGGACAGGTGATGCTGGGTTACCTGTCACAGTGTAAGAGCAATGACAATGATACTAATCATGGTAAAACCCAGCATTTATTGAACACGTGCTGTGAGCCACACCTTGTTCTGAGGTCTTATATTGCCATATTTAATTATCTTAACAAACAAAGAATGAGAAGAACAGGGGAGTTGGGTGAATTGCTCAAGTTCCAGGGGAGGCTTTGCCTGCAGTACCTGCCTCTGAGAACCCACGACACGCACTGCTTCCTGTTTCAAACACCAAGACAGCACAACAGCGATTTCCTTTCTCTCCACCAGCCCGACTGCTGCGAGGCATTGCTCCTGCCAAGGGCTTTCAAACTTTTTGGATTAGATTCCACAGTAAGACGTATATTTTACACCAGAACCTAACACACCCACATACCCACACACACACACCAAAACATGTTCCATTAAACATGTGCCCTTATTATCCAGAGTGTACTTTGGTATTTTCTAGTCTATACTGTTTTTTTTTTTTTTTTTTTTTTTTTTTTTTTTTTTTTAAGGAGTCTTGCTCTGTTGCCAGGCTGGAGCATAGTGGCGTAATATCAGCTCACTGCAATCTCTGCCTCCGGGGTTCATGCTATTCTCCTGCCTCAGCCTCTCGAGTAGCTGGGACTATAGGCGCGCACCACCACGCCTGGCTAAGTTTTTGTATTTTAGTAGAGACAGAGTTTCACCACGTTGGCCAGGATGGTCTCGATCTCCTGACCTCGTGATCTACCCGCCTCGGCCTCCCGAAGTGCTGGGATTACAGGCGTGAGCCACCATGCCCGGCCTAGTCTACATTTTTCTGTTGTATTTTTGTTTCCATGTTAAAATTTGCTGGTAGTGACCTGGTCACTTGAATTCATGGCTCATGAATGAGTTGTAGCCCACGGTTTAAAACTCAGTGCTCTAAAAGAACTGCAGAACAGAAGCCGTTGACAATGTGACAACATTAGGTCCTTAACTACAAGTGATCACCTCTGGAGATCCTCTGAATCCCCGGAGCCCGAGCCTGTGCCCCATTCGCCCATCCGCCCCGTCTTCCCCGGGCGCTTAGTTGGCACTCATGTGCCTGCTGGCTGTGCTTTTAGGGAACACCGTCAGTGCTTCCTGCGGGCACTGGGTTCACTTCCCTCCAGCAGTTGTGGATTCCTTTTTTCTTTCCAACTCCTCCCGACGTTGAGCTACATATGCCTGGGAACTTCCAGGTCATTCCCACTGGCACATCCCACAGAGGAGAAAACACCAGTAGCTGCTGTTTGAATGGATGCCAGAGCGCGTGGAGGCAGGAATGATCAACAGCCACGTGCGTGTGATGGTGGGGGCTTGCGGGGGGTGGCGGGGGTGTTGGGGGGCAACCTGGGAGCAGGCACCGCCCGGCGGGAGGCAGGGCCAGGCTGGAACGTGTGATGTTTAGGAAAAAAGCTGTAGAATGCACCCCAGAAATTCAGATAAAAAACCCCCACATCCTAAGTTTCACAAATGTTAGATATGTGTAACTTTAAAAGTATCTGATGTGTTTGTGCGGATACAAATTTAAAAATGGGCTTGTTAAAATGCAGTGCTTCCTGGAGAGCCTTCCTGCGATTAACTGACACTGACCTTCCACTGCACGTCACGGCCCCTTTCCTGTGCCACAGACCAGGCGTTTCACGTGACCACGTGTTTGATGTCACGGTGGAGAAGGAGCCTTCTCCTCCTGTGGTCATGGTGCTCCCACTGGGCAGTGTAGGAGAGAAAAGGTTGAAGCCCAAACTTCCCAAGAAGTGTGGCAGTGGAGGCTACAGGACGCCTGGGAGGGAGGGTGGTCAGTGGAGGAGGGTGGTGAGTGGAGGAGGGAGGGTGGTGAGTGGAGGAGGGAGGGTGGTGAGTGGAGGAGGAGGGTGGTGAGTGTAGGAGGGTGGTGAGTGGAGGAGGGAGGGTAGTGAGTGGAGGAGGGAGGGTGGTGAGTGGAGGAGGAGGGTGGTGAGTGGAGGAGGAGGGTGGACAGTGGAGGAGGGAGGGTGGTCAGTGGAGGAGGAGGGCGGTCAGTGGAGGAGGAGGGCAGTGAGTGGAGGAGGGTGGTGAGTGGAGGAGGGTGGTGAGTGGAGGAGGGTGGTGAGTGGAGGAGGGTGGTGAGTGGAGGAGGGTGGTGAGTGGAGGGAGGGTAGTGAGTGGAGGAGGAGGGTAGTGAGTGGAGGAGGGTGGTGAGTGGAGGAGGAGGGTAGTGAGTGGAGGAGGAGGGTGGTGAGTGGAGGGAGGGTGGTGAGCGAAGGGAGGGTGGTGAGTGGAGGAGGGTGGTGAGTGGAGGAGGGTGGTCAGTGGAGGAGGGTGGTGAGTGGAGGAGGGTGGTGAGTGGAGGGACGGTGGTCAGTGGAGGAGGGTGGTCACTGGAGGGACAGTTGTCAGTGGAGGAGGGTGGTCAGTGGAGGACGGTGGTGAGTGGAGGACGGTGGTCAGTGGAGGAGGGTGGTGAGTGGAGGAGGGTGGTGAGTGGAGGACGGTGGTCAGTGGAGGAGGGTGGTGAGTGGAGGACGGTGGTCAGTGGAGTAGGGTGGTCAGTGGAGGAGGGTGGTGAGTGGAGGAGGGTGGTGAGTGGAGGAGGGTGATCAGTGGAGGAGGGTGGTCAGTGGAGGAGGGTGGTCAGTGGAGGAGGGTGATCAGTGGAGGAGGGTGGTGAGTGGAGGACGGTGGTCAGTGGAGGACAGTGGTCAGTGGAGGAGGGTGGTGAGTGGAGGACGGCGGTCAGTGGAGGACGGTGGTCAGTGGAGGAGGGTGGTCAGTGGAGGAGGACGGTGGTGAGTGGAGGAGGGTGGTGAGTGGAGGAGGGTGGTGAGTGGAGGAGGAGGGTGGTCAGTGGAGGAGGGTTGTCAGTGGAGGACGGTGGTCAGTGGAGGAGGGTGGTGAGTGGAGGAGGGTGGTGAGTGGAGGAGGGTGGTGAGTGTAGGGATGGTGGTCAGTGGAGGAGGGTGGTCAGTGGAGGACGGTGGTCAGTGGAGGAGGGTGGTGAGTGGAGGAGGAGGGTGGTGAGTGGAGGAGGAGGGTGGTGAGTGGAGGAGGAGGGTGGTGAGTGGAGGAGGAGGGTGGTCAGTGGAGGACGGTGGTGAGTGGAGGAGGGTGGTGAGTGGAGGAGGAGGGTGGTGAGTGGAGGAGGAGGGTGGTGAGTGGAGGAGGAGGGTGGTCAGTGGAGGACGGTGGTCAGTGGAGGAGGGTGGTCAGTGGAGGAGGACGGTGGTCAGTGGAGGAGGGTGGTCAGTGGAGGAGGGTGGTCAGTGGAGGACGGTGGTCAGTGGAGGAGGAGGGTGGTCAGTGGAGGAGGGTGGTGAGTGGAGGAGGAGGGTGATTGGAGGAGGGTGGTGAGTGGAGGAGGGTGGTGAGTGGAAGAGGAGGGTGGTGAGTGGAGGAGGGTGGTCAGTGGAGGAGGAGGGTGGTCAGTGGAGGAGGAGGGTGGTCAGTGGAGGAAGGTGGTCAGTGGAGGACAGTGGTCAGTGGAGGAGGAGGGTGGTCAGTGGAGGAGGGTGGTGAGTGGAGGACAGTAGTCAGTGGAGGAGGAGGGTGGTGAGTGGAGGAAGGTGGTCAGTGGAGGACGGTGGTCAGTGGAGGAGGGTGGTTAGTGGAGGAGGGTGGTCAGTGGAGGAGGGTGGTCAGTGGAGGAGGAGGGTGGTAAGTGGAGGAGGAGGACTTGGTGGCTGAGGACCTGGGCGAACGTATGCCTGGGAGACTGAGGGTGGATTTTGCTACCTTCTTCCTAGACAGAAACTCAGCACATCACTGCTTCCACTATGTCTAGACATTTCCCTGCAGGAAGTAAGTGTGGACAATAAAGTGACAAGAATAGGTAGAGCCAGGTTTTTGTTTTATAAAAGAACACACAAAAGTAAACAAACATCCCAAAGGGAATTCCTGTGAGACAAGATATGTATCATCACTAGAATGAGACGCTGGTACACTTCAATGCTGGGGCGATGATTAAAGCTATGCTGAGGTCCTGTTATATAAAACGTGTTCACAATCTGTGTGCCTGCCAGGTGGAAAGCTCTAAGTATTATTTCAATATTCAGGTATTTCAAAATTACACAGTGTGTACATTTTCTCAGTGTTAGGCTGCATATATAATATGTGCTTAATATTCTTTGATGATTTAATCTGCCTTTTTTTTTCACTTCATTTTGCATTCATTTATCAATGCAAAATTTGGGTCAATATAACAGTCTTCATAGATGCAAATAAATTACCAACTCTTTACAACTGATTTAAATATAACATTCAGGAAAATGAAAAAAAAATGCCATTCTTAGAAGTAACATCTATAATGAGCCAATGTTACAAACGTTACTAAGAGGGCAATTTAATTCTAGTGTGTCTGAAGGTCTTCCCTAGAAACCTCTCTTCTGGAAAAAGTGGGATTTTTCTTTTTCATTGTATTCATTTTGAATGTGCTACATTAATCTATTTTATTCGTGACTTTAATTTTATAGAAAACTTCCTTATCCTCCTATATTTCACAGCCATTTTCCCCATCATAAAATTACTTTTCATACATTACACTCTATGAGCTTCAGAGAACGCACATGCTCTTAGGAGGTAATGGGTAATAACACAGGCGTGGACGGCTTTATTAATTCATCTGGCACTAATGGTATCTTAAGCTCTTCAGCCAATGCCATTCAGCTTTCCTTGGAGCTTTTGGAGACTGAGGGCAGTTGGAAAAAAAAGAGATTGATGCTTTGAAATAGGACCAGAAGCAAATGTCACTTCATTGCTTTATGACTTTAACCGATACCGTGCTGTGAAATGTCCCACTGCATTTTGGAAATGATGGTTACTCATTCACTGTAATAGCATCAAGATCATTATGAAGTGTTTTTAATTTTAATTTGACCCAGTAGAATTATAGATCCATAAATTCGTGATTTGGAAGATCCCTTAAAATCATCATTTAACTCTCTCAGTTTAAAGATGAGGAGATTGGAACACTCAATTCGGAAAAATAAATGTCTAAAATGATGCTATTTGCTCCCAATGTTATTAGGATAGCGTTAGGAACGTAACTCAGATATCCTTCCCACCTTCCTTCCTTCCTTCTTCCTTTCTTCTTGTGTTTTTTGCTTTTACTCTTAATTATCCTTTCATATGTTTTATATCAGGATTCTCAATCCTAGGGGTACATTAGAATGATAAAGGAATAATCCAGGAATCCCGCTTCTGGGTATTTATCTGAAGGAAATAAAATCGATGTGTGGAAGGGGAATCTGCTCCTCCGTGTTCGTTGAGGTGCTGTTCACCGCAGCCAACACGCAGAACCAGCCTCAAGCCCATCAGCAGAGGCACAGATAAAGAAAACGTGGAATACCTACTCGGTCTTAAAAACTGAGAAATCCTGGCATTTGCAACAACATAGATGAGCCTGGAGGACATCATGCTAAGTGTAACACGCCAGGCCCAGAAAGACAGAGGCCATGTGACCTCACTTACACGTGGAATCTGAAAGCACAGAACTCAGAATCAGAGGGTGGAACAGTGGTCACCAGAGGGAGGGTTGGGGGGAACTGGGAGGACGTTGGCGGAAGGCTGCAGCATTTCAGTTAGACGAGAGGAGTGAGTGAGGAGGTCTAGGTACCTACCACATGGTAAATGGTTTGTATCCTTGAAAATTGCTAAGAGATGAGATCTTAAGTGTTCTCACAAGCACAGGATGATGATAAGGATGTGAGGTGGTGAGATGTTAATTAGATGTTAATTAGCTTTATCGACTCGTCTTACAGCGTATACCTGTATCAAGATATCACGTTGTACACCATAAATATACACAATTTATATCTGTGAATATAACTTAATGAAGCTAGAAAAAATATTTTTAAAGTAAAAGAAGAAGTGTTTCTTCCATTTAAAAAAAAGCATCAGGCAAAGAACTTTTAAAGATAACAGTAGCCTTCCTCAGACAAATACATCAGATGGAGCCTGGGCACTGGTATGTTTTTAAACTTTCTCCAGGGTGATCCTGACTGATATAGAACCAGGGTCAAGACCTAATATTTCCATGAACAGGCTAAACGGACTCACTGGAACCAGCGCATCCACCTTCCTCACCAGGTGCACTTCTGCACAAATCTTCGACTCCAGGTCACTGCGCGTCTGCACTCGGCTGTTTCAGCTCCCTGGGCTCACCAGACGGCTACAGCAGCTCCTCCCTCTCCCTCCACCCACGCGCCGCCCCAAGAGGGGAAAGCCAGGCACATGTTTGAGGGTCCTCTCAGCCATTCGTCACCAAATCCTCTCATTTCCTTCTTTCCAAAGCTTCTAACATCTGACCCTTCTCATTCTTACAACCGCCAACCCTCACCCCATGGCAAGACGATAGAGGCAGCTCGCAAAGCACACCCCGTCTCTAAGCAGCGTGGAGGTTCCTCAAAAGGAGGAAGCATCGGTTCACCACAGGATCCACCAATTCCACTGCTGGACGTTTACCCAAACGAACTGAAAGCAGCAACATGGAGACAGAGCTGCACGCCGTGTTCACAGCAGCGCCATTCACAACAGTCAAGGAGAAGTGACCCGGGATCTGTCCACAGAGGAATGGAAACCAGTGTGGTCCATCCACACAGTGCAGTGTGGCTCAGCCTCCAAAAGAAAGGGCATCTGACACATTGACATGTGCAGTAACAAGAAGACATTATGCCGTGTGAAATGAGTCAGTCACTAAATGACAAATCCCGTGTGGTTCCACTTCTAGGATGGCCCTGGAGCAGTCAGATTCAGAGTCAGAAAGCAGGATGGGGGTGCCGGGGCTGGGGAGGGGAATGGGAGCGAGTGTTTCATGGGGACAGAGTTTTACTTGCCGAAGAGGAAAAAGTTCTAGAGACGGAGGTGCTGATGGCTATACAGCAACGTGGATGCATTTAATGCTGCTGAACTTACTTACAAAGGACTAAGATGAAGAAATGCTTTCTGTTCCTACAATCCTGCCTGCACCAAGCCACCCATGTGACATTCTGCTTCCTTCACCCCCCAGCCTCATCCCTTGACGCTCACTTTGTGTAGCTGTGGAATAAACAAGCTCTCAACCTGGGAGTCCAGGGTCAGAATCCGGGCAAAGCTGGCCTCCCCAGAGTGACTCCTGCACTCTTGTTTCAGTTCTGTGCCCCTTGCTGCAGCCTCCAGGTTCTTCTCACTGTGCCTGTGCCCAAGCAGAACCACCCCAGGTACCTCCTGCAGCCCCAGAGAAGGCCCCTGGGGCACGTGGGGGCCACTGCTATGGAGAAGAACTGGCATAGACACAACTAGGGCATTAACATTGTCCAGAGACAGTGCAAAAGGCAGCTGAGCTACCTCCAAAGCCTCAAGAAAACAAACGTCAAATGAGTCACATGCTTTGGAAGCCTCCCTAGGCAGGCTGAGTAGTGAAGATTCATTGCGATGGATTATTACCAGAGTGAGGTTTGAAAAACAGATGCCTAATTATTCCAACACAATAGCCATTGCCGCTTCCTAATGAGAAGTTGAAATACTTTCACTCGTCTATTTCCAAGTGAAGAAAGGCTGTGTAGAACGTCAGTTAGCAACAAATTTAGGACCCAGTTGCAGTGGATAACGGACTGTCATCCTTTAGAACTCTACCCATTTCCATCATCTTAAATTGAAAAGCAAACATTTTTTGGCGGTAGTTTTCTTTAACAGAAATCACAGCTTTATGTAAAGTGGACTCCTTCAATTTTCAGCATTATTCTTTAGGCAAATCAAACCAGCAACAGATGCATTGGCTAAAAGTCCAAATTACGTTTTTAAAAATGCACATTTAAATATAAATTGAACTTGTGATCCATGACCCAGCCCTGAGTGCTGTCACCACAGACAGCCATCAGTGGGTTGAGGAAGAGGCCAACAATCTTTTAGGTTAGAGAATAACCACAGACAGCAAACCTCTTTTAGGCTAGAGAATAACCACAGACAGAGCCACTGATGGGGCTTCCGTCTTCAGCTGTGGTTTGTCGTCGATTGTATTCAACCGTTTGATGTTAAATGTATTCAACATTTCACATCTTTAACACAAGCATTTGGCCTTCTTCTTGTAAGCATAGCTCCATGTCAAAAGACTGATGGCAAATATGGCACCAGCTTTACTGTGCCAGTGGCAGCTCAGAAATGAAATTTCCATGTGATTTTAACCAGCACCGGGGAAAGTATGTCGTGGCAGCCTCTCCCAGGGTCCCTGGAAGGAAGAGCACAGTCAAACTCAGCATCCAGACCCCAGTGTGTGGGGCCAGCTGGAGAGATGAGCTGCTTCCTGCCAAGGAAGGGCTATGTGAAAAATGCAAATATGGGAGCTCCCTGCTTCCTGAGGTTGCTTTGAATACGTTTAGTCACAGAGGAGCAAGGGAAGGAAGGGTCCTTCACCTCTGGAGACATGCATTGTTTATGTGAACGGCTGCCTGAGTTCCTGAGGGCCAGGAACAGCTCTTCCTCACCCAGCACTTCTGTAATGTTTAAAAACTATTATTTTTGGAAAAAAGTAATGTACTTTTTTCCCAATGTACTTCTTCTTAGCTCCCTTTCTAAAGGCAAACATGCTAACATGTGTTTGTGGGAAGGTCCCGATGGTGGGAGCTGCCCGGAGCGTGCCCAGTTCTGTCCGGGCCCCGCCCCAGTGGGGTTGCCAATGTACTCTACCTAGATCCTCTTCTGCCGGCCCCGGAAAGCTGATGCCCGGCTGGACCAGGTCTCCACCTTCTTCCTCTGCAAAGACAGAAACAAAGTCACTCTTTAATGTGTTTCTGGTGTAGACTGCAGTCACTCCCAGCACATCTTCAAAAGCCTCCACACTCAACACAGTTCAAACATGACGGACACCTTCGTATTTCTTCAAACGTCACTGCTCAGAGCCCAGCATTTTGTGCCAGTAACCTCAGGAACAACCACTGTTTTCTGTAAAGCAGCATTGTGACCACAGATGCACATATTTCTCCTACCTAGACACGGACGTAGGCAGTGAGTCCTAATGATTCTCAGCTTTAACTCTGGCCTAACTTCAAATTTATTAGGCCTTATTTGCATTGGAACAGACTTCAGTAAAATCAGCCCACTCTGATTGTCCCTGGTTCCTTGCAGCTGGGTGAGTCCCGTGAGGGCCCCGCGTCGTCCATGATAGACTTTCCTTCCTGTCTAGAAAGCTTCACGCCATTCGAAGCCTCATTTTGCAATGTTCAAAGCCTGCAGTTGTGGTCTTAGTGTTTAATATTAGTTCATATTAGGTCCACTTTGACCAAAACACTGATTTCATTTCCCTCTGTTGGGAGATCACCCAGGTCACTGGCATTGATTTTCCATTGTTCACTCTGTGCTAACAGAAAAGCAGACATCACTTTCTTAGAATGATATCACCATGGGCTGTAAAAGGTCTTGGGGTCACTGAGCACTGTCTTCCCTCCATGTGTGGGGCAACAGGGACCTGGGGAGACAGATGAGCTTGTGATTTTATTTAACTGGTCCCTGGGGAGCTGGACTGAGCGCCATCCAGTGGCTCTCCTCCCGATGGGCTCTGCCCAGGAAACCAGGTGCCAACTCTCCAGGCCGCCTTAGTTTCTACCTGGCTGCAGAGGCAGTGTAGACACAGCCGAACCCCGGGGAGGCTCTGCCCAAGAAACCAGATGCCAACTCTCCAGGCCGCCTTGGTTTCTACCTGGCTGCAGAGACAGCGCAGACACAGCCGAACCCCGGGGAGGCTCTGCCCCACACCAGCCACAGTGAGAGGGTGGGGAATGGCCTGAGGAGGCGGACAGGGAGCATCAGATAAGGCAGCATTTGGCACCATGTTACACATGCCCTGTAAACATGTTATTTATGGGGCACGTATCAGAACGATAATGTACACACATCTTTGTCGCCACTTTGGCATATGTGCCCAAAATATAATTATAAATATGACTGCAGGTTCAGACTCTAGGCATGTATTCACACATACACGGGTTTCCAATGTTCATGGACAGGCTTTGAGGCACATCTCACATTTGTCCCCACCCCCGACCCAAGTGTTAGATGCAGTTAGCCAGGCTGTAGCCTGCAAAAGGATTTACTTCAGAACATGATGCTGGAACCACTTACACTGCTGTCACCACCCCTGATTCAGCAAATCGGCATCTGCTGTTTTCAGTGAGTTGACAGAAGGTCAGGAAAGGAAGATGACAGATTTGGAATGTGAGATGCTGATGAAGAGGATACAGTTGCCTCTCAGGTAATGTGAACTAAGATTTCATTTTATGGGATTGCCCAGTTACAGCTTTTTAAAAAATATACATGTATAAGAAGTAGCTATGTGAATTAGGTTAAGTATTTTACAAGACAGCTCATTCAAATGATTTAACATAACTCAACCCCATTTCTTTAAGGCTAACAGCACTTTTTGCATATACTTTAAGTTGCATCTTTCAGCTAATGAAATCCATCTTCCAAATGCCCACATTAAGTATAATATAAAGCCACAGACTGGAATGGGCTCATTCATGTAAAAATATGATGCACAGTTCTAATTAAGTACAGTTTCCATGGAGACCATCATCACATGTGTGAGTAATGTGAGAACAGAGCATCCAGCTAGGTGAGAATGGAATTTGGGGATAAACTAAAACAATGGACCCTCAACCTCCGCCCTCCTTATGCCCGAGTTTCAGCACACATGCACACAGAGACAAGGCCGGGCTCTCACCGGGTGGACTTGAAGGATGGGCCAACATCACACAGTTGCAATGACAAGCATGGGCGCTCTACTAACAACACCAGCAGCAGCAGGCATGGAGTTTAGCAAAGCCACGTGCTTCACACAGAGCACAAGCTTGGTCTCAGAAGCCTGTGCTTTGCTCGAGGAACACACCTAGTTATCTTGAGAATGGCACTTCGAGGATGAGGCGTGGGGACGTTTGAAGGTCAGCCCTTGAACTGTAGGAGTACAAATGCTTTGCTGCCTGATCTCCTCCCACCCGCCCTTGCTGTTTATCAGATGAGATAACAGGAGGTCCGAAGCCGCGTGGCTTGGGCAACACCATTCAAAGTTAAAAATCCAGCATGGCCTCAGAGTACATGTATGGAAGGTTTCCGAGTGTGGTGTGGCCTTCCAGCTGGGAGAGCTTAATGTAGCATGTGTGTTGGTATAACTATGGTTACCATCCTTCCTTATCTAACGAGGCTTTGTATTCCCCCCCTTCTCGGAGGTTCTCTTCTCGTGGCTTCAGTCACCTGAGGTATGGAATGAGTGATTTTGAGAGAGACAACGAGATCACATTCACATATCTTTTATTACAGTAGATTGTTATAAGTGCCGATTTCATTATAGTTATTCAGGTTACTCTCCTACTGTGGTTAACATACCAGCTGAGCTTTATCATGGGTGCACAGACACAGTGAGTTCTGCACTCCGGCTTTCTTCTTCTCTTGCCCAAATTCCTATCCAGGGGGCCTGGGGAGTCATGCCCTACAAACCATGGGGTCTCACTAGAGGGGTTTTCTTCACCTGCATAGCGTGGCTCACTTTCCAACCTGACTCTGGCACCACATCACGTGACAGATAAAGAAGGAAATAAAAATATTTCAATCCCGAATGTGTGGGTTTTTTTTTTTTTTTTGGCCATATCTTGAAATAGTCCAGGAAAATCTATGTTCTAAAGAGTATTCCCTTCCTTTCCCTACCTTTTCCCAGATCCAGGAGAGAACTGACTCTGGTAAGAAGCACTTACCATCCATCCCCTTTGCAGCCTGCTGCCGGGAGGCCTCCTCTGCACAGTGGGAACCGTGTCTCCATAACTCCTTATCTTCACCCAGACATTGCTTTCTACGGATTCTAGGTCTTTAGACAATAATTTAACTCTTTCAACCAACAGCCAGTCGGAAAATGTTTGACTCCATAATGACTTGGGAGGCCCCACTTCCAGCTGTCCCGCCTTTCCAGACCCAACCAATGTACATCTACAGGTATTGACCGATGGCTTATGTCTCCCTAAAGTGTATAATACCAAAAGCTGTATCTCGACCACGCTGAGCATGTGTTCTCAGGATCTCCTGAGGGCTGTGGACTGGCCATGGGTCACTCATATTTGGCTCAGAATAAATCCCTTCAAAATACGTAATTTGACTCTTCTTGTTGACAACAGGAAAAATATACCTACAAGTGCCGGCACTGGCTGAGGTTTCAGGCATCCGCTGGGGGTCTTGGAACATGTCCCCGTGGACAGAGGGGACTAGGGTACTTCTACCACCTTCCCATCCCCAGTCCAGAACCCTCACTAGGCAAGAACGCTGTTCGCCTGGACAGGCCATGGGAAGAGCCATGTTCTCCTCCTCCTCACATCTTCAGCATCTGGGACAGTGGGGGAGAAATGTTAATTACCATCTCAGCCACCTTAGAAATGCCCTTATCTATGCTTAAAGAGACACAAGAACCCTCGTTCTTTCCGTAGATCTCTCTCTTTCCTGGTCTCCTCCTACGAGGGAGGAGAGCAGTTTGCTCCACCGACCATGGGAAAGATGGGCCGCGGGGCCTAGGAAGCCAGCTTGGCTGCCGTCATAGAACCACAGCTCCGCCTGGGCGCTGAGACCTTCTGAAATCAGGTGACGGAGCTTCCTCCACCTGGCGTCCTTATTTCCCACGGTCCAAACGGAACACCTGCCAGGGAGAGGCTCGGTGCCGACCCAGCCCCTGCCTGCGCTGATCATGCTGCGACACTGACAGCGCCGACCTCCCACATCACGTTTCCGTGGCAAAACCAGACACGTGCCTTCCACTGAGAAGTGCTGGGAATCACCCATTCACGCGTGGGATGCGTGTCTGTCTTCACTGGAGAAACACAACTTTCACCACGGCCACTCCGGGTGGGGCGTCCTCACTCAGGCCCCTCACTTCAGGTCCCTTCTGGCAGAAGGCGCTTCAGGAGTCGCCTTTCTCACCTGCCGGAGCTCCATGAAGGCCGCGCTCCGTAACGCGTGGGAGACCGTGAACCGTGTTCCCTCACGCGTGACCCGGAGACCCCGTGAACCGTGTTCCCTCACGCGTGACCCGGAGACCCCGTGAACCGTGTTCCCTCACGCGTGACCCGGAGACCCCGTGAACCGTGTTCCCTCACGCGTGACCCGGAGACCCCGTGAACCGTGTTCCCTCACGCGTGACCCGGAGACCCCGTGAACCGTGTTCCCTCACGCGTGACCCGGAGACCCCGTGAACCGTGTTCCCTCACGCGTGACCCGGAGACCCCGTGAACCGTGTTCCCTCACGCGTGACCCGGAGACCCCGTGAACCGTGTTCCCTCACGCGTGACCCGGAGACCCCGTGAACCGTGTTCCCTCACGCGTGACCCGGAGACCCCATGAACCGTGTTCCCTAATGCGTGACCCAGAGACCCCGTGAACCGCGCTCCATATGGCGTGACCCGGAGACCCTGTGAACCGTGTTCCCTAACGCGTGACCCGGAGACCCCGTGAACCGTCTCGGGGGAGCTGCAGCAAAGTGGTCGAGCGATTCTGTGCCTGGTGCTTCCACGGAGTCCGCACCCCGCCCTCCCCCAGCACCGCACCCCTCCGGGCCCAGCAGCGGAAGCGTGGATCGCGTGTGTGGTGCCTCGGGTGCCGCCTGGAGAGCGCGGACCTGCCCCGCGTGAACACACAACACAGGCGCACTTTCTAGCATTTCTGATCACCCTTGAGCTTCAGAGAAACGGCTGTCCTGCTCCCCTGTGGCCCAGAGGGGTCTGGTGGGTCTGAGGGTCTGTGACAGCCCTTAGTGAAGCACAGGGCGCCCTGAGCACTGTGGGGTACCCACGTTTGCCTGCCTTTGCTAAGTGATGAGTCGTTTCAATGTCACAAGCTGCTCACACTTCCTGGAAGGAAGACTCCGGCCATGCGCCTGGAGAAAGGAAGGAAGTGGGACGCTTCCCAGAGCCCGCCCTCAGAGACCTGGGCCCGGGTGGCTGCACCACCAACACTTTGCAGTGAGGAAATCAGCGCCAGAGAGGCAGAGCGCAGATGCAGAGGACCGAGGCGCAGACAGACCTGCGGTTCCGGCCCCCACAAACCTCCAAGTTCAGAGGCGCAGACAGACCTGCGGTTCCGGCCCCCACAAACCTCCAAGTTCAGAGGTGCAGACCGACCTGCGGTTCCGGCCCCCACGCACTCCTCTCGGTGCCCCCACAATCCTCCAAGTTCAGAGGCACAGACCGACCTGCGGTTCCGGCCCCCATGTGCTCCTCTCAGTGCCCCCACGAGGCCCTGTGATGCTTCCACCAACACCACAATGTCTCATGTAGAGATTCTGCACTGACCTGTGAGGGGCTCTCCTGAGTGATGATGGAGGGAGGCAGAACACGCCCCCAGTGAAGAGGCAGAAGAGATGAAAGAAATGACTGTGGGCAAGCGAGTGACCGAAGGGCCATGTAGCTCCAGGGTAGACTTACTGGCAAGAAGAAACCTGACTTTCAGGGATGCCAGTGGGTGTTTTACATTCTCTTTGTATCAGGCGGGCCCGTGTTTCCGGGCACTTGAAGGAGGACCGTGCTGGGGGCCCCGTGTCACCGTCAGCCACACCTGGGCCAATCCTTTGCTGTCAGAGGCTCTCGGAACAGGCCGGGGAGCCGGCACCCAGTGGCCACCAGGCCGTCGTGTGCTTTGCAGATGGACACGCGCTATTTAACATAGAGATGCACTGAATTCGGGTGATTAGTGAATCGCACATCACCTGTAGACACTAGAAACGGACAGCATACAGGGAAGGCCCCAAGCACAGACCCAGCACGGCCACCACACAAACTGGAGCTGCCTGCAAGACGATGAGCATCTGCGATCTGCATCCTGAGAGGCAAAGATGTCCAGCTCAGCACAACCACAGACCAAAGCCAGGGTCCTCCAGGAAGATCTCCGTGAAGCTGAGCCTCAACCCTGTGGCTGGAGCTCTGTGTGCTCTGTTGTGTGGTGGCGTCTGTTTGGAGGAGCTGCGTTGAGTGGCATCTGGTTTTTTTTTTTTTTTTTTTTAAGATGGAGTCTGGCTCTGTTGCCCAGGCTGGAGTGCAGTGGCGCAATCTCAGCTCACTGCAACCTCCACCTCCTGAGATCAAGCAATTCTCCTGCCTGACTCCCCAGTAGCTGGGACTACAGTCGTCTGCCACCATGCTCGGCTAATTTTTGCATTTTTAGTAGAGACAGGATTTCATCATGTTGGCCAGGCTGGTCTCAAACTCCTGACCTCGTGATCACCCACTTCGGCCTCCCAAGGTGCTGAGATTAAGGCGTGAGCCACTGCGCCTGCCCAAGCAACCCCTCATTTCTTAAAGACCTGTCCCGTGAATGCCCAGCTGCGAGGTTTGGGAAGGAAGCGGAGGAAACCCACACTTTAAATTGACAGGTTTTAAACTCAAAGCACAAACCGCATCTTGCCGGGGAAGCTGTCTCTAAATCATGCTAACGTGGAAGCAAAAGGAAGCAGTTAAGCCTTCAAAGTATCGGAAGGGAAAACCAGGTTCACACATGAAAAGGGAAATTGCTCATAAGAAAATACTGGATTTCTTGGTGAAAAAGGAAACAATAGTATTATCACCTCACAGACACCAGGAGAAGGAAAGGACCCACTTTCGTCCCCTGTGTGTAGGCCCTGAAGAGTGTTTGTTATGTGTTGACGGGTTCATCCCACTGCCCCTCCATGCAGAATGGGAGGGCAGGGGCCCTGCGTCCTCCTGGCTTGGCGGGCCAGCCCCACCATGGTCAGGAGATTCAACACGTTCCCACCAGTGTTGTGAGTCCACACTGCACTTTTTATAGTACAGGCCTTTTTCCAAATGAAATGGACACAGAACCCCAAACCATAAAACATGCTGTCAGCACTGCTCTGGGAGAATCGGGGTAAGATGCAGGGTCCTGCTGTGTCCACCCTTTCTGCATCTACCTCTGCCGTGCCCACCGCCCGCCCCAGCTTCTCTACGGGACCCAGCCGCTGCCCAGGGAGACGGCAGGAGGCGGTGGGCTTCCCTTCCGTTTCTGAAAAGCACGCTTACTTCCTTTCATTGCCGGCAGGACGTCTTCTGAGCTGACGGATGCCTTTGCTTACAGGAGGATTAGAATGTGAAGCCTTCACCATTAAACCAGGAGGATTAGAATGTGAAGCCTTCACCATTAAACCAGAAGGATTAGAATGTGAAGCCTTCACCATTAAACCAAGGTTCAGAATCTGGGGAACTTCACCAGGACCCTCACGACTCCCACACACGTTCAGCTGTGTCTCTGGGTCTTCCCTGGGGTCCGTCCCTCTAGCTGTCCCATTCCGTTGCTTCATTCTCATCCAGGGAATCTCTGGGCTCGCAGAAGCACGTCTGAAAGCCATGGAGATGGAGGCAGCTGCCTATGTGCTCGGTCCACAGAGGCGCGTCTCAAAGCTGCGGAGATGAGGGCAGCCATCTGGGCTCCTTGGGCGCTGCCTCTTCTCCCCCTGTTCTTGCTACATGGATCCACCTGGTTCTACTGCACAGCTTGAGCTCGCTCTCACCTCGCACCCTGCCCAGATCCTCCTGGACTTTCCCTGAGGCTGAATCTCTGTCCAGCCTGCCCCTGGGATCCTGACATTTTCTCTTGCCTGGGTGAGAACTCGGTTTCCATCTTTCCCAAGGAATGCTACCTGTTCCCCTATCTGTAGGGTGGGATGGCAGTGGAGGGTGGAGGGGGGCTGACGTGTACCTCTGGAGATGTGTGGAAAGGTGTGGAGAGTGCCTGTCTTTGAGTTCTTCCTGTTTTTCTCAGACCAACTGCCCTACAGCTCTCCATGGCCTTACACAACCCTTCTCCTTATTGGCCTCCCATGGGTAGCACGCAAGTGTTCACGCAGAATCAGCTGCCTCGCCATGAGCATGGAGCCGGGAGGGTGCCTGGTTGGAAGTCAGGGAGGCATGGGGTCCATCCTGGCCCCTCTGCCCCCAGCTGTGAGGGAGGGTCAGGCCATGTGCTCCACGGCACCTCCTCATGGGAGGAGAAGACAGGCGTGGGCCTCGGCTCTTGGGGTCACCGCGAAGGTGCAGTGACAGCGTTTGCAGAGCAAAGTGCGGTCCCCATCGGGTGTCGCCCACAGGAGCTGCTTCTGGGACACGCAGGGAGCACTCAGCAGGAGCAGACCTCCAAGAGTCAGCGCAGAGTTCAGCCATCTGAGCTCGCCCCATTTCTAGATTCTTCTAACTCTTGAAAAGTTTACTTTTACAGAAAACACGCTCGAGCCTACATTTGAGCCGCTTCCGTAATGACAGGATTTGAAGGCTGTTTAAATTAGGGATTCATTTCTGCTCCGATGGGACAATGACATTGATTGGTTTTAATGCCGGCTTCCTCTTCCATTTCACTCGCAGCTGTGCACCAGCCGCGCTCAGCCACCACCATAATGATTACTAATGGCTTTTCTTTGAAAACCATAGAAATGCTCCTAATTTTATTTTGGACCGAGGATCAAGTCTCCACAGAAGCTGCCCCTAAAGTCTGCGGAATTTTTTACCAGTGGTTAAATGTCACTTAAATCAGGCCAAGACAAAGTCTCAAAGTCACTAATGAAGCAACCCCACTCAACTGAGAATGACAATCAGTGCCTCTGTCAGAACAGATGGCCGCGAAGGCGCACGACAGCGGGGCCCGCGCTCCAGTCACCAGGTGCGCGCGTGGCCCCCTCGCCTCCCGCTCCCGAGCTCTGCAGGCCTTAGCAGCTTAAACACTACCGTGCCTTCCGATAAATTACAGCATCATCTTCTGAAGGAATGCACTTATGATTAACAGCAACATACACTTCACTTTGCATTTTTTCTGGACTCAGAAAAAAAATTAAAAAGTGCCGAAGCAGAAAGATGCACTATTTCTTAAATATCTGAAAACTTCAGGATGAAATCGCATCTGCCTGCGGTGAAACTTGAACATCGGTCCCATGAAAAGTGACACTACTTATATTTTATGTAACCTGTTTCAGATCTAAATTCCAAACGCATGCAGGGTTAGGTCCCTTGTGCTATCAACTACACTTAATAAAGTTTTATACCAAAGATACCTTAAGGATATGTTCACCATGTTTACCCAGGAAACACTACTTAAAAGACAGAGTAAAGGGCATTTCACAAAGCTTAGAAAAATGTGGCCTTCAAAACTCAGGCTACTGCTGTTCGTGCTCACTTTCTGAAACAACCTCTGGGGTCAGGGGGAGCAGCCCGAAGCCTCTGGGGTCAGGGGGAGCAGCCCGAAGCCTCTGGGGTCGGGGGGAGCAGCCCGAAGCCTCTGGGGTCGGGGGGAGCAGCCCGAAGCCTCTGGGGTCGGGGGGAGCAGCCCGAAGCCTCGGGTCGGGGGGAGCAGCCCGAAGCCTCTGGGGTCGGGGGGAGCAGCCCGAAGCCTCTGGGGTCGGGGGGAGCAGCCTGAAACCAGCCTTAGCGTTTCTCTTGCTCACTGCATTGGAAGTCCCTGGGCAGGGCTGTCAGGCAACACACGACACCAGTTACATGTGAATTTCAGAGAAACAGTGAGCATTTTTGTCATATATTTCATGCAACATCAAATGTTTTTCTGAAACGCAAACCTAACTGGGTGTTCCTGTATTTTTATTGGCTAAATCTTGCCTCCCTAACCCTGGGGACCTTACAGGAGGACACAGGCCTCACGCCCCAGCCCAGAGATTCCGCTCATTTGTTCTGGCGTGGGGCCTAGGTCAGTTCATTTGACAGTACCACAGGTGAATCCATCCACAGCCGGGGCCGAGGCCGCCAATAAGTGGAGCAGAACAAAAGTGCTTAACCGAGGGCCCACTTCACCTTCACCCACCGAGCCGGCTGCCGCCCAGGGCTGCCCCACCTCTGTGGACCTCTCTGGAACCACTGCCTTTCCACACAAACACAGGACTCTCCCATCACCCTCTCTCAATGTCTTTGTTACACAATATGCATTCTGGATAGAATTTTCTCAGGCATTTTAACATGAAACAAAATGTTCACTTTGAAATGCTCTTAACTTCTTTAGTGGATGTATGTCTGAATTTTCTGCACCTGATGGATGCCTGGGATTGGTTTCTGTCCTTCTCCACAGGTGCCATTTCAACCCCACACGTGAGGTGCTTTGATGTGACAGGAGCAGTGACAGCTCTAATTATTACTGACACTTGTTCTGGGTTTTGTGCAAATGACTTCAGGGTAAGTTGTGACACCTATCTCTTTTACTTTAAAAAAAATTGAGGCTGGGCACAGTGGCTCACGCCTGTAATCCCAGTACTTTGGGAGGCTGAGGTGGGCGGATCACGAGGTCAGGAGTTCAAGATCAGCCTGGCCAACATGGTCAAACCCTGTCTATACTAAAAATGCAAAAAAATTAGCCAAGTGTGGTGGCAGGTACCTGTAATCCCAGCTACTCGGGAGGCTGAGGCAGGAGAATTGCTTGAACCCAGGAGGTGGAGGTTGCAGTGAGCTAAGATTGTGCCACTGCACTCCAGCCTGGGAGACAGAGACTCCATCTTAAAAAAAAAAATTGATATGCCTTGATCTTGGAATGTCCAAGTAAAGCAGAATGGTTAAGTAAATTATGGTGCGATTATCATGTAGAATGTTAGAAAGCTTCTAAGTGTTTAGAAATTCCCATCATAACGTTATGTGAGAAATCGTATATGCAAACTCAACACAGTTTGTGATCTGAGTTTGCTCTGGAAAATGTCTGGTGGCAATTAATCAAGATACAGCGATAGTCTCTGTGCAGAATTAGGGCCGCATTTTATTTTCCTCTTTAAACATTTTGTGCTTTCCAAATTTTCTCCCACCAACCTGTATGCCTAAGTATAAAACATTGTAAAAGTTCTTGGCTACCAACAGTCTTTGGTAAAGACAGCATCTGAATTGTCTTCCTTGTTGGAATGACGTGGCCTGGAATGAAAAGCGTGGTGGTCAAGACGTGCAGCTTCCTTCCTTCTTCCTCTAACGTGGGTCAGCCCCGAGTGACTGTTCTGTTCCCTCACACAGATAGTAGCAGCTCTGCCATCTAGAAAGATACCCACAGAACAGTCCCTCACTCGTCCACTCCGCCAGGGACCGGTGCCACCGATGTACGGCACGTCTCGCAGGAGACTCAGAGACAGTGAGGAAGACATGCTGCCCTCAGAGCTGACGGTCCCGTTTCCCCACGAACTCCAGCTCCACACATCAGAAGCACGTTGGTCGCGTTCACGAGCAGCTCAAATTTCAGCATGGAAGGTTGCTTCCCAAGCTTTTACAGTCCACCGGTAACACGGAGGAGGACATACTTTCTTGGCCATCTAGAAAAGCAACTCTGGAGGATGCATCTGAACAGGGCGACACCCTGGTTCCTTACGAAGTTGGACTGTGTGCAGAAGCTAACAGCACAGATTACTTAAGCTGAGTCCCAACTGAGTCTATGGGGTTCTATCTGGTGTCTTCCTGTAATCGATTTCCGAAAACGATCTGAAATGGTAGCTGTGGGGATGACGTGCCTGCACTTGCTCACCCAGCCTGAATTCAGGTCCCCTCTGATGCTCCCTGCATGCCTCACTATCTCCAGGACAAGAGTCAGCCTGGGGCGATCTCTGGACATCATAGTCGCTGACTGCAGCTGCCTGAGAGGAGGGAACACACACCCTCTGAATGTGGAAGATAGAACGTCGTCACGCCCATGGTGCAGAGGAGGAGAGTGAGGTCTGGAGATGTTACAGAATTAAAATCCCACAACTACTCTGTGATAGTACTGACGAGAACCTGCATCCTCAACTTCTCTCTGGCTCCACAGCCCCTGTTTCTTCTTGTGTGGTGTGTCAGCATTTACTGCTCACCTCTCGGCCTTGGCGGCTGCAGCGCACCTCAAGCTATCTGTGGAGCTGCTTAGGACCTGTCCTTGCAAAAATAAAGGGGAGATGAAGCATGGGCCAGGCACCCTTCGGACTGGCCTTTCAATGTCTCTTTTGGGTGCTCAACTGCCCATTCCCATTTCTCTTTAAGCCACTCCTTTTCTGGCATCAAAATCTGAGCTTGGAAAAGAGACCTGCCAAGCTCACCGATACTGAACGAGTGGATTCCAGTGGCCTCCATGGAACAGCCACCCTGCTGCATCCTCCTGCCATAGCCAAATCCCAGACAGGCATCTGTGTTCCGGAGATGAGGCCTCTCCGTGAGCTGCCGGGTGGGAGTTTGCAGGGGCGTGGAGGACTGTGTGGGAGGGGCGTGTGGAAGTTGGACTCCCAGCCTCCCACCCAGCTCCTCAGTGGAGGCTCTGCCCCAAGCGGGCTTGTCAAGAAATCCACAGCTTGAAACCGCCGAGGAACTCAACACCTCCGCCCTCCTCAGGGAAGACTCTCGGCGATGATGGAAACTCCTTTCAAAGCGATCATTTCAACAATGATTTCCACAGGGACGATCTCACCTAACGGAACCTGTCCTGTTCAACAGTGATTTCCACAGGGACGATCTCACCCAACGGAACCTGTCCTGGTTCAACAAGGATTTCCACAGGGACGATCTCACCCAACGGAACCTGTCCTGGTTCAACAAGGATTTCCACAGGGACGATCTCACCTAACGGAACCTGTCCTGGTTTGACGATGATTTCCACAGGGACGATCTCACCTAATGGAACTTGTCCTGGTTCGACGATGATTTCCACAGGGACGATCTCACCTAAAGGAACCTGTCCTGGTTCAACAATGATTTCCACAGGGACGATCTCAGCCAACGGAACCTGTCCTGGGAATGAAGTTTAGAGGGATGATCTGAGGATGACGTGGCAGAACAACTCCAGCAACTGTGGTGACCACTGTCCTCCCAGTTACAGGTAAAGGGGCCACCAAGCACCTGCTGGCAGGTAGGTAGGACAGGAAGCTTCACCGACTACTCGTATTCGACCAGCCCTTGAGGGTGAGGACCTAAGAATCGGCGCTGTGTGGTGCACGCTTGGGATGCAGCAGTGCACAGGTGGGACTCGGCCTGCGGGCTCACAGCCAGGCAGGAGAATCATGTGTGAACAGACGATTCCTACGCCATGAAATCAGTTCAGTCACAGACACACGTACAGGGAGAGTGACTCATGTTATCTGGGTTAGACGGACAACCTCACAGCGCAAACCAGCTTAAAAAGCACATCCTTCTCTTCAGTAACACTATTTTAAACCTGCACTCAGTTGTCCTACAGAATTGAGTCAACTCAATCAACTATAGATAGAATTTATTATATAAATCTATATACCAGAATATTTCGCAGCCAAAATAGCATTTTTATTCTCATTTTCTAAATTAAAGCAACTTCAAAAACTTGATTTGTGGTTGGTGGTTTTCTTCCCTAAATCTCTGTAAATACCCACTTTCAGTACTACTTACCCATAAAACTGAATTTTGATCTATATCCCCAGGCCTAGCCATTATTCATTTATTCCACTCTGGGTATTAATAACAGTGAATGGCATTTGTTAAAAAATGACAGATGAAACCAGTTTCCTATTATTCACGGACCAATCATGCCTGAGGCATCATTATTCTTGTTTTAAATACATCACATGTCAAGCTTACTCGCAGAAAACCAAGTAAGCACAAGGTTTTAGCACGGCACCTAGATTGCAATTCATTTTTAAAGCCTCGGATTCTAGATCGATGTGTTTTAACAGGTTACAGAGCTCCTGACCTGAAACTTAACCAGGCCACGGCAGCTTGGCGGGCCCCGATGTTGTTTCCACCTCCCCAAATGGCTGGCCTCCCTGGGTTATCCAGCAGCATCGGGAATGCGGAGACACACGTTCCAGGCAGAGGCTGTTCCAGTTTTCCCATCTGTTGGTGCTTCTTGAGATTAGCAGCTGCATAAATGCATGTGTTTTACTGCGTGTTTGTGACTCACATGCATGATTTTCACGTTGCCAGCTCCACTGGCAGTATATCCGCCTTCAGCAATTTATGTTTTCTGCAATGAAAAACCCTGGCAATTTCATCCCACTTGGCATGAAATGCTCAGATATTATTTTGAGTTGGAAGAGCAAGAGGAGACAAATGCAGGTCTGCTAGTGTTGCGGCTCTCTGCATGGCAGCCGATGCCGAACTGTTCCTAAGGAAACCGAGAAACTCCCCCATTTCTTGGAATGTGCTGAGCAGACAGCCTTCCGTAGGGGCTCTTTCCCCTCTCCAAGGCAAACGGCTTTCGGAGTCTGTGGAACGTGACAGGCTTTGCACCTGCCACTGCACAGCAGTCCTTTCTCAACAACACAGATCCAGAGAGGACACAGCCCTAACGGCCTCTGGGAGCTGAGATGTCACATTCTCCTGAACAGACTCCCGGCCCCGCCTGTCTTAGCTGCCTTTTGAAAATGCTCTTCGAACACGCAGACTGCACAGCTTTCCATCTGCCATCATATGCAGGCCTGATTTGCTCAAATCCAGGCTCTGGCTCTTATGATTTGGGGCAAGTAATGAAAGCCTTGGTTTCCTTATCTGTAGGATGGGCCTCATGCCGTTCGTGCCAAGGGTCGTTCTGAAGATGAGGTGAGGAAAATGTCCATGCAGCATCTTGGCGGAGCACGGGACGCGAGCAGAGATCTTGAAGGCCACGCTGATGACTGATCTTCCTTTTTTAAATTATTATTGAGATGGAGTCTCACTCTGTCGCCCAGGCTGGAGTGCAGTGGCGTGATCTCGGCTCACTGCAGCCTCCACCTGCTGTGTTCAAGTGATTCTCCCACCTCAACCTCCTGAGTAGCTGGGACTACAGGCGCCCACCACTGCGCCTGGCTAATTTTTGTATTTTAGTAGAGCTGGGGTTTTGCCATGATGGCCAGGCTGGTCTCAAACTCCTGACTTCAAGTGATCCACCTGCCTCGGCCTCCCAAAGTGCTGGGATTACAGGCATGAGTCACCGCGCCCAGCCTAATGACTGACCTTCTATGACCTCCCTGGGCCCTTTCAACACTTCCCTTATCCTCCCTCTGTCAGTAGGGGCAGGGCTTCAGACCACACCTGTCTTCCCACAGTGGGACCTGGGAGGGGAACTGAAGCGTTCTCCTTCAAGGAACCAAGAACGGGGATAAACCAGCATTGCCATCTTCACATGGACGCAGCGTGGGACCTGCGGCCTCTCCAAATTTCCTTAACTGCGTCTACTATAAAAATCTGCATCCAGCGAGTCCATGACTTACATACATGCTTTCCCCACTTCCTTTCTTATGTAAAGCCTCATGGCACTTGTGCCTCTAAACTGGTTTTCTTCAATTCTGAATATGCATGAACGCTCTCAAAAATATTTTCTGCATTTGAATCATAGATAGGTCCTGCCTATGCTCTAGGTGGAAAATGATATGGAAAAATCTGCAATTCATTAGCTGCATTTTATAGCATACAGTGGGTCTGGCTAATCAACCTAATCTAAATTATACGCAAAAAGTATATCATTATCTGGCAAGATGAGAGGAAGGGAGGATAAAAATAATTTTACGGAAAACTGACAGGGCAGCTGCATTAACATCGTCCCAATTTCCAAGCTCGTTTCTGAAACTTCCTGTCAAGGCGCATTTGTAAGTGTCCACATCACTTTCTAGAGCTCTTTAAGAGAGGCCGCGGCAACGCCTGATGGTAATGTAAAATTTTCATCCTCAATGCAGTTATTCTTAGCGGAATTTAAGGTAATGCCTTCTTACTGACATTGCAGCCACTGTGACAAAATGAAGGTCTGAGGGGGCAGAGGGCAAAGGAGATGGCAGAGCAGGGAGGGGAGGAGGCTGAACGGCTGAGAGACCAGGTCTGCTCTCTGCTGCCAGGAAATACTGTGATAACAGCCGATGACTCAGGGTGAGAGGACATGAAGCCATCTCAGAAGCCACAGAAGGCTCTGCTGCCACCCCTCTCCCTCAAATATGACGCCCAGCTATGGTTGGTTTAATTTTTCATGGATCTCCCATAAGAGTTTACGGACTAACAACATGAATATCTTTCTATTAAATGCCTTAGCCATTTTCACCAGAAATTCCTGTCCAACTCCTAAGTTGGGTCTGAATTGGTTTTACCCCGAGGACTCCGAATCAGTGTGAACCTGCTTTGAGTGTCTGGATGGCTATTCTGGGCTCTCACCAAAGGCCTCAGCTGTTGTGATCAAAGCATCACATGCCATGGGGGACCCGGGTCAGCAGGCACCACTCTGGGGCAGAGCCGTCCAGTCCCAGGCCTAAGCCAGCAGGTTTCCAATTTCCCTTTTCCTTTTCAAGTGTCCGTGGGCAATGAGGATCTAAGGAACTCATGTCCGTGTCTTAAAATAATCACGGATGTTTTCTTTTTTAAATCAGAAATGATGAATTCTGGAAATCAAGGCCGTTGACTCTGCTGGATCAGGCAGTGACGCGGGTCTGACTGCTGACAACAAGCCCTGCAAAAATGACAGCCATGGCTGGGCCAGCTCACTGTTTATTCAGAGGCTCATGGAGCTCAGAGCCCAGGAGGCCTTGGCCTTGGTATATGGAGGGCCTGCCCTGGCTGCTCTCTGCCACCTCACCAGCTCCTCAGCCCACACCGGCTCCCAGGGAGGACCGCCTTTGTCTTTTTTCCTTCCAGCTGCCTCCATGCCTTTGGGGTCCTCTTCCCAGACGAGTGTTTGAAATGGGGCAAAATATCCCAGTTTCCATATCATACTAAACCCATGGGCAAGAATACCGTTGCCCACCTTTTAAAAACTCTTTTCAAAAGGAGTTTCATTCTCATTACTATACCGTGTTGCTATTTTTGAAACTAACAGGCACTAGTCAATGAACAATTGTAGCAAAACACAGCTCCCAGACCCCTTACAAAAGCCCTGTGGTCTGTGGCTGCTCCTGGTAACCCTGCCTGTCTCCCTGGTTCCCACGTCCTGCACCTGCCTCCCTGGTCCCCACGTCCTGCGCCTGCCTCCCTGGTCCCCACGTCCTGCGCCTGCCTCCCTACCCTGTGGAGATGCCCGCAGGTCCTGCTCCCTGAGCCTCCTCCACAGCAGTTCAGCTTTTGGGTCCGTCAAGCGAACACCAGGTGTGCTCATCTCCACGTGGCGCCTGGAGACTCTGGAAACACACTGCGGCCTCATGCACGTCCCGCCCAGTCTCTGCCCACCACGGTCACTTCCTCAGCCATGGAGCAGATTCTAAAGGGACGCATCTTAAAGCCTGGGCTGGGTCACTTCCTCATGAAAAGCCGAGTTTCTCCACAAAGTACGGACTCCCTGGACCCCTCCCGGCCTCTCATCAGCCACCAGCAGCTCGGTGCACAGCTGCCCTTCCTGCCTCTGGGCTCCCCTCCGGCTCTCTGGCCTACTCAAGCCAGCTCTGGGGAGGAGGCAGCGCGGGAGGGAAGAACAGGTGCGCCAGGGCCGGAGCATGGGACGTGAGGATGGCCGGGCTGCGGGAGGGCCGAATGCTCTCAGGCCATCCGCCCTCCTCTCCTGGGTCCCTCTCCTCGCTCGTGCCTTTACTTCTTTCTCTCTTTGTCATCTCTTCGTGCGTCTCCGTCCTCCTCTGGTCCAGCCTGATGCCCATTGAGGGTCCCAGGCCCATCCCCACATCCACCCACGGCTGCCTGCAGCTCCTACTCTGTTTGGGGCGGGGAGACGCCGAGGGCTGCAGCTGTGGAAGGAAGCGCATCCCAGGTCGGGTGAGGCTGGCCCAGGCGGCCGTGGGAACCACCGCGCAGGGCCTCCCGGAAACCGTGGGGAGGGGGCGGGAGAAACCCAGCCGAGCAAGCGGCCCACCCTGTATCTGGCCCACGAGAGCGAGCCAGGTCGGTGAGCTGCGCTTGTTGAGCCTTTTTTGTTAACTACAAGATCCTCTGCAGGATGTATATAAATTGCTTCGAGCAGACATTCCATACATTCCAACTGTGATGATTTTAAATACATTCTTTAAGAAGAAATGCAATGATTTTCAGCAAATGCTAGGCTGTGTTTCCAGTGTAAAGACACACGAACCAAGCACAACAGACAGAGGGTGGAGAAGAGAGCTCTGAGTAAGGCAAGCCTCGCACAGCGTTGACCACCGCGCTGTCCCGCCCAGCTATCAAGAAGCAGATCAAACGGCTTTTTCCGCGTTTCTTTTAAAAGGAAAATGGTGACTTGAAAAAGCACGTGTTCTGAATTTCAAAATATCTTTAAAACCCACATGTTCTGAAGCACATCACATTTGATATAACTGTGTGATTCCTCCCAGGCTGCCATGTGAGCATGACACGGGATGACAGATGTCACACAGCCACTTGGATGCTTTCATTTCTTGTGAGCACGGTGACTTTCCAGCCCTGCTGTGAAGATGTGACCAACTTTCCCCCAAGGAAAACAGTCCTGATTCCACAGGAGGGCTGGGGGCAGTCACTGGGGCCCCTCCCACCTGGCCCTTCTCCATGGGCGTGGTGGGAGGAACCCTGGCATCAGAAGGATAATCGGGTAGGGCTGGAAGCTTGAGCCTGAGACATGATCAACCCACTGGGTGCCCTGACGTGAGTTTAGTTTTCTGGGCCAGCCAAGGAGTCAGAGATTTTTAAAATTCCCATTCTGAGAGTCTCATGTCTTAGAAAATAAAATTTGGCGAGGTGCGGTGGCTCACACCTATAATCTCAGCACTTTGGGAAACCCAGGCAGGTGGATCACCTGAGGTCAGGAGTTTGAGACCATCCTGGCCAACATAGTGAAACCCTATCTTTACTAAAAATACAAAAATTAGCCAGGTGTGGTGGCACATGCCTGTAGTCCCAGCTACTCAGGAGGCTGAGGCAGGAGAATCACTTGAACCCAGGAGGTGGAGGTTGCAGTGATCCGAGATCATGCCATTGCACTCTAGCCTGGGCGACAAAAGCAAAACTCCATCTCAAAAAAAAAAAAAAAAAAAAAAAAAAAAGGAAAAAAGAAAAAAAAAATCCAATAAAATATCATCTCACTTTGACCTTTCCACTTAAGATTTTTCTGGCAAAAGGTTTTGCCATTGGAAAGAAAAGTGTAAATCTTTCCCATCTCCACCTCCAGGCTGGTCTCTGAATGTCACACTCATCAGTTATCACACTGTTTTGTTTGTTGTAATGGCCTGTACATGGATCATATAAGAAGAGCATAAAACTGGGCTCCAGGTGGTTTTAAAAACGCCTCCTTCAGCCTTCTTTCATTTTTGCTGGGGTTTTTTTTGTTTGTTTGTTTTGTTTTGTTTTTTGAGACAAAGTGTCGCTCTTGTTTCCCAGGCTGGAGTGCAATGGCACGATCTCGGCTCATTGCAACCTCCGCCTCCCGGGTTCAAGTGATTCTCCTGTCTCAGCCTCCCAAGTAGCTGGGATTACAGGCAGGAGCCACCATGCCTGGCTAATTTTGTATTTTTTTTTTTTAAATTAGTAGAGATGGGGTTTCACCATGTTGGTCAGGCTGGTCTCGAACTCCTGACCTCAGGTGATCCACCCACCTCAGCGTCCCAAAGTGCTGGGATTACAGGTGTGAGCCACTGCGTCCGGCCTGTTCTTTTATCTTGTTAACATAACTCTTTATTTGGCAAATCATTGATGAGTGATGGACTGGGCCAGGTCAGGGCTCAGCCAGCCGTGCGTTTGCTTCAGTGCTGTGTTTCTGGGTTTAAGCAAAATGTGTGTGTGGGAACATGCCCTGCCACGGGTGCAGAGAGCGTCTGCCAGTAAAACATGACCCTGAGTATTAGGAAGAAAGACGGAGTCAGCACTGAGACATCCCCATCACCCATCCTCTTCCTTTTCCAAGAAAATCTGGAGGCAAATCCATTTAAATCACGTGCGGACTCCAAGGAGACATCAAAACAAGACCCGGCTTTTGAAGACTCAAAACCGACATCTAGCCCCATGTTTCTTGTGTTCTGAAAAGCTCAGCAGGAGGATGGGGGATGTTCGGCACAGTGGTGGTTAAAGGCTCCACGCCTGCAGCCAGACAGCTGGGGTTCGGCTCTGCACTGCGCGGGCGTCCCTGGGACTCACTGCCTGCCCTTGGCATCCGTGCCTCTCTCTGCAAGAGAGATACTAATTGCACCTGTCTTACAGGGGCTGGTGAGGACTAATCTATGTGAAACATTTAGCACAGGGGCTGGAGCGCTTGTGAAAAACAAAAGTCATGCCAGCACTACCCAATTTAGACACACAGCTGAGATACTTTCACAATGAACCCCACCGGGGTAAATAATCATAGCATTCACATTTTCCAGCCCAACAAAGTCTCCCAGGCCAAAATTTCTGTTCGCTATTCGTATTACTTTATCGCAAAGCACAGACCCCAAAGATTAACAGCCAGCTTGGACCGCAGGGGGCTTCTGATGAGGCGCAAGGAAAAGACTACCTTGAAATCAACTATTTTCTTCATCTTACGGTTGGCCAACCCCTTTGCATAATAGGAATGATAAAGGAGACAGAAATGAATGACTCACCGAAATGAAACAGCAAACTCTACCATTTATTGCTTTCAAGAATCGATCAGCAGGGGAAATGGAACACACAGCCTTCCCCTCTGCTTATTAGGTCCTCCGTCAAGTAAACGCCACTTTCCCCACCCCCTTTCAGGATGGATCCAATGTTCAGATGCCCATTCGCAATTAATTAGTGGCTAAATATGCCGCTGTGTTTTCACACCTTGGCAGTAAATCCTGCCAGCTCCCCAGGACAATGCTTCCTATGCAAAAACAAACAGAGGTCACTTTCATCCCAGAATGCCCAGGGAATGAAAGCTTGAGAGGCAGCTAATCACCCCTGCACCCAGCATCTTACTCTGTCCCCACCGCCCCCGTCCCCATCTGGTTTGGCGGCAGAGTAAAGGTCAGGAAGTCCTGCAGGTTTTGAAAAGGAGCATCGTGTTAGACGTGACTGACTCCGAGACTCACAGCCTCTCTTCTCCTTGAAAGGTCGCTGGAGAAATGCTGGCCTGCTGGCTGCTGCCCCAGGGTTGCTCCCCTGCCCGGGCTCACCCTGCTCCACCCTCAGAGGCCTTTGTGCTCTCAGCTGATTCTATGCCACTGGAAGCAGGTGCTCCTTTCGATTGTTTCAGCATCGTTTGTGGAATGCTAGTAAATTAACATGTCCCCAGAGGTTATTTTCTGTAAGTCGGATGTGGCTAATGCTGCGGCCTGACCGTCAGTTTCTGGGATGCGCCGTGATCTCCCTCAACCTCCAGCTTCATGACTCGTTCCAAGCTACTTTCTTCTTCCTTTGTACCTGGCTAATGACTGATCTTCATCAAGGAGGGGGCTGGACTAATGACCCTCCATTCACAAGCCTTTCGGGATTCCCAGCGACATGCAGCTCTCACGCTGGGGAACCAGTTGGTGGGCGGGGGTGGTTGCCATCCAGATGCCGCGTCCCGGACCAGGTCTATTCCGCTGGTTTGACCATTGCCCTGGGCATCTCCCGTGTCGATGGAGAGAGGAATAGAGAAAGGAGGCCCTTGTGGAGCAAGAGTGGCCGGAATCATGGACGCTGTCGGCCACCTGAGGAAAGCCAGGGCTGAAAGCGGTGCCCTTCACACTGCGAGGAGCTCCTGAAAATCTCACGGGAACTCTGGGAAAATACGCTGTCTACACACACCACGTCTCACATGAGCTGAGGGGTTCTCATGTTCCTTCATGCCTGTATGTGTCCTCCTGGCTACAGATTCCTGAAGGAAAGGGAAGGAGGGCTGGCACCCACACCCCAGACAGCCCAGGGGAAGCCACCAGCATCCCAGCCTGAAGGAGAAGTAAACAAAGACGGCCACAGGCTCATGGGTAAGATGAATGCGAGAGAGTGGACAGACGCCCGGGATTAAAAAGAGAGAGGACATTTCATTAATTTGCAGCAGTTACGTTCCCATGATCAAGAGCTCAGGGACTGTTTGCAAAAATCGTTTCTTGCAACTTAGTGCTGAATCACGTAGGCAACAACTGCCTGTTTGGTCAGATTTGCAGGAAAACATAAACAGATTTCAGTTAGAGACTAGACTTGAACCGCCAGCCCAGTCCTACGGGCTTCCCACCAGCTGTCAGATGGCAACGGTCTCCTTACTATCCACACAGGTCACGTGCAGAAGGCCACTGCGATTTTAACTGCCGGGTTAAAGCCTGATGCTTCGGTGAAAGATGGCAAATGGGGAAAAGAAACGCAGTGACTTCTGAAGGTCACATTTGCCCCTTACATCGGGGGAATGAAAGTAAATCAAACCCTACATACGGAGGGCGACAGGCAGCACCAAACCAGGCAGCTAATCCCCTGCCTCCCACCACTGAAAATGCATTTTCCACTGGACTGACAGGTGCTCTGTCTTGGGCAAAATGACTCAGGGTCACTCTGCCATCCCGACACCGGCATCCAGAATCAGGTCTATTCATTCCATGGTCGGGACTATCATTTCATTAGGACACTTTTTTTTTTTTTTCTTTCTCACCTTTCAAATTATTCTGGGCCACATGATCTGATTTCTTGTGGGCCCTGAGTCTGTGAACCCATAATAATCCATATGTTTAAACATGAGAAAATAAATGTCAGGGAAGTAAATAAGTGAGCTATTTTGGATGCACATTCCTGGGTGCAGATGGGCAGAAGGAGACTGTTTGTCATGGCCACAGACAGGTGAGCTGCGAGGAATAGAAACCACAGCAGACAGGCTCTGAAGACGACCACCAGGCCGCCGGCTCTCAGGCTGTGCAGCTGCATTTCTGAGCCAGAATTTCAGTGAAAGAACAAGGTTCCTCGTGGTTAAGGTTGAACGGAGAAAGCGAACTTGAATCGGTCCAGCAGGGACAGGCAAAGTGGAGATTCACAGGGGTGGGGAGAGGCTGGCTTCAGAAGGAAAGGACAGAGCCGGAGCGTGGGGAGGCGGCCTGTCCAGCTGGACCTTCCACGGCTCTGCCACCAACACGGCCTGGGACAATTCACATCTGTCCAGTACCCTGCATTACGGTCGGTACCTTCCAGCCGTCATCTGAGACCTGACCTAGGCAAAGAGGGTGGGGTCTCTCATCCTGGACAGGTGCACATCCACCCCCACAACTCCCACCTCACATCCAGCTGGTGACATTCCCAGCAGGTGGGTTGAACCCCCTTGAGATAAAAGGCTATGTGTACAGTGCCTGTGGCAGTGACATGATTGATTGTGTCTGCGGTGGAAGCTCTGCTCTGCAGGAATGACCTAAGAATAAACCTGCCTTCACAGGTGTTTAGATTCCTGGAGGGTCACATGAAGCGTGCAGATCACAATGTCCATCTGAGTTGGCAGAACGGGCTGGTGGTGGCTGACAGCACTGAGCCATCATGGGTGGGTCTGCAGAACGGGCTGGTGGTGGCTGACAGCACTCAGCCATCATGGGTGGGTCTGGCTCCAGGTAGTAAAGACGGGGAGAGACTGGCTTCTGAGGAATGTCACCGATGGGGACAGCACTAACATTTGCCCTGGTGGTGGGGGGGGGGAACCGTGAGGAGGTGTGTGATGAAAATATCCAAGCTGGTCTCAGTGGAAATCAGTTTGACTCAGCTCAAAATACCCACGCAGCGCTCAGCTGAACTATAAAAAAACAGGAAGGAACAGGCAACGCCCTCGCAGTGCAGAGGGGAGAAAGGAAGTCGAGGGCGCGATAGGAATAGATTTACTTTGCGATGCAGCTGAGAATGTGCTGCAGGAATATTATTAGGATTGTATTGTTCTCTCATGTAGATGTACGTGTAAATAAGACTTCAGAGGGATTTAAAAAAATCATTCAGATGACACTTCAAAAACGTACAGAAATGGAACTAAAAGCTGAGAGATGTACCACGGCAAGCCATGAGTCCCTGAAAGCACCTTGGCTCATGAAGCCGGTGGGAGTCAAAGCAGGTCTTGAGAATGGCTCACTGTCTTGTTCTTCAGACATTGGTTACTGTACCCTCTACACTCCCAACAGACCAGTGACGCCCCCTTTTGAAGGATGCCTTGGGCCCCTCATATTTCCTTATTCAAAAGGAGTGTTGGCCGGCTCTGCCTCCTGCAAGATTAAACTCGAGAAGAGTAACTACAAAACTATTTTTCTTTATAATGAAGAAGACATTTTAATGACATCCTAGAAGAGCTACTTCTAAGATTTCCTAGGGGAGAGAAAAAAACAAGAAATGGGACCTGAAAATTGAACATTTCCATTTGGTTACAAAGAGTAATGATCTCCTATAAATCGCACACTAGAAGAATTATTGAATAGTTGATGAACAGTAATTCTTTCTGATAAGCCTTTTGCTGACCTCCCCAAGCCGGCAGGTGCCACTCATGTTCTGCCGTGGACCACGTGAGGGTTCCGGCTTCCTCTCTGCTGTGGTCTTGCGGTGGGTCCTGGGACAAGCAATGTTTCTCAGTTCTGGGGATCAATGACTTTGTAGGGCTTGGGGGTAGTGACCTGAGCCAGTATGGAAGATGTTTACTCCCAGCCCTTCACCGATCCTCACAAAACAGCCAGCAACAATCAGCCGGGCGCCTCCAAAGCAAAACGCTGGGGGAGGAGTGTTCTCATTTTGATGACTGGTCACCACGATGGGCTCGGTTTTCCATTTCCTACTTAGGGCACTTCAGGGGGGATCAAAAGGTATTAGGCTGCTCCGTGATTTCTCAGTAGAGCTATTAGAATTACAGCTAAAACTTGCTCCCCTCCCGCTTTTTTTCCTTTTTAACGTTTATTTTAGAATTGAGGGTACATGTGCAGGTTTGTTACGTGGGTTGATTGTGTGATGCTGAGGTTTGGGGTACGATGGATACTGTCACCCAGGTAGTGAGTGCAGTAGTTCCCAGTGTCTTATTCCCATCTCTGTGTCCATGTGTGCCTAATGTTTAGCTCCCACTAAGAGTGAAAACGTGCAGTATTTGGTTCCTGTGTTAATTCACTTAGGACAGTGACTCTGGCTACACCTGTGTCTCTGTGAGGACGTGACCTCACTCTTCTTCATGGCTGCATAGTATTCCATGGTGGATATGTACTATATTTTCTTTATTCAATTCCCCTTTGATGGGCATCTAGGTTGAGGCCATGTCTTTGCTACTGTGAATAGTGCTGTGATATCTGTATGGGGGCATGTGCCCTTTGGAAGAATGATTTATTTTCCTTTGGCTACATACCTAGTAATGGCATTATGGGGTCAAATGGCAGTTTAACTCTCAGTTCTCTGAGAAATCTCCAAACTGCTTTCCACGGTGGCTGAACCGATTTACCTCCCCCTGGCAGTGTGTAAGCATTCCTTTTCCCCACAGCCTTGCCAACATCTGGTTGTTTATTTTTAACCTTTTAACAAAAGCCATTTCTAACTGATGTGAGATGGCATCTCGCTGTGGTTTCGATTTGCATTTCTTGGGTGATGACTGATGATGAGCATTTCATCATGTTTATTGGCCACTTGTATGTCTTCCTTCTTTTGAGAGGTGCCTACTCATTGGCCATAATCAAAGAATCAAAAAATAATGTTGGCGTGGATGTGATAAAAACAAAACACTTCTGCACTGGTGGTGGAAATATAAACTAGTACAACCACTATGGAAAACAGTGTGGAGATTCCTTGAAGAACTAAAAGTAGATCCACCATTTGACCCAGCAATCCCACTCCTGAGTATCTACCCAGAGGGAAAGAAGTCATAAGAAAAAGATGCTTGCACACACGTCTTTACAGCAGCACAATCCACAATCACAAAAACATGGAACCAGCCCAAATGCCCATCAATCAATGAGTGGATAAAGAAACTGTGGTATACATATACCATGGAATACTAATCCGCCAAAAAAAGGAATAAAATAATGTCATTCGCAGCAACCTGGATGGAGTTGGAGACCATTATTCTAAGTGAAGTAACTCAGGAATGGAAAGCCAAATATTGAATGTTCTTGCTTATAAGAGGGAGCTAAACAATGAGGCTGCAGCAGCATAAGAATGATATAATGGACTTTGGGGACTCAGCGGGGAGGTGGTGAAGGATAAAAGACTACTCACTGGGTACAGTGTACACTGCTTATATATTAGTCTGTTTTCACGCTGCTGATGAAGACATATCCAAGACTGGGTAATTTGCACAGAAAAAGAGGTTTAATGGACTCACAGTTCCATGTGGCTGGGGAGGCCTCACAGTGATAGTGGAAAGGTGAAAGGCACGTCTTACATGGTGGTGGACAAGAGAGAATGGGAGCCAAGCCGAAGGGGAAACCACTTATAAAATCATCAGGTCTCGTGAGATGTGCTCACTGCCACGAGAACAGTATGGGGGGCCCACCCCATGATTCAGTGACCTCCCACACACGTGGGAATTATGGGAGCTGCCACTCACGATGAGATTTGGGTGGGGACACAGCCAAACACCACACTCAAGACAGCACATCCCATCACCCCAAAGCTTGCTTGAGCCCCACTGCAGCTAAACCCCTCCCCAGTCCCCAGCCCCTGGAAACCACAGATGTGGCTTTTTCCCTTCAGTTCTGCCTTTTTGAGAATGTGATATGTGTAGAATGAAACCATATGCAGCCGTTTTCTGGTTATTTTACAACGTGGACCACCTGAACACCTTCGCCTCCAGCCCCTGCAGTGGATCTGAGACCCTCCCTCACTGCAGGCTCCGTCCTCTGTTCCTCTCATCCCTGAGTGGTGCTCCACTGGGCGGAGGAACCTCCTTCTGTTCATCTGCTCAGCCCCTGAAGGGCACTGGGTGGTTATGGGTTTCTGGTGATTATGAATAAAGCCGCTATAAACATTTGTGGGCTGGACACGGCGGCTCACAGCTGTAATCCCAGCTCTTTGGGAAGCCGAGGCGGGCAGATCACCTGAGGTCAGGGGTTCAAGACCAGCCTGGCCAACAGGGCGAAACCATGTCTCTACAAAAAATACCAAAATTAGCCGGGTGTGGTGGTAGGTGCCTGTAATCCCAGCTACCTGGGAGACTGAGGCAGGAAAATCACTTGAACGTGGGAGGCAAAGGTTGCAGTGAGCTGAGATCACGCCACTGCACTCCAGCCTGGATGAAGCAAGACTCCGTCTCAAAAATAAAATAAAATAAAATTAAATTAAAACAAAAATTGTGTGAAAGATTTTGTGAGGACATAAGTTTTCCTTCATTTTAGGGAAACATTTAGGAAGGGAATTGCTGGGCCATGTGAAAAGTGTATGCTTAACTTTTTTAAAAACTGCTAAACAAGTTTTTAAGGCAGTTGCTCTGTTTTGCATCTTATGGGAGTTCAACTCACTCCGCGTCCTTGTCACCCCAGTTAGTGTTTTTCTAATTTTAGTCATGATAGGGTTAACTTTCTGCAGAGACGACTGTGGCTGGCCGGACTTTCCGCAGAGATGACTGTGGCTGGCTGGCGCTGCACCCCTTGCCTCACCTGTAGAAAATACCTTCTGAGCTTTAATTCTGAACCTGTATATGTCAAGGGTTGTTTACATTGTGTGTTATTCCATCATCCTCAATCTGACCTCAGAGTCTCCATTGCTGGCACTCGGGGCCTGAGACCCTGACGTTTCCTGCCCCGTCTCCTTGCTTCTACCCTTGTCCTTGTTTAGTGATGTCAAAAGAAACAAAGTGGAAGCAATTCTGGAAATATGTAAACCAGACCATGTCATTCTCACTAAAAAACAAAACGAAAATCACCAACACAACAAAACCAACTACGAGGGCCGCACCCGCTTTGGGATTTACCAGAAGGGCCTGAAGGGATGATGGCACCTGCGCCCCTGGCCTCCCTCCCAGCTGCGTCCTCTCCTGCTCCGGCCCCGCGTCTGGTGCACAGCTGCTCTACTGCGTGGCTCAACCCCAATCCCTCCCAACACGGTGGCAGGCGTCCCTCCTGCTGCAAGGGTTTCCTCCAGCGTCACCTCCCCAGTGCGGGTCCCGTCTGAGCTCTGCATGTCGTGCTCCGCGTTCTCACCGCGGAGGGGCACTTGTTCACGCCTCAGGCCCTCTGTCTCACTCCCACGCTCAGTCGTGGCTGCTGTGAGACCAGGGCTTGTCGGTGCTCACTGCTTTATCCTTAACGTAGTGCCTGGCACAGAGACCATAGTTAAGTGCATGTGTATTTAATGAAGGATTAAAGAACGATTTACTGATGTTGTACCAAGCACAAGAAGCAGTTGCAATCATAACCATTTACGGACCGCAGGCCTGTGCGGAACCCTGTGCAACTGTCACGGCATGTGTGAGGTTGTGGAAGAAAAGACTCGGACAGGTTGATTTTGATTTCACCCAGCTTTAGCCACAAAAGTGGGATGTGAACCCAAGGCTGGGAGTAGCAAGGGTGAATTCCTACACAGCGTGGCCCGTCACGAGCTGCTGATGGATACGAACCCCTGCTTGGTCTTGAAGAAGAGGCATTTCCCATGGTCATAAAGGGAGGTGTGTGGGGTGGTTGTTTGAGGCTCCCTGAATTCAGGGGTGAGTGGGCTGTGGACAGGAGGTGAGAGGAGGTTAGGAGGGAGGCTGGGGAGGGGTGGGGGTTTCAGAGGCTGCATTGGCCGTTGTGCACAGGCCTCTGACAGAGGTGAGGAGGCTGGGGGTGTCCTGGGTCACAGTCAGATGGAAGCCTTGTTTGGGAGCTGTGCTGGGGACAGAGTGCTGAGGTCAGTGGCTGGCGGGAAAGGCTGAAGGGGTCGGGAAAGGCTGAAGGGGTCGGAAAAGGCCGAGGAGTTGGGGAAGGGGAGGCTGTGGTTGGTGATGGCTTCATCACAGAATATCTACACGGAGCTATGGGCTCTTAAAATGGCAGGATTGTGTGGAGAGATTAGTCACTTCCACTTCTATTCTGCTAGAGTATTTATTCAGTGGCTTGGGATTTAGTCAAACATCAAATATTTAAGAAAGAATAGAATAGGATTCCAATACGTGCCTCCGCGTGTGACTGGTCCATGGATTTAGTTGAATCTAAACGATTCTGTGGAAATACTCAGAAGAGAGTCGGTGGTGGAAGGTGATGTTTCAGCAGGGATGATATTAAACATATCTATCAGCTGCCACTGCATCGACTGCTCAGGATGATTCCAGCTCCCACCGCGGTGGGCTCGTGTTGTCAGGAAACAGCAGACCTGACTTGGTGGCACCAGTTGAGGGATGGGGGATGGCGCTGGGGGCCGAGAAGTGCTGGACGGAGCACCTGGCCACCAGGACTGAACGCAGGCGACACAGTGTAGAAGCCCAGAGAGATGGCGGAGTGAAGCATCCATAGTCCGGCGATGCTGTCTTTGAGCAGCCACAACTGAGGCTTTTCTTTGGAGACAGGGTCTTGCCCTGTGACCCAGGCTGGAGTGTGGTGGGTCACAATGATCATAGCTCATTGCAGCCTTGACCTCCTGGGCTCAAGTGATCCTCCTGCCTCAGCCTCCTGAGCAGCTGGGATCGCAGGCACACACCACCATGCCTGGCTAATTTTCTTTTTTTTTTTTTTTAAGGGATGAGGTCTCCCTATGTTGTCCAGGCTGGTCTTGAACTTCTGGGCTCAAGCAATCCTCCTGCCTCAGCCTCCCAAAGTGTGGGATTACAGGCATGAACCACCGTGCTCGGCCCTCAAGTGAGTTTTATAGGAGTCTGTGTTTTGTGCAACTCCTAGAGAAATAACAGAGAAATAACCGAGCGTCATACGTGGACTTGTAAAGTCGGTTCCTCTCAAACAACGGCAGCACTTCGAGGAGGGCCCACTGCTGGGGTGGATTTTATTTAGGGCAACAAATAATAAATGTTATACAACAAAGAATTCCCAGGCACATGTGGAGGAGGTGCTTCTGACGTGAGAATAATCTTGGGGTGAGGCAGGTGCGCCGGTGACTCCACGTTGCCCGAGAGCTGCCAGTGAACACACGTGGGAGGTCTGAGGAAGGTCAGCGCGGGCAGCGAAGGAGCAGGCGGGATCCTCAACAGCAGCGTCCCTCTCCAGGCTGCTTTCCAGTAGCTTCCGAAGAAATCTTTCCTGCACAGGAAATGGCAGAGAGGGATGTCCCACACTTTGCTGCCCTTGGTGGCCACGCCGAGGGTCTCCTGAGGAGGTGGTGACCATGCGTTAACAGCCGGCTCCTAGGAGTCAAAATAAAGCCCTCTTCACTCTCATGCAGGGCCTGCTGGGCACAGAGCTGAACGCCACAAGGTGTCGTCCCAGGAGCCAGGGTGGCTGCTGTCACGGCCAACACCCTTCACCGTGCAGGAGCTGGGCGAGGGGAGGAAATCCCCGGCCTGGAGGGTCTGCCAGAGCTCACAGGGCAGGCCTCTGCCTGGTGCTCACATCCCAGCCAGACATGTGGGGTGCCCAGCATGGATTTCTTTCATAGAATGAATGACAGGACATGTCATGGGTTGAACTGTGTCCCTAGAAGGACGTGTTGACAGCTTCACCCCGGAGCCTGTGACTGTGACCTTGGCCTTTGCAGTGGCCCCAAGTTCAGATGAGGCCATACAGAGGGAAGGTGGTCCCAATACCAGGATGATGTCTTCTAAGGAGAGAGAGGCTGGAGTGAGCACAGCAGGACGGATGTCGGAAGAGAGGCCAGGCCGGGCTGGGCAGCGTGGCCCCAGGACGATGGTCACCACAAGCTGCTGGCATCCATGGAAAGTGGGAGGGAAGAGGAGAGTTTTCAGAGCCTGCAGCAGGAGTGCAGCCCTGCCCTGCCCTGCCCTGCCTCGGCTTTGGTTTTCTGGCATCGGAATGGCGAGAGGATGCCTTTCTGTGCTTTGCACTGCCCAGGCTGGAGTCACTTTTTACAGCACCCCTAGTAGACAAATCGAGGAATGCACTGGCCCCAAAGCACAGGCTTCCTGGGTTTCCTTCAAGGGCGGAGGGATGCCGTGGTCCTGACCTGGTGGCACCAGGAGCCTAAGACTTGGGATCCATGCGTTGGAACAGGGGCGGTTCTCAGAACCAACCACAGCTGCTGAAGACTCAGGGCCAGCCCAGATCCATGCCGTGCAAATGGGGGCGGTTCTCAGAACAAACCGTGGCTGCTGGGGACGCAGGGCCTGCCTGGACTTCCCTGCTCCTGTGACCGTGGGTCCACGTCTCTGGCAAACGATTTCTGAAAGTGTCTCTGCAGAGGGGTCTAGATACAAGCCACAGCACCCCCCGCTTCGCAGCACAAAGATTCTTAGAATTGGAGGGCTGAAAGAAGTAGCACGGTTCTAGCCGCGTAACACTTGTCAAAAATGTGTAGCCTCAGAACTTACTAACTTACTTACTTATTTATTTATAGTGAAACAAAGCTGTATGATGTGGCCGCCTCCTGACCAGAGGTGATCTGGGATCTCAGAGCCAGGTCAGCTTCCCACCCTGGCGTCACCCCTGCAGCAGGGCGTGGGGCCCCAGGGTGCTGTGGGACACAGTTTGAGAACCACGGTGGTCTCCGTCGCTCTGCCCCCTTACTGGCAGCAGTGAGCTACGGAGAGCAGCCAGGCCACGCTCCCTTTAGTGATGGGACATTGCCGTGGTTCTGTGCTGGGGGCTAAAATGGGCAGGCTTACGGGAAGGTAGACAGGGCAGTCTGTCTGCTTGACACAAAGGCTCCCTGAAACTGTCCCTCTGCACACGCCAAACGCCCGTGGTCTCCCATCCACTTAGCAAATGCCAGCTTGTGCCGGGCTCTGCCAATGTGTTGGGGGTCTGGGGCCGAGGTCATGGAGCCCCTGCCCTCAAGAGGTCTAGTGAGGGGGCCTCTTGGTGAGTGGGGGTCCTGGGTCTGTCTGGAGCTCCCGGGAGGTATCCTGAGGAGCTAGAGGGCAGAGCTCTGGGGGGCTGTGGGAGGCTGTGGATGGGAGGTGCGGTCACATGGGATGGGTCTGAGGGCCGGGGCCTGCAGGAGGACCATAAGGAGGGCTGGATGTAGAAATGAGGGTGAGTGGGGATGGGGGGAGGGACTGTGAAGGACACTCGGTGACATCGGAGAGAGAAGCCACACGTGACGACGAGAGACCTCCCAGGCCCCTGCCAGACCCTTCCTCCCTCTGGCTGGATCTGGGACTGACCCTCCTGGGCCCCCCATGCTGGGTCCCTCCTCCCTCTGGCTGGATCTGGGACTGACCCTCCTGGGCCCCCCATGCCGGGTCCCTCCTCCCTCTGGCTGGATCTGGGACTGACCCTCCTGGGCCCCCCATGCTGGGTCCTTCCTCCTTCTGGCTGGATCTGGGACTGACCCTCCTGGTCCCGGGCGTCCGTCCTCTTTGTCACCTAGCAAAATCCCATCTGCCCACGTTCCCCCCAGTTTCTTGAGGCTTCAAAGTGTTCGGCCTTTCAGCCACTTTTTTAAAAAATTAAAAATCACTTCTACAACTAGCTCTCTTTTAAACTAATTTCTAAAAGGTGTGTTTAGACTATAGTTAAGGGGGAAAAAAAAAGAAAAGAAACAGCGTCTCCCTGCCCTGGTAGCTCCTAGGTTCTGGCCACTTCCTGGAAAACAGTAATTACCACACACGTCTCACCAATCACATTACAGTGCTGAAATTAAGGTTTTTATCACGTATGGGCCAGACACACACACACACACATACACACACACACACACACATTGAGATGTCTGGAAAAGTTGTATCCTGGTTCCTGATACCCTGTGTCAGGAAAAAAAAATTCCCTTTTGAGCCACTGTGTCCCCACACAGTCACTGCACGCGCAGTTCCAGGGGGCAGATTTCCAGCCCGAGAGGAAAAGGGAGGGAAATGTCTCCTGGGGCAGCCGCAGTAGCCGCTGCTGAGGATGAGGGTCAGATGGGCCTCATCACTGCTCTGCTTGGCTCAGGTCGCCTGGCACCAAACTGTCAGTTAAACCTTTCCAGTCCAAATGATAAAATCTTCTTTTCCAAGAAGCAAAGGCCATTCTGTGAATTAATAAAGAGTCTACTGTTTTATTTTCCTGTCTGGTTTGACCCCCTCTGACTATTTATCCGTGTGGGTCAAGAGCACACTTGACTTCAACCTAAACGCTCCAACACGAACGCGGTTAATTTATTACTCAGAAATGCAGCGTATGTCGGACAGCACAAGCAGACGGGAATGTTACGACGGATGCAACCGGCTTCCGCCCGCGGTGCCCCCGTGACTCCCTCGGCCTCTGTTGTAACGCTGGGGATCTCTTTCTGACCTCCCGCTCTGTTCACTGCTCTTTCTCTCCCCAAGGCAGGGCCCTTTCCTGGCCTTTCTCTCATGGTGTTGGCCACAAAGACATTCTCTGACCCATCTTTCCCATTGCGAGTTCCAAGACCCTCACCCCGGAGGGTCCCACCCCACACCAGAAGGACGGAACGCAGCAGAGAGGCCGGGAAGAGTCTGCACACGCAGGCCTTGCTGGTTTCCACCCTTGGTCTGTCAGCAGCAGAGAGCACAGCGACTTTGTCCAGTCCCACTTCCACGCGGCGGTCTGTGCCTCAGTCACGCCCATCCAGTGGAGTCTCCACGAAAAGCCCTAGGACTGGGACCGGGGTTTTTGTGGAGCTTCCAGACACCTGAACCCGTGAAGGTTCCTGGAGGGTGGTGCCCCGGGAGGCACAGAAACTCCACGCCCCTTCCCTCTGCTCATCTCTTCGTCTGTATCCCTTAAAATAAACCACAAAACCTAAGTGCTCCCCAGAGTTCTGGGAGCCACTCTAGCAAATTAATGGAACCCACGTGTGGGGGGCTTGCGGGAGCCTCAATTTACCGCTGGCTGGTTAGAAGCTCCTGGAGCTTGTGATGAGCATCCAAAGTGGTGGGTGTCTTGGGGACCCAGCCCTCACCCAGTGGCTCCCGCCAGGAGGCGTCCACCGCAGGACCTGAGGCTCCAGCCAGGTGAATATGCTGAATTAGGGGATACCTGGCCAGTGTCCCCTGCAGAGCTGATCACCTGCTGGGTGGTGGGGAGATGCCCCCAACATGTGGTCACGGAAGTCTTCTGTGTTGGTTGCTGCTGAGTGAGAAAATAGGAAAAGCACTGTGGTTTGTTTTCCCTCATCTGGTTTGTGCTTTTCTCTACTCAGATACTACTTTTTTTTTTTTTTTTTTTTTTTTTTTGAGACAGAGTCTCACTCTGTTGCCCAGGCTAGAGTGCAGTGGTGCAATCTTGGCTCACTGCAGCCTTCGTCTCCTGGGTTCAAGCAATTCTCCTGCCTTAGCCTCCCGCGTAGCTGGGATTACGGGCGCACCACCACGCCAGGCTAATTTTTGTGTTTTTAGTAGAGATGGGGGCTCACCACGTTGGCCCGACTGGTCTCGAACTCCTGACCTCAAATGATCCACCCGCCTCAGACTCCCAAAGTGCTGGGGTTACAGGCGTCAGCCATCGTGCCCGGGCCCACTTGAACTTTAAAGTTACTTCCAACTTCTCATGGAATGGGATGAGAGCAACATGTGTTTGAGCCATTTTCTGGGAAGTAACATTTCCTTCTTGAACGAATCCTTTCAGATAAAATAGATCCTAGAAATTAGAAGCTGCCGCTGTGTCAGGGGCGGGGGCTGCTGTATCTCATGGAGATGAGGCTTGTTCAGGCGGCAGCCCTGGCCCCTGCGGAGAGACGTGGCTCCCTGGGCCTGAGACGGCACCTTCCTGGTCCCCTCACCTTCCCCACTGGCAGCCTGAGTGTTGGAGGCTGAATCACCCCAGGAGGACTGAGTTGGGGAGGAACTAAAGTAATTCCCATCCACCCGAGGCAGCCGCAGTCCTGCAACAGCAGCACCTTCTCCCAACCCGAACACCGCCCTTCTCCCTCCTCCTGGCCACCAAATCAGCGCTGCGCCCAGCCCAGGTGAGGGACCCGAACACCGCCCTTCTCCCTCCTCCTGGCCACCGAATCAGCTGCTGAGCCCAGCCCATGTGAGGGACCTGAACACCGTCCTTCTCCCTCCTCCTGGCCACCGAATCAGCTGCTGCGCCCAGCCCATGTGAGGGACCTGAACACCGTCCTTCTCCCTCCTCCTGGCCACCGAATCAGCTGCTGTGCCCAGCCCATGTGAGGGCTGCTGATTTTGGTTTGTGGAGGCAGAAATCCAGGCCAGGCTTTCCAAACTCAGTTCTGTCCAAATTGTACCCTGGTGTTTATCTCTGGAGAGAGTCCTTTCTGATCTGCACTGACCCAAAGACTTGTGTGGAAATTATACTGAATAAAACCCACCAGCCACCCGGATGAGTCGGGCCGGTTTCCAGGTTTGTAGATTGCAGTCTTCACCCATAAAGTATCTTCTCTGATTTAGTAAAAATCATTCTTTACTCTTGATTCCAACCCAATGTCTCCAAAGAGACTGTGCCACAAAACAAAGTATGAGTTTTTATCTCTTTAAAGTTGAAAAAATGTTACCCCAATCTAATGTATAAAAAATGCACAAGAAATTATCCGTCTTCCTGCAAAAAAGAATCAAATTTTACGATTCTATCATAAAAAACCTGTCATGAAAACCATCAATGAAAAGGCCACCAAGTCACCATGGCTGTGCTATGATCCACCGTGGCTCTGGGAAGGCGGCTGTGACAGGGGAAGGAGAGGCGCGGATCCACCGTGGCTCCGGGAAGGCAGCTGTGACAGAGGGAAGGAGAGGCGCGTCCCCTGCCTGAGCCCCAGCTGTGCAGCCGGAGGGAGTCACCTGACTTCTCTGGGCTCTGCTGGCTGCATCAATAAAGCGACATGTTCATCTTCAAGGGGCTGTTGTGAGGACCACACGAAATAAGCTGATAAAAGTCCTAGCCAGCATCTGACGCATGACATTTACTCCACAGATATTTGTTTGCTAAATCACAGCCAATGGTTTAGTTTCTTCATAGTAAATTAAAAAAAATATATCGTCATAAGACACAAGTTCGATCATAAGTCACTTGTCCATGGAGAACATGGCTCTGGTGTATCTGAGCAAGTGGTCTTCAATGGAGGATTATTTCACAATGACAAGCTCAATTCTTAGGCCTATGTAGTTCCACGTTTCAAAGGAAGCACGGTGCGGACAGAAGCCCAGGGCCACAGAACCGAGTCCGGCCACGCGCCAGCATCCTTCATGCTCAGGCTGCACCTGCTCTTAATGCGGGGCGGTTACTCTCCGGGTCCCTCTGTCAATTCTGGGAAGTGAAAGTGTTTACTGACTTCACTCCATTACATAAAAACAGCCTAGGTCCTGAACTTCTGTGAGTACTTTTTGTCCTGTGGGAGGCTGAGGCGAGTGGATCACTTGAGGTCAGGAGTTTGAGACCAGCCTGGCCAACATGGCAAAACCCCATCTCTACTAAAAATACAAAAATTGGTCAGGTGTGGTGGTGCACACCTGTAATCCCAGCTACTCAGGAGGCAAAGACAGGAGAATTGCTTGAACCTTGGTGGCAGAGGTTGCAGTGAGCCAAGATCACGCCACTGCACTCCAGCTTGGGCGACAGAGCAAGACTCCATCTCAAAAAAAAAAAAAAAAGAAAAAAAAAAAAAAGAAAACAACAGAATTTAAAATGCCAGAGAGGGGGACTGGATGAACCTGACAGCTCCGTGAGTACTCTAGGCCTGCTCCATTTCCTACATATGTGCAATTAATCAATTTTATAAACAATACATGCTTGGTATTGCAGTTAATTTGAAGAAGAAATGAGCCCAGGCCCGTTTAAAGTTTTCCCAACAGTGACAAACAAGCGTGCACGGAATAGAACATCTTTCAAGCATTCCTCAGTTGCAATGTTAATTACGGATAATGAATATCACGACAAGTGACAATCTCTGAACGTGGTGCTTAAAATATTAACATGCTCAGCAGAATAGGATGACCCCTCGGGTAGATGCCTGTAAACCAGCTGGCCGTCGCTCCTGTCTGGGACTCACACTGGTCTGTGGGGTGTCCCCTCAGGTCTATGCATGTAAACCAGCTGGCCGTTGCTCCTGTCTGGGACGCACGCTGGTCTGTGGGGTGACCCCTCGGGTAGATGCCTGTAAACCAGCTGGCCGTCGCTCCTGTCTAGGACGCACGCTGGTCTGTGGGGTGACCCCTCGGGTAGATGCTTGTAAACCAGCTGGCCGTCGCTCCTGTCTGGGACTCACACTGGTCTTGCACATTGGTGGGAAAGATGCTGAGTGGCCAGAGGCCCTGGCAGAGCCTACAGAGCCCCATATCACGGGGACGCCTGGCCCTGCTCTCTGTCCTGGGACGCCCTGCATGGCTGCCTTCTCCCACTCCTGTTTTCATGTCTGGATGCAGAGAAAACTCCCTGTGTTCTCTCAAAGTCGACACGTCCTAGGCGGGTCCTGAAGGCTGTGTGCAAACCCTGTCTTCCCTGGGGGATGCTGCTCTGAGCCCTGTCCTGCAAACTGAAGCCCCACACAGGTCTGTGCTGATGGAGGCTCAGAGATTGTTTTGAGTTTGATAAAAAGTCACGGACACATTTACACACCACTTTGCAGAAAGTGTTAGGGTTTCACGAACTCCCTAAAGTCTGAACCATTATTCATGACGCCAGGTAACAAGGCCTGTCTAAATATGTCAGATTGAACCACAGGAAACTGACATGTGTGAAGGTCAAAAACAGTGAAATATCAGTCATCTCATCTGCTTCAAAACAATCAAAGGCCAGGTATGATACACGTGAGGATAACTTCTACCTGAAGGCATAAAACATAGTAAAAGGTTTTATCCTTACTGTGGGGAGGTGCTCAGTTATTCAGAATACTAAACTAACTTCAGTGACCAGATTACTACAAACTCAAAAATTTTGTGTTTCCAAATATGTTGCAGGAAGGCAACATAGAAGATCTTATTAAGATCAGACAACAGAGGCCGGGCGCAGTGGCTCACGCCTGTAATCCCAGCACTTTGGGAGGCCGAGGCGGGCGGATCACGAGGTCAGGAGATCAAGACCATCCTGGCCAACATGGTGAAACCCCGTCTCTACTAAAAACACACACAAAAAATTAGCTGGGCGTGGTGGTGGGTACCTGTAGTCCCAGCTACTCGGGAGGCTGAGGCAGGAAAATCACTTGAACCTGGGAGGCAGAGGTTGCAGTGAATAGAGATTGCACCACTGCACTCCAGCCTGGTGACAGAGTGAGACTCTGTCTAAATATATATATATATATGTATGTATGTATATATAAATAAAAATAAAAGATCAGAGAACAGAGACAACTGACAGGAGTTCAGCTTATATAATTTCCCTGCCTCATAGTTTAAAGCAATTTCATGAGCTGCAGAAATGTGCGTGCCCTTGAAAATAGAATTAACAAAGAAAATGACAAGCAGTGAGCTCTGTGGCTCTGCAGACACCAGCTCTCTGCTGCCATCACTGAGGCATCCTGGAGGGAGGAAGGGCAACCTTCCGGGGGAGGTGGGTGGGCTACAATATTTGGCTTTCATGGAGGAAGTTATGCTTTGTGTTAGAGGGAAGAGAAATATGGCAATTAATGCACAGTGAGGAAAAATTGCCTGTAAGAAAGATACCATTTTTAGTAAATACCAGATATCAGTTTATTTCAAAATGAAGTTGGTTTGCGAAAAACCATCTGTCTTATCAGAATTAAAGTTTCGACTTGCTGCCATCAGCTTGTCCTATTAGTATTCAAAGTAGATTTCTGGGCTACTAATTAAGGATACAAACCTATGTTTCTAGGAGACCGGGTACAGACAAATATGCTGGAATACATTTCTCAGTAAATCTTGTCTTACGGTATACGCAGCCTCCATGAAAACTGAGAGTTTCATTTTAAAGCAGGAACAATGAAGAAATCTAGTGGAGACGTTTGTTTTCTCTCTGCAGCTATTTCTGTGGTTGCCAACCAGTGAACACATCGATGAATTATGGCTATAACTCGAGGACAACCCCTCGGACTTCGATCTTGTAAAAAATGTATATAAGCAAAACAAATAAAATAGGATGAAAAAGAATACACAAAAAGCCTACTCCAACATATTTCATCTGCTTGAATATAGGATACCTTTAAAAATCTTGCAACTCCAATAAAATAGGAGTCTTTTATCAAATCACCGGGGGTACAGAGGGAACAAAGAGGACCGCACTGAAATGAAGCCCCGTGATCAGCAGGCCCAGAGCCGAGCAACCCTCTGAACTCGGGAAAGGCTAATTGCAGGCCCGGGCGCCAGCACTCATTAATGTGCTGTGATGCGGTGCCACTGAGAGACCGCTCGGGGCCGGAGTGCAGGCACCCCGGCTCATCAGCATCACAGAGCTCCCTGGCAAAACCGACGTCACCAGCGCACAGCCTGCTGAAGTCCAACCACCGGGGCCGTCAGTGTTGGCTGGTCACATAAAACATCCTAGACAACTCGTCAACCATCAGTCTCATTTTTATTTTTCTGATGATGCAATTTGTGTTTCTCTGGTGACACTTTTTCATTAAATTGCTTAGTGTGCTGCAAAAAGGTAATGCTTCTGATGATAATTTTTACAAACCCAGTTTTTACTAAGAAATGGGCCCTTTCTGGGACCACACTGCCACCATCCTTGGATTTTGATTGATCCTTGGAGTATGATTTGGCAGATTCTTGATCTGCTGTTTGCAAACAGCAAAGTAGACACCGAAGTCAGTTTTGAACCATTATGTGATCGCCTTGAAGACGCTCTGCTGTAAGACTCACCTGGCGCCATTCATCGGGAAGATGAAAGAATTTCGGTCGTATTTAAAGGGTGCGATGAATATGTACAGGGTGGCAGCCTGGGACAAGTGTGTGCATGGAAACATTCCATAACCTGCAATGCTGCCAATGAGGAAGGCAGTGTGCAGCGCACTCGGCACTTGGCAGACAGACCAGGGCATCCTGTTGGCAAAATGCTGCAGGATCCACGGCTTTCTTAGGAAAGAGGTGGCTCAAAAACCTGCATGAACTCACTTCTGAGTTCAGCGCGACGTGGGAGTCAAGCTTCGATCCATTGAAAGCTCCTGGGAGGGACCCAGGAGTCGGCCAACAACAGATTCCTCAGAATGCAACCAGCGAGGAGCCATCGGGCTGGTGGGCATCGAGGGGAGTCGGCTCTTTTTAAGACAAGATGATGTGTCATGGGTCGGACCACGTGCTGGGGGCATCGGATCCAGCCTCTCAGTCATGTGTATGGATTTCGTGCCGGGCGGAGGGCGAGACAATGAACAAGACAGACCCACTGCCTGTCGTCCTGGAGCCTGTGGTCTGCCTAGGATGCCACAGCCTTGCTGACGGGAGAAGGTGGTGCCTTCCACACACTCGCTCAGCAGCGTGATGCAGCTCGGGTGAGGGTCAGGAAGCGCCTCTGGAGGATACGACCCTTAGTTAATGAATACATGGGTGGAGTGCCCCTGGCAGTGGGACTGGCCCTGGGCTGAGACAGCAGGACAAGCTCAAAGACAAGGTGTGCTCTGCCTCCACTGAGGCCACGAAGGAAAGCAAAAGGTACTGGCAGCGCCTCTGTGTATCGGGCGGCCTGACTTCCTCCTCTTGCCCCCAGGTCGGGGGTGAAGGACACAGGCAAAGCCGTTTAGGCTCACTTGACATCTTCCCTTCAGTTCTCTCCCCAACAGCTAAGTCCTGACAGGCCAGGGTCTACCTGGGACCCTAAGGGACAGGGGGACTCACGTGGACCCCCATCTGCAGCGGCCTTGACCCCACCATCGGGAAACCCCACCTGTGGCCAGGCAGCTCCACAGGGCCCTGCCCCAGCGCACGTAAATCAGTGCCCGAGATGGGCAGGACCCACCTGCACCTGAATGGGCGTCCATGAGGAGCGCCATGACCCTGGGCACTCACAGACTTGGTGCCAGCATCTCCCTCCGGGCTTTGGATGGGCTCTCAGGGCAGCCGCTCACAGGGTTGCCACGGGCCCATCGTGTTGCTCAAACTACCCCTCACGGCAGCCAGGGATCTGATGACCTGTCTGGAACCTTCCTTGCATCCCACATCTCACCCTCCCCAGACCCCCAAGATGTAGCTGACATGCTCATGGGTGGCTGTGGTTTACCACGGGTGAATGTGTGGAAATTGGGGGCCCGATTGGCAGGGAAGCTCAGAAGTGGCCACTCTTCCTGTCCTGGCCATCGGCTCATCCTGTCCGCATGACGGGAGGGTGGGCCACAGGACCACAAAGGCCTCAACCTTCTGTCATCCTGATGGGGTGTCAAAGGTCTGAGTGCTCACCAGGAGTCTCTGGGCCACTGACTTTATTCCTTTTCTACCCGCCTGTTCTGTGACTGGGATGCTGCTCATGACCTCAAACCACAAAACACATATCTCAGCCTTCAGGCAAACATATCTCAGCCCTCAAGCAAACAGGTATCTCAGCCCTCAAGAAAACAGGTATCTCAGCCCTCAAGCAAACGGGTATCTCAGCCCTCAAGCTGAGCTCCCTTAGAGGAAAAGTGAAGTCAAAGATGTCCTTTGAGTTTTTGGAAATGTCCAGCCCCTGGAACGGAGCTCGGAAATGTGTAGGGATATCATTTGAGATAAATCTTGGCCTTCCTTGCAATGAACACTCACGTGGGTCGATCTCAGCCCACCCAGGAGGACGCAGCGCTTTCTGCTCCTCTCCTCGGGGTGGGTTTCTGGCTTGAGTCACTGCTACAACTGCTGCCCCAGAATGGCCTGCCCTCCCCTCTGTGAAGTCGCCGGCAGGAACCCCCCTGCCTCAAACTCACGCAGGGACGGTAGGTTCCGTACAGACAAGAGAAAAACATCAAAACGTTACAGAGGAAGAAAAACCTCAGAGGTGTTCAGATTGCCACAGATGCTCCTGTCCAGCAGCTGGGAAAGCTGGCAGTGGAACCCGCCACCTCCCACGTGGGGACTCTGTGGATGACACCGTATGGGGACACCCTGCCGGGCGGCTGTGAAATGCTTGTCACACAGACACACACACACACACAGACACACACACACACAGACACACAGACACGCACACACAGACACAGACACACAGACACACACACAGACACACACACACACACACACACAGACACACAGACACACACACACAGACACACACACACACAGACACACAGACACGCACACACAGACACAGACACACAGACACACACACAGACACACAGACACACACACACAGACACACACACACAGACACACACACACACAGACACACAGACACACACGCACACACAGACACACACACAGACACACACACACACGCACACAGACACACACACACACACAGACACACACACACACACACACACACGGGGTTTGTGAAGACCCGAATCCCATTCCCAGCCCAGAAAACGTTCCCAAATCTCTTTGCATGTGGTTTCCATAGCTTCATCGTGCCTCAGATTTCAACTCTGCAATCTGTCATTCAACAGTGGTAACTTTCCGCTCTGCCTTTCGGCTGATCCCACTGCCTGGCAGGAGGCCACGCCGGCGGACATCGCCTGTGCCACGCGCCACATCTGGCTTTGTGTCTGTGCACGTGTCCACATTCCAAGACATGTAAAACCCCAAAGACAAAAATATCCCAGTGCATCTGAATATCCAGTTTCCATGGAGACTGAAATCAAAGTGAGCTGTCTAATGAGGGGGCGTTTTTCTCTATAATTCTTGCGTGATGCCTTATGGGTTGGGAGTATGTTGAAACTCCTGCTGGTTACTAGTCCAAACACATTTTCTAATATGCAAGTCAATATTCTCGTGAGAAGAGTTGATGAGGCTGATTCTCCCACCTCTCAGGCCCGGGTAGAGGGTTCGGCTGGGTGGACGGTGGTGGTGCAGGCACAGAGGGTTCGGCTGGGTGGACGGTGGTGGTGCAGGCACAGAGGGTTCGGCTGGGTGGACGGTGGTGGTGCAGGCACAGAGGGTTCAGCTGGGTGGACGGTGGTGGTGCAGGCACAGAGGGTTCGGCTGGGTGGACGGTGGTGGTGCAGGCACAGGTTGAATCGATCGCGCTTCTTGCAAGGGACCCCAAGAGATGTTCTGTAAGGTGTCACCGAACTCAGTTTGCAAATGACTGCACTCAGGAACAATCCACTTAATTTCTGGGTGTTTTACTCAGAATATATAATGATTTTCAACGCAGCCACATGAACACTCCAGCATACACTCCATTCTCTCTCTTATGTATGGAATAATTAGTCGACCCTAACAATAACCTAGTTAAAAAGGTAAATTTCATCATGGGCTGTGTTTCTTTCTCAGACACTTGTGAGAAATACTCAAGAAGATAAATATGATGAAGGAAAAAGACTTTTTCTCCCACTTGGCCAGTCACACACCTCCCCAGGCTCCTCCTGCTTCTCCCCAGCCTGACCAGCTGGCACGGCCCATTCCCATCACCGTCACAGCCCCCAGTTCTGCGTGCCTAAGACCTTCCATCCTGGGCTCAGTGGGCCACCCCAGCCCTCTGCCCAGCGCACTCCAGTACCCAAGAACGTTACCCTTCCTGGCATCTCAGCTCCCAAGCTGTCTCCTCCACCAGGGATTTCTCTTCTGGTCATTTGTGTCCATTTGCACCCCAGAGAAATGTCTAACCCTTCACAGACGGCACTCAGTGTCTCTTTCTTTGAACTGAGGATGTCTCATGCCTCCTTCCCATCCGTGACACCTGCCGCCCGACAGGTATCAAACCCCCGTGATCCACTGCATGGTGGGAGCACAGAGACCTTTGTAATAGACTCGGCCACCCGCCTTTTACAAAAACAGAGACTTTTTAATGGGCACCTTCCTGAGACAATCTGGTTTCATAGGCTGGGGTCCATGGACCTGCGTTTCTAAGAAGCTCAGGTCCCCAGAGATGCTGGTCCAGGAAACACCTGGAGAACCACTGACCCAGCCCGACCCCGGCTGCTGTGGAGGTGACGGCTCAGCCCCCCGGTGTAGAACCCGCACGGAGCCTTTGCTGATAATGTTTTGGGTCTCCTGCCTCCTAAGTGCTCTGTTTCCCTCCAGAATTCTCCATCTCCTCTTCCCTGCGTCCTGCCTTCACCCTTTGCCTGGGGATTTGAGCCAGGCCACTGGGCCTCCAGCTCTCCCCCGATTGCCCAGCGTCCCACACGCTCACAAGCATCAGGCATCCTAGTGGCCCTGAGATGACCAGATTCCAGGTCCACTGGTGCTGAACGCATCATCCACTGTTTTCATTCTCCTTCCCGACCTGGGTCTGATGAACCTGTCGCACGCACAGCCTTGGCTCCGGGCTGGTGTTTGATGCTCTTCCCATAAGCACCTCTGTCTTGTGCATACCTGCGTGGAGGGTACGTGGCCCTTTACTGTGCAACAGATTGCCTGGCCACAGAACACCGGGGCCACAGAACACCCGACCACAGAACGCCTGGCCACAGAACGCCTGGCCACAGATCGTCCGGCCACAGAACGCCCAGCCACAGAATGCCTGGCCACAGAACGCCTGGCCACAGAACGCTCAGCCACTGGGCTACGCCTCAAACTGAGACAATGTCTTGAAAGACAGCTGGAAGACACAGTCCTGGCACGTGTGTGTTTGCTACAACTGTGCCCACTGGCAAATTTACGGATGGCTCAGACCCGGATGCCTCGGCTGCATGCTGCCCAGGATGGGACGTCGACAGAAACCAAAGTTCCCGTTCTCTTAACTAGATTTTGTTGTTGTTGTTTTGTTGTAAGAATCAGATATGGGAGTGGTGCACAGAGAGCGCAGAGGTGTTCAGAATGGTTTGGGTCCATTCGTGATGATCGCAGGAAATGTGGGCCCAGCTACCTAGTGGGACGTCTGGATGTCGGGAGAATGTCAGGCCTCAGGAAGATGTGGGAGTGGTTAGTGTGGAGGGAGGTCCTGGACATAGATGGAGTTGCTGAGGCAGAGGCAGCAGAGGCTGCCTGATGGCTGAGAAAGGGCTGCTGGGGACCTCGGTTTTCCATGTGGGGAGGAAAGGGGAGCCAGCAGCAGAGGCAGAGGGCAGCAGAGGTGGAGGGAAGCCAGGAGGGGACACGTCATGGAGGTGGAACAGGTGCCTCGGGTTTGATGAGGCTGGGGGCGGTGCCGAGGTGGGGAAGGATCAAGGTGGGACAGGGACCCTGGCACTGGCGCCCTTTCAGAGCGTGCTGGGGCTGATGGATGTGAGAAAGCATCAAGCAAACCTCAGGTCTGGCAGGAGTTGGCATGAGGACTCAGTCATGCACGAAACCTGGAGGCACTTGGAGAGGAAAAGGGGTGCCAGCCTCGGCTGCCTCCTCCCCCAGGGACTGAGTCTGGGGAGTTGGCTGAGTTTTCGTGGTGTGGTTATACAGAATGTTCGTTATGCTGCAACAGGCCTGTTCCTTCTTCAGGTGTAGAAGAAGGAACCAGGCTCCAAATATGGCAGCAGCACTGGCAGCGGTGGAACATGCTGGAAAGGAGTAACTCCAGTCCCACCATGGCCTACAGAACAGGCATCCACATCTCACAAGGCCCCAGCACTGGCAGCAGCAGAACATGCTGGAAAGGCATGACTCCAGTCCCACCCATGGCCCACAGAATTGGGGTCCACACCTCACAAGGCCCCAGGTGATTTGTGCGTACCCCAAGGTTGAGAGGCGCTGAGCCAGAGCCAGATGCAAGACCCGGTCATGCACGAATGCCACCGTGATGAGGCTCTGAGCACAGGCGAGCCGCTGGTTCTGGAGACAGGCCAGCTGCAGGGGCGACCACAGCAGGATTAGCTTCAGGCTCTGCAGGCGGCCGGGCTGAGTCACAATAGATGACACGAAGAACGTTTCCTGAGAATGGAGGGCTTATTCCAGCCACATACATGTGGATCTCACCGCCTTCCTTCCTTTGGCTTCCTTGTAGCCCCAGCCAACAGAAAAGGAAACTAAGGCACGGGGTGCCTCAGCAGCTAACACACGGCATCAAGGCCGACCTCACACAGAGGCCACCTGGGTCTGATGACGAGGCCCACACCCTTCCTGTCCCTGTCACTTCCCGGCCTAGGGGCCTGGCTCACGTGGCACTTGCAGGTGACATCTTCAAGGTCCCTGGGGAGTCCCTTGGACAAGGGCGTGGGGGCTCCTGGGGTTCCTCTGAGTGCCAGGAGGCTGAGCACCTTTGTCCATAACTGCACACGCCCTCCCATCACCACGGACACCAGCACCGCCGTGGGGTCGGACGTCTGCCATTGCACTGATATCACCAGTCGAAAGCACTCAGGCTGGGCCCTGGGCAGTGTGGCTAGAACTCCCCTGAACTGAGTGAATTCAGGACCTCCCCCGCCCCCCACCACCCATGTGCCAACACCAGGGATGTGGCAACAGAGGGATGCACCCGCCCGAGCCTCGGGTCCCTCAGGGAGGCCTGGGCCACGCCGTGGAGGGTCCCAAAGGCAGACACTGAATCCTGATGACTCTCTAGTCAGGGGTCCCTGGAGGTCGGTCCTGGCCTAGGACATATTTGTGTCTTTTATAAACAATCATAGACTTACTGACTGCATCACAGACAATGTAAAATATTTTACTATATGAAAAGATAGAGGAGACTTAGCGAAATGTTAATGGCAGTTCCCTCTGGGTGATGGGTTCTGTGTCATGTTCTTTTTCTTTCTTTCTTTTTTTTTTTTTTACTAAGTAGGATATGTGTTACTCATGTAACTTTAAAAACCACCATGGGTACCCACAGGACCTCTGTCAAGTGAGCCAGTGATGCCCTTGAATTCGGCGATGCTGGGGCTCCCTCGTCACGGCAACCTTACGAGGTTTGACGCATTTCCAAATAGAGAAATCATATAAAGAGAAGCAACATAAAGAGTGTTTGACTAAGCAATTCATAGAGGACTGTTTATTACGGTGTCTCTTTTAAAATAAATATTATTATTTTGTTCTTTACCAGAACAAACACCTTCTAAATATTTGCCCAAACAGCACTTTTCTGTCTCCCAGGCTTTGGAATGTTGAGCACAGCGATGCAGCCATGCTGTGTGGAGGACGCTGCCTGTCGCTCGGCCGCCTGCTCATCCCTCGGCCTGGGGACACTGGTTATTTGGAACCGCAATGTCACATAATTGTAGAGTGGGAACAGTGGAAGCTTAGACAGGAAAACAGGCGGGCAGGAGGAAGTGGCCCGGGGCCTTGGTTCATAGAAAGCTGAGTCCTGCCAGCCCCGCAGCGCCCTAATTCCGGATGTGTCCTCACAGCCCCGCCACAGCCACCGAGGCCGCCCACCTCATCTTCACGGCAGCCGACTGCAGCACGGCTCCTTCTCTGTGGGCCTCCGTGCCTCTCGTTCACATCCTGCATCCTTACAGCAAGGCCTGTCCTGGCGGCTGGTGTCATCTGCACACCCCTGCTCCCACCTTCTGCTGAAATCTTGGCCTTTCCAAGTGTGGCCCAGGGACCAACAGCCTCAGCATTGCCCATTCAGATTGCAGAGTGCCAGGCTCAGGAATGGGATCTGGGCGCAGGCAGGGCTCAGTGGCTATGGTGACTGGAAGCCAGCAGCTTGGCTGTGAGCGCCTCTGACATCCCAGGTCCACGCACGCACGTCCCGCCCCGTCCCACTGCTCTTCCCAAAACGCTGAGCTCTACTCCCAGCTCTGTCAAACTCGAGTCCCCCTGGAAGTTCCAGCTCCAAGTCAACTCTGAGAGAATTTCTGAGGCTGCCTGGGCTGGACTAAGCACACCGGCCCATGCCCCAGTGACCCTTCGCTCTTTAGCTCGTCACAGCCTGACCCTGTCTCAGAACAATTACCCCAGAATCACGAGGGTGAGGACTTAATTGGTACGTGTAGAAACCTCTCTGGCAGCAGGAGGCTCAGCTGGGCTGAGACCTGTGCTGTGTGGTCAGTGTAATCAGGTAAGTGACTTTCCCCATCGGGGAAGATGAGAGGAAAGAACAGGAATCAATAATCATTAGGCCAGGATGACAGGCACCAGGCATTCCCAGAACTGCCCTGGTGGGGGGCCGGGATGTGCCATCCCTGACCCCTGCTGAGTCTCCCCATCACAGCCTACAGCTCTCAGAACACGCGTCAGCTTTTCAACCAGACTATGTGTGACCTCAGGACACAGACTGTTTCCTTGAAGGCCCAGCAGTGGCTGAATGTTTGACCCACTGTGGAGACATCTGAAATGCGACATGTTATTACGGGTGAGGATCAACATTAGAATCCAGGCTTTCTTCAAATCGTTCCATGGCTGGATCAGGGCAATGATTGATGTCATGCATTGATTTTTGTAGGCACTGAGGACGGAAATGCTGAACAAAAATGTTGGGTCTCCAAGTGAAAAGCACATTTAAAAATAATAGCAAAGAACAGTCAAAGTGTTCTAGTTGCTCAGAAGTATTAAATTTATTTAGCTGTATTATTTTGTGGGTGATAGTGTTTGTTTGGGTACCTAAGAATGACCTGGCTGGGCATGGTGGCTCATGCCTGTAATCCCAGCACTTTGGGAGGCTGAGGCAGGCAGATCACAAGGTCAAGAGATCGAGACCATCCTGGCCAACATGGTGAAACCCTGTCTCTACTAAAAATACAAAAATTAGCTGGGCATGGTGGCGCACGCCTGTAATCCCAGCTACTCGGGAGGCAGGAGAATCGCTCAAACCG